>NC_079152.1:71636183-71961739 GCF_947563725.1 Argiope bruennichi
TAAATTTCACTTCGAGGTTCATACAAAAATTTATTTAGTTTGCTTTCTAAATTGGAAGTTAACAATTCTACCTTGTACTAGAGGAGAAAAAAACTAAAACTGTAAACGTTACTGTAAAAGCATTGTTTCTTTCAGCCCTCTTTCGGTGTCGTACGATTGCAGATACGAGCACGCGTCGTCTAAAAGTATTTGTATTAAAATAAAGTGTTGGTAAAAATAGATGAATTTTTATATAAAAAGTTTTTTTAATACCTTGTCACTTACTGATTGGAAAACACGTTAGATATGAGAATGAGAAGTTTCCGGTTTGGTGGTTGGTTCTGGTTACCCTTCTGGGCGTAATTATGGTGTGGAGTAGAATTACCCATCGCCGATGACGGGACATATCTTCTACGGAAGGGCTGTAATGTGGATGTTAAGGTCACTAGGAATAACCCATAATTCCATCTTGTTGCTATCTTAATGTCCAGACCATTCCACAAATCCCTATAGGTTATATATATATATATATATATATATATATATATATATATATATAACCTATAGGGATTTGTAGAAAGCTGTAGAATAGGGATAGGAAAGCTGTAGAAAAAATATCAATAACGAAATAATTTAATATTCAGTTTCTATTTGGAATTACTCTGATATTTACATGAACAATCTCACCATATATCGAAACTCAGAAGCAATTGCTTTAAGGATATAAAAAAATAGGAAAAAGATATTATTAAAAAGATAAATTATTATTAAGATTAAGAATATTTTTATTAAAAATATGTGAAGCTTTTCATCACTAGATAAACAATTCCTAAAATTTAAAAGTGTCTTGAATTTCAATTAGGTTTTCTTATAACGCATCTAAATTCATGAAAAACTTAGGATATTTCTTTTCCCCTTTTAAAATACATATTTTTTTTTAGATTTCAGTATGTGGATAAAAATGAAATATACCTTCAGTATTTCTGAAAACATTCGCTGTTTGACGTGACAAGAATGATCGATATTTAGAGTCAAATATCCTTTTGTCGATTACCGTAATTTAAGCCATAACGGGTTCTTGCAACTCACAGCCTGCTATCATGAGATCCTCTGTACGGAATTATACGTCACTTAAAAAAAAGAGCAAGAGTGAACGATAGAACGAAAAATCGTAAAAGATACAGCGCATAATCTGATACACTTTTTAATCTCCTTGTTATGTCTTGCAGGAAAAATATGTCATGAAAGAAATTGTGTGTGTGTTTTTTTTTTCCTTACAGAGATAAGGTTAGAAGCAAAAACAAAAATCTATTTCATATTTTACTTCAAGTTCAAATAAATATGGTGTATTCTGAATGACAAAAATGTTCTAATGGAGCATTCTCTAAATTATTCTCTAAATTAACTAGAATTTTTCTCAAGGAGTACTTGCACAGAAATAACAGCTATATGCCAAATATAATAGCTCAAGACACACAGATCGATCCTGTATAGAGTTTTGCCTGATTTTTAACTATGCATTTCTCAATTTATAAATAGTTTGTCCTTGTGCAAACTTGATCATGTTAAAATAACATTTTCTTAAACTCGCACATTTTTCAGAATTTATAAAATTGTTCGAATAATTATTTAATACCTTGCTTTGAATAAATATAATATGATACAAAAATAACTTATAGTACTAGAAAACTTCCCTGACTGATATTTTTAATTATACTTTAGAATTTCCATTAATATATTCACTTCCTGAATTTTTCCTGAGCATTTTTTATTTTCAATTTGTTCTAGATTTTTTGAAGATTCATATCACTCTTTTCAAAATATTATATTTCTGAATATCAGAGTGAGCAAAGTTAAATTTCTGCTGAAAGATTTAGATTCAAAGTAAATTGGGATGAGGGTAAAAAAAAAACTAATAAGGATATAAAGAACTAATTCAAAAAGCAGACTAGTACTACACTAGTATCACGTTACACCCCCCTTCCTAGTGTGTAAGTCAACCATCTAACTCTCCGACCCGCCGCGAAGGCACACGGATTTAAACCAAAAACTGAATGACCGGACCGCTGCAACGGCAATATTGGCGGGAACTGTGGTTGAGTCCTAAGGGCCGTCACCGGCCACGGTACAACCCTCCCCGAAGGAAGTACGCCCCGTCATCGATGGGAGGAGTCGGATCCCCCATCTATTAGTGTACCTTCCAGGGTGAAGAAATCCAACCACCATGCCGGAAGCATCTGATTTCGAGGTGGCCCCCCCCCGGGGGTACTTACTAGAGTGTAAGTCGAGCTTCATGAATTTTGGACCCATAAGCGTGGAAAAGTGCTGACTAGAAGAATAAATTTTACAAAAGGGTTTTCCAAGAATAAGAAGAGAGGCAACGAGAAAACTGTTCATAAGAAGCTACAACATTCCAAAATAAATTTATATATGTTAAATCAAATAATCCTTCTTCAAATGAGTAAATATTTCAGAATTCATTAAAATTTTTTTCACTAATTTTCTATAATAATTTAAATGCTTAGCATGATAAATATGACTCGATATTCTTCGTATACTAATAGATTCAGATAAAAGCAGCGCAAAGAAGGAATGATGTATGCTGGTGATACGAAAAGGTATTCTAATTTTTATTCCTAATAATAATTTTAAAATATCATTAATAATTTAATTTAAAAGTGTTTTCCTAAAAATGTACCTGTCTTGTCTTTGACTTTTTACTTTGAAATTTACGATATACACTAAGAGGAAGTATTGTGATTGTCGAAGGTTTCATATCAATGGATTATTTTGTAAGTAATGTTCGCCAATGTCATGTGGTAAACAAAACGTAAATGCTTATATTAGGGTATACGAGAGAGTTTCGGATGGACAATTCGTGACTTAAATATATGAAATTTGGCATGCGATTTTGTGACTACAATTTTAGTTCTGTATCCAATCTTGGCTTCAAAATTAATCAAGAAAAATACACATTTGATTTTTTTTGTTTATTGTATATTACATTCATGCCAGTAATTAATCTCCAAAAAATTGCACCTTAATAGAGCACTTAATAATTATTGTTTCCCAATATGATGCGGCGAACAATATACAATGGGTTTATTATAGAGTACGAGAAAGTTGCGGATGGACAACTCCCGCTGGTTGAAGTTTTAATTCACTGTTTTTACAAAGTTATGTTTTTGAATATTAGCTTTTGTAAACATTCACAATAACTAAAACAGCTAGATGAGATAAAATAGACCGAGATAAAAACTATTCTTAAAAGGCAATACTCTTTGAAAGATTTTGTATAAAATTAGCACAAAAAGAAAGGCAACTATTGTTTTTATCAAAGAAAACTATAACAGGATTTGTATAATGACTGAAAACACAGAATTATTGATATTTATAAGTAAGATGTACGAGTCTCACTTCAAAGACTATTATAAAATGGCATATAATTTCCGTAACTAACAAAACTTGAATAAATGTTATTATTTAAAATTATACTTACATATACGAAACTATCTATTGGTAATAAGCCAAACATCCAATCTTGATTTGGAAACATCCCAGCTAAATTTGGTAAGGACTTTGTAAAGGACTTCTTTTAAATTACAGAAACGTTAAGGTTTTATGTTAGTGACTGTATTAAGAAACTCGGAAAAAATGTGTACCAATATGTTGGGCTTCGAAAAACTCTTATCGTACAGAATGCAGTTCTTGCTTCTTTACGCTTTTTCTATCGCTTGTTCTGTTCTCGGAGATCTCGTAATGCACGACAGTTTGCAGAAAATAGCCTTTCCCTTCGGAAAAACCATGAAAGAAAGGAATTTTCCGAAATGAGATGTTCTAAATCACTAGTAGAGTCACCGAGGGATTTCCACTGTCGATCGAGAAATTCAGGATTGGATTCAAGGAGCTTTGGTATTTACGACGGAAATCTCTGAAATGGGGTGGAGAACTGTGATTGGAAAGGGGAGCCTTCCTTGGATTTAGTGTTACCTGGGTGTTTAAGCGAATGTATGTTATCGCCAACGATTTAGTGTGTGGCCGGATATAAGTGCAGGAGTATAATTCTATTTAGACCTTCTATCACTAGAATGACTTACAATCTGTGAGCAATTTGCAAAAGCTGATTAACGCGAACCATTACGGTTGGTTACGTCGATGGAAAAGATAATAGGCTTATGGTTATGCAAAGCGACTAATGGTACGGACATAATAGAAACGTCTTTTATTTTTTTCTTTGAAAATGGTGCATTCTAATAGAAGAAATTGAGCTATCTTTTCGCATTGACTCTCAAATATCTAAAGATACTTTAGAGTAATAGAGGAATTAAGTGTTTTCGCCTAATGTCGAGGGATTTATTTTCATGAAATATATCAGTTTGTTTTAAAATATTAATTAGTTCATTTGAAAATACAGCACTCAATATTTTTAGTAATATATTTAGCAGTAATTTATTTTGCTTCTAAATATCATAAAGTTAAAAAAAATTATTTTTAGAAATTGATTATTTGAATAAAGCATTTCAGAGGAATATTTTTGAAGATAATTTGACATTTTCGAAACATATATCAAAAGCTACCCTTTTAAAATAAATAAAAAAAAAAGAAATTTGTTTGGTTGATTTTGTGATCGATTGTATTCGAAACGAAGCATTTATACATATTTTTGTGGTAAATCAAATTAATGTTTGCGTTTCTCAGCCTCTTTACTTATTTAATTATAAAACAATTTCTAGCAGATTAAACGAAATTAAAATTCTTAGTTAAAAACAATTAATTACGATAGTCATTAAATCGTCATTGAGAAGCGGAGGTGAAATAGTCCTAAGATAAGGATTTCTTGTTCCTTTGGCAAAAGTTTAATCCGTTCATTTAGAACAACAAAAATTTTTGTAATTCATGGATAATTATTGTTTAAAGATTCGGAATTTCGGCATCAAAACAGAAAGGAAGAAAACTTTCCTCACTATTTAGTCAATTTCTAAGAACATTTGATCCTTTCTTTCATCTCTTTTGTTAGAAGTTTCCCTTTTTTTAATATTAACTTCCCTTATGGAGCAGTCTATTGGAAATCTGTAAAATTTTCTTTAAATCAATTTAAGGATAGGAACAATCTGGAAACAAAAAGCTCTCGCATTTCATACAATTAGTTATCTTTTAGACGGTAACGTGTTTAATTACCTTAGAATGTACGAACTGGTTAAAGGTTTTGTTTTGTTGAAAAGAAATGGACATGAAAAAATTTTAATGTTTGAATATTCTATAGGTCTTACTCTTACTTATAGAGACTTTTTGAGAAATGAACAATTTTAAATTATGTCTCAGTAGAATTTAGGAAAACCTTTATGATTTAGTGAATCGACATATTTCTCTCCATTTTGTTTTCGAATGCAAAAGTATTTATATTGTGTAGGTTTTTAAATATTTTCCAATCTGTATTTAGCTGTTAATAAAAACTATTACTTCGAATAAATCATTCGCATCAGTTGAACATTTCTTTAACCCAGATAATCAAAAATCTACCAGAATAACGCTAGTATCTAGTATTTGATGTTTTGAGCAAATTAATTCAAAATCAGAAAGGGAACATAAAATTATATTGCCGAATAACTGATATAAAAATATATACTTCATTATATCTTCCTATATCCTTATATTGGACTAAAGTAGTATAAATCTAAATTCTTTATATTTCATATAAAAGTAATATATTACACAACATATATTTTAATAAAAAAATAAGGTAATGATGCAAAATATTAATTGAATGAGACGTCATATTATTGCATAGTCATCCTAAATTATCTATAAAGTCTATTTAAAGTCATGTGGTACCCGTCAATTTATTGGAATCAAACCGCATCATGTTAAAGGAAAAGGGACATAATATTACAACACAGCATAAGCATATTAGTTAAAGATGAACGACAAATGCAGTGACGTTCATCTTGTAATATTAACTCCATTAAAATTGACTTGTTTAGACTTAACACATAAATTGGTATTTCATCGATTGTTTCAAATGTTAAACATAATACACTAAATATTAATCGTCACTTTAAACAAGTTTACAAAGAAACAAAAACACCTTTTGTCAGAAGTGGGATTCGAACCCACGCCCACAGAAGTGGACTGCGACCTGAACGCAGCGCCTTAGACCGCTCGGCCATCCTGACGCGATACCGTAGCAGAAAGATAAATAAATCTTCAATACCTGCTCTCTATCTACTCTCTGTCAGTCTGTAAACGGAGATAAATAGAGACTGAGTTTAATATTTTAAATCTCAGCAGGGGTTTTATTTTGTACATTTTTTCTTCTTTCAAGTCATCAGTTTAAAGAAGAATTAATTACTGTACATTTATCATAATTTTGATCAAAAGGTATTCTATGTTTGACAGAGTAATTACAGAAAAAATAGAAGTATTTTATTATTTTTGATGATAGCTATTACTAAACAGATTGAGACATCTTCCAAACTAAATAAGGAACAAACTAAGCTAAATAACTAAATAAGCGAAGATAGAGACTAAAACATTACAATTAACAACGATCCATTCACACCGAAAATCTCTTTGTCTGCTATTTAATATTAAGAGTTGATTCATAGAATAAAAATAGCATAAAAGATGTACTTCTTCGAGACAATAGTTCTCCAAATACAGCTTGCACATTTGTGTCAAAATTTAATTTATATCAAAAGAAAATAAAGTTAATCAAGATGGCACTTCGATAATTCTTAAGAACTTACATTTGCTTGATACCATATGACTCTATAAATGCTGCTTCTTAATTTTAATTTCCATTAATTATCTGTTTCAAAATTTGACACTGAAATAAAACTTCATTAGTGTTTCGTTAACTCCACCGTTTCCCAAGCATGCTTTTGCCTTCATTTTCGAAAGATTAAAGGAGTGCTTTGTTTTAATTCGAATAAAACTAAAGTCTTGCACAAAAGATTTTTCATAGAGTCGGTCAATATGAATTTATCTAGGATATTTAGAAAGTGAACACTTATATCTATAGCGTTTTGAAGAATACGAAGGAAATAAAAATTATCCCTCTTTGTTAAAATTGCTTTTTGTTCCAGATGAAAGTAATTGCTCTCATGAGCAATTCAATGTAATAATATTTCCTCTGAAGAATTTGTGTTAATCTTAAAGGAATGTTATAATGAGATATAACTAGAAAAAATGAAATTTTGTTTGGAATAAGGTTTCTCTAATTATAAAATGAATGAAATTCTTTAGAATATTTTACTATGAAATAAATAGAAAATAAATAATTTTATTCTCCTTTCAAAAAAGCAGACGATATATTTGATTTGTGTTATAACCCTGTAACACTATCTAATAGGCAGAAATTTTTGATTTGCTTTTCATTTCTGATAATTCATTCTTATAAATATAAAAAAGTAGTAAAATTATGCAAAATGGGAATTTTTATTTTCCTTGAATTTGGAATTTTCCTTTCATTACTCATAATTAGAAAGAAAATCGCAATGTAAATTTACTCAAAATGATTTTATGATAGAATTTTCCACTCTGATGGAAAAAAATATAATTAGAATACTATCTTTGAATGATACTCAAAGATGAAAGAAAAAAATAATATGAAGCTTACAATGATTTTTGAATAATATATATGGTGTCCCACAAAATCATTTAAAAACTTAACTGGTTGGTGAAGTACAAGAAAAAAGTTGTTTTAGAAATATAAAAAGTAGATGCTTCTTTCGGATACAGAATCCTTCGTTCAAAAAATTCAGTATAAAATACACTAGATAAGTTTATATTGGAATATAAATGAAATACATTATTACAACAGCACATGCTTAGAAGCAGCATAGCAAGTCTTATTCATTATGATAGATGAACGCAGTATAATGGGACTTTGCATGTACAAAAATTTTTTGGAGTATCCGAGATACCATCTAAAATCATACACGCTTTTAGGACTTTTCGGCATTTTGGGATAAATTTTAAATTGTGAAAAAAGTGAGAAATAAGAAAGTATCTTTGGAAAGCAAAAAAGAGGTGAGTAGCTTTTTTAGAAATCGAAAAAATACAATCTTATATTTTATCTGTTCATAAATCAGCAAGTATATTTTGAATATATCCACGAATAGAAATGCAGGAGAATGAAAGAAATATGTATTTTAAGCTTGTGCGGTGAAAACACTTATTGTTAAGCATTAAGTTTATCATATCATATAGATTAAATGACTAATATTTGATGCGAATTCCGTAGATATATAAAAAAAGACAATATTCTTTAGTCAAGAATTTTGGAATCAATTCTAGCAAAATAAGTCTAAATGTTATCGAATGGCCTACTAATGAAATGAATCATTCAATTCAAAGCCTAAAAATTCAAAGCATAAAGATTCACAAATCACGACAAATGATAAGAAGTTTATGATTATATATTATTATGATTAGTTTATGATTATATATTATTATGATTAGTTTATGATTATATATTATTATGATTAGTTTATGATTATATATTATTATGATTAGTTTATGATTATATATTATTATGATTAGTTTATGATTATACATTATTATGATTAGTTTATGATTATTATTATGATTAGTTTATGATTATATATTATTATGATTAGTTTATGATTATATATTATTATGATTAGTTTATGATTATATATTATTATGATTAGTTTATGATTATACATTATTATGATTAGTTTATGATTATATATTATTATGATTAGTTTATGATTATATATTATTATGATTAGTTTATGATTATATATTATTATGATTAGTTTATGATTATATAGAAGTTTAAAAACAATGTTTTAATAAATGCCATACGTTTGGCGCAGCCTAATCAAGAATGGTTCTTGCGCCACAAAACTATACTAAATCATATCAAAACAAAACGTAAAATTAATTTTTCCTTCAGTTGAGGTTGTTTATTTCAAATGTAATACCTTGTTTTAAAATGAAAAGCAAATTTCCAACATATCATAAACAGTGTTAAATTATTATTGCATTATAAATGTAATTGATTTAAAGAAGAAAAAGTGAATTTTCCTGCCATTCCAATTAAATTTTAGAATATTTTGACTAGTATCATGGTAGTAATTTTTATTACGTTAATATTTTTGTAATAATTGGTTCAAACTTTTCATTAACGAATATTATGAACTATATAAAATATTAATATACAGATTGTTTGGTTATTTATTTTTTGTTATTTATCCTATCTTTGGGGTCAGACTCAAATATTGTCACCTACCCCTCTGGATATTTACACATGCACATCGCTAATTAAGTATTTCTAATTAATAATTAGTGACAGCAATGAGTTTGTTTTTCACAAGTGAGCACACTAAACATTTTCTGAGAAAACCGCAATGTTTATTTGTTTTTCTATACATCCAATAAATTGATAAAAAATAAGAAGTTAGACACTGAAATTCAGAGAAGAGACGAAGGAGAAGTTGAATATTTTCACCCAAAATCCTTGTAATTTCTTGTGTAAAAGAAAATAAAGTATCTAAAACAGTTATCAATAAACAAAGTACTTCTCTAAGTCTCTCTAAAGTTTTCTCCTTCTCTTCACCTTGTTCTTTTTTTTTTTTTTTTTTTTTTTTTTTGCAAAAAAAAAAAAAAAAAAAAAAAAAAAAATCCATGATCATCGAATTCTCATAACAGGAGAATGGCAAGTCTTTGCTCACATCTCTTAGGATCTGAGACAGAAGCTCATAAGTATTACTAAATGCAGAGCCAATCCATCACGATTCACGTGGCAGTAATTGACAAAAAGACGTTTGGCTGTAAACATCGATCATCCAAGTTGCGAAGTCTGTCAGACTTTTCGAGAAACGCTTAAAGAAATCTTACTGACAGTTAGAGAGTAACAATTTTAACAGAGAGAAAGCCCTTGTTTATATTTCTAGTGAACTAGGATGCGGAATTTGGAAAGAGAAGTACATTTTAATAGATTGAGGCATTAGATTTGTTTTCAGAGCCATATAATTCTATCTTTGCAGTATACATGGGTCTATTCATTTTCATTGGAAACAGATTAGATATATTTAAAGCAGAAACTCATATCGGCTTTTTTTGTGGTTTTTATTTAATTAAGAGTTTTTGTAAATATTAAAATGTTTTGGAATCTGTAAAATATTTTTAAGTATTGTCAGCTGGTGAGACATAAAAATATTAGAGGAAAATTAATTTTTAATTAATTATTAAATGCGGTGTATGCTTTTAACGATTAATAAAACTCTTTTAATTTTAATTGCAATCAATTTAATCAAGATAGCGTAGTCACTAAATTTTTTGCAATTCTCTTATGAATCGAAACTGTATATTTATTGAAAGTTTAGAAAAATAAAGCTAGATTGTGAGTTAATTTCCTCAATTTTGTATTGTATATTATTTAAAACATGGATAATTAGACAGAATTCATTAAAAAATTTTTTAAAACATGCGAACGAAAGCTGATGAATTTAAAGAAATAACTTTAAAATGCAATTTAGAGTGAACATAATAATAAAGGCAATCGAATCTTACCTTCATTACTTTTTTCTCTTCAGAAAGAGCATGTTTTGTTAACAGAAATATCCTTATTAACAAAGTTCTAATCATTAGTATCCATCAAGCAAAATATTAAAACTTTTGTAAAGCAATACTAAAATATTATAGTGATATCAGTAATTATGTTTTTAGAAAATCTCATTTAAGGAAGAGAAGACAAAACTTCTTTATACTGATTAGTAAAAGGACTGTTTTACATTGATATCATCTCTTTGCATTTTAAATTATGTATTATAACATGACGGCATTCCGACTGGCGTTCTGCCGACACTAATTCCAATCAATGCTTTTCCTAACAATAACAGGATTTCGATTTTAGTGTACCGAGATGATATCTACAGCTAACTCCTCGCTTCCATGAATTCAATGTTTAATGTTTTCGATTGCTAGGGCTAATTTGTAGGCAACAGTTATTTCCCACACAACATTCTATCAAAAGTGTTTTAATGCCCTTTTTGTAAAAAAACGAATCAACCTAAAATTAAGAAAAAGTTTATTCATTTCTATTTATTTGCCTATTTTATATTTTATCAAAATTTGTCGACATATTATTAAAACATTGAAATAATAGCCTAAGGCTGCGATATTAATAATATTACTTTCATCATACAAAAAAAACTTTGATGAGTTCCATCTTGTCATAAAAAGATGCCACATTTTTTTTAATCATATTATTTTAAATTATACTTCAGCAATAATGATAAGCCAGTCTGAGTGATTAGCTATACTTTAAAATGACGAGATTAAATGGAGATGTTCCTATAATTTGGAAAATTAGTTGCATACATAATAACGTTTTAAATCTCTATTTCGTTCGTTTCGATCGGATCTTTTTATTAATGATTTTTCAACACTTTCCTTTGATCTAACTTCTAATATGAAATTTATAATCGAAACTTCTCAGCTTAATTTCGTTTTTTCTTGTATTATTCCAAAACATAGCGTCGCTACAGGTTTTCTGCTCCGGAGTAAACATGTAAATACTTTATATGTGAGAGTTGTTACTAAATGACTATTAACAAATTCGATTGATTTTGCGTCCATATATATATATATATATATATATATATATATATATATATATATATATATATATATATATATATATATATATATATATATATATATATATATATATATATATATATATATATATATATCACAACAACAACAACAAGTGAGATTTTGGAAATTTTCAATTAATATGAATCTAGTTGATATACCTGGTGCCGTTCGGAATTAAAATAATTTCACGTATAGCATTTTTTTCTTTGGTTTAAATTATTCTAATACACGCAATCTTTTTATTATATTATATTCCTTAATCGATTCACTTGGGCCTTGGTCACTTGTAAATAAAGAATATTTAAGTTCTTTCTTTTACTTTTTTTTATTGATTAAAAATCTACTTTAAATCAATAAAAAATTTCTAAAATATATGAAATAGAAATTTCAGAAAATTATATAGAGAAGATTTGCCTTACTTTTATGTGTTTCAAAATTGTTTGTGTTAAATTTTAAAAGAAATAATAATAATAATAAAAAAAGGAATTAGGTAACACTAAAGATGTAAAAGTTTGAACACTAAAGTGGTATGAAACTATTTTTCGTAAAATAATTTGCTCTAAAGCTATTGGACAAAAGCTGCAAAATTTCTATTCATATTTGAGTATTTAACTAATGCAGTTTGAGAAGCTTGTGGTATTGCTTCTTTTTTCCTTAAAGAATCGATATGCAAATTTTGGTTGAAATTGGCCCAGTCGTTTAGGAGAAGACGTGGAACTGGTATATGCATATATAGACACATAGATTTTTATTTGCAATAATACGAAGTATTTAGAATTTTTTTTTTACTTTTTATCCTCTGTTAATTTATATTGTGAAATAAATAAGACTATCACCTTAATTTTCAAAATTAGTTTTCACTATTGTATAAATTTTGAATACTCGCGAAAGGGTTTTAATTTGTTCAAATTTATTTTCATAATTTTGATGTTGCAGGTTGTGTAAAATTAATGATAATAAGTAACTTTTTTTTTAAATTAAACAAATAAATATCTTCGCATATAAACAAATGTCTTTAAATCATTGCTCTGATATGTCTTCGACATTTTTATGGTAATCGAAGTCTCTCGATTAAGTGTTTAACTTTATTCTTTAAAAAGAGCATTTTTCATAATAATAATAATAAAAGAAGCCTTATCTTAAATTGTTGAATCATAATTAAACAATGATGTCCTGGTACAATTATTTTATACAACATCTCGTCGCTGCATCATAAAGCATATCTACAAAACAGATTTTTCAGGTGAAAAGGAATTTTTTTCTCACTCTTTGAAGCCATTCAATTTGATTGCCTTTCTAATGGGACTGTTCTTCTGCCTTTATATGGCTCAAGTAAACATGAACCCCTGGCAATAACATGCCTTCGCTCCAATAACTTTTGCCAAAACTAAAACCAGGAAACTATCTCCTTACCAATCACACTTTCCCAGCCTATATTAGAGATATACACCTCCGAATAGACAACAACTCCATGAATCCGATATTTAATGTTTCCGATAGATATAAGCAATCTCTAGGTGACTGCAGCAGTTATTCGCAGCCCCTCCCCCCCAATATTCCCAAATCCCTCTCTTTATAGCTCTCTAGGAAAAACGGCTGTTCTCAGCACTTCTGTCCTTCATCTAGAAATCTTCAGCAAAGGAGAACGAAAAACGAAAATAACGAAAATGCGATCAATTTATTTTTGTTTGTCTCTTATCGTGCATCTTAAAAGCAAGTTCCTTTTTGCCGATGGATGGAGTTTGAAACAATAGATCGGTACACATTTTTTCTCGATTGCTTATAGTGTCCATAACCGAAACTCAATAAAAGTTCTCGATGCAAAAAGAAATGCTATTTACCCAGTTTACTTGTTTGTTTATCTGGGCTATAAACGTTGTAAATTTTCACTGCGTTGGATATTCATGTGGGTAAATGTTATTCCATGGTATTTTGTTTTTATACAGGAAGCTTCTAAGTCATAGAAGGATATGCCATTTTGCATTCTTTTCTTTTTTTCAACGAAAACGCTAAAATAGTTTCTTATATAATGGATATTTTGGTATTCTGGACAAGCGATAACAGAATGCATGTATTTTTACTAGCTGATTCCTTACAAATAACATCTCTGTTTTTATTTCTAGTTTGTATTTTCTCTGCTTTAAGAATTTTCAGTTGTTTATTTTGGCTAGTTTCTTTAAATGAAAACTCTTTTGTATTATACTAAATTATACATTTTTCATTTTTTGTGAATTTTTTAAAAATTTATTGCTTTACCAATGAAGCATAATGAAAACGTGTCTGCATTTCTATTTAGATATGCTAATGACAAGTCCCATTTCATGTAAAACATTGGTAAGTTTCTCTGAAAAAATTAATGAAGGAGATGACGAGCATTTTGAGTTTGATGCCAAATTGGAGCACATTTCTGTAGGAAAGCGTAAAAGAAATAACGCGTAATCTGATAACCTTTTAAAATTTATTTTTCTTGTTGTGCATTGCAAGAAAAATATCTGATAACAAGAAATTGCTTTTTATAAGGATCGGTTAAAAACTAAAACAATATTATATTTCACATTTTATTTCAATTTCATCCATTTCATTTTCAATATGTTATAACTTGCATGGCAAGAATCTTATAATAACGTAGTCTTAAGAAATATTCTTTAAAAAAAGAACATAATACTTTGAGCTTAATCTTAATGTTCGTAGTTTTAAGGAGCATTCTTTAAAGAAGATAATTAACCTTTGAGCATATCTTAATGATTTTAATCTCAATGTTAACAGTCTTAATTAGCATAGACATAAAGAGAATTATTCCTTAACGAGTTCCAACTGCAGAAGTAGTGATTATGTCAAAAACCACGGAACCTTAGTGTATACAGCCTTTCACTATTTTTTTAGTCATGTATTTCGCAAGTTATAGTTAATAATGACCGTTTTTACCCTAAAAATGATCTTTTTTAAAGTAAAATTTTTACAAATGCTTAAACTTTTCAAAATTTATTACAATTATTTCCAATGATTATGACTTGTAATATCTCGCATTGAATAAAAATCATGCGATATATGAGGAAAAATATCTCTTGTTCAAGATATTATTGTAATGCTAGAAACCTTTAGACGGATATTTTTAATTACATTTTGGGATTTTTGTTAATAATTTGACTTTAACATCGATATTTAATTGAAAATTTATGTTTCTATCTTATTCTAAGCCATTTGAAGTTTTAAATCACTATTTTCAAAATATATTTCTGAACATCAGATTATGCAAATTTTAATTAGCACCGAAAGTAACAAATCCAATAAAATCGAATGAGAACATACAATAAATAGCAGATCAGACTATTAATACTATTACGACACATCACATCTCAAAGTCTAATCATCTTGTATAATCTCCGTTCTAAGAGAATAAATCGCATTTCAGAAGTCTGGAATGGATGAGAGTATACAAGATGATTAGACATTCCAAAAAATATTCCTGTATGTACAATTTGTAGAAAATTGAAAATTCGTAAATAAATTAATATACACTACTTCTAAGAATTTTTCAAATGCATCAATATTTCAGACATTATCCTATTTTTTGTAAATAATTTGTATAATAATTTATATATTTAGCATCATAGATATACCTCGATATACATCCGATACTACTATAATCAGGTAATAGCGCAAAGAAAGAATAATGTATTCTGGTAACACAAAAAGGTATTCAAATTTTTATTCCGTACAATAATTTAAAATTTCCTTTATAATTTAAGTTTAATATCTTTTCTTAAAAATGTATAATGCTGTTTTGCCATTCCCTTTTTATTTTTGAATTTACGAAGCATACAAAGAAGTACTGTAATTATGAAAGAATTCACTTTTATGGACTCTCATAGTTAGTACTTACCAATGTTATGCGACAAACAATATCCAAGTGCTTATATTAGAGTATACAAGAAAGTTTCATTTGGACAACTCCTGTTGGTTGAAGTTTTAATTCAGTATTTTCGTAAGTTATGTTTCTGAATATTAGCTTCTATAAACTTTCACCACAATTGAAAGAGGTAGACGCAATAAAATAAGTCGAGAAAAAAAAAGTATTTTTAAAAAAATACTCATTAAAGATTTTACAGCAAATAAGAAAGACAACATATTTTTCTTGTCAAAGAAAGCTTTGATTTTTAAAATGGGTAAAACACAGCTATTTACAGCATATGGAAGTAAGTTATACGATGTTACTTCCAAAGACTAATATAAAATGATATGCTATTTCTATGACCAACAAAACATGAAGAAATCTTACTATATAGTTATATACTTGCATATGAGAATCACTTTGGCTACCGGTAATAAGTCGAATTCTCAATCTAGATAAGGTAAAGAATAAATTCGGTAAGGAGGACTTCTTTTAACGTTGAGAATTGTTAAAGTTTTATCTTTATTTACACTATTAAGAAACTCAGAAAAAAATATGTACCAATATGTTAGGCTTCGAAAAACTCTTATCGTACAGAATGCAGTTCGTGCTTTTTTACGCTCTTTTTATCGCCCGTTCTGTTCTCGAAGATCTCGTAATGCACGACAGTTTGCAGAAAACAGCACTTCCCTTCGGAAAAATCATGAAAAGAAAGGAATTTGCCGAAATGAGGTGCTCTAAATCACTAGTAGAGTCGCCGAGGGATTTCCATTGTCGATTGCGGAATTCGGGATCGGATTCAAGGAGCTCTGGTATTTACGATGAAAGTCTCTGAAATGGCGTGGAGAACTGTGATTGGGAAGGAGAGTGCTCTTTAGATTTAGTTTTACCTGGGTGGTTAATTAGCGAGCGTATGTCATCGCGAAGAGTTTAGTGTGTGTCCGGATATAAGAGCAGGAGCACAATACCATTAGACATCCTATCAGCAGAATGACTTAAAGCATGTGAGAAATGTGCTAAAGCTGATTAACGCGAACATTACAGTTGGTTACGCAGATGGGAAAGGTAATAAGTTTACGGTCATGTGAAGGAGACGAATGAAACGGATATAATAGAAATATCTTTTGTTTTTATTTCCTAAAATGCTGTTTATTGATGGAAGAAATTAAGCTTATGTTACTTTCCACACCGACTCTCAAACGTTTAGAAATATTCTAGATTAATCGGTAAATTAAATGTTTTAAAGATCTTTGTATAATGGCGAGGAATTTATTTCCATGAAATACAACAGTTTGTTTAAAAAAATTTAAGTAGAGAATTCTTTTGGAAATGTGACACTCCATGCATTCTAGTAATAATTTTAACAGTAATTTTTCTTTAGTCATCATAAAAAAAGAGAAATTTTAAAACAATGAGAAACTAATTAAACAGTTAGAACAAATCGAAAGAATTTTTTTGTCAAGATGGTTTGACATCTTAGAAATGTATGTTAAAAGGTGCCATTTAAAAAATAATTAAAAAGAATTATTTATTTGACTTTGTGATAGATTGATATCGTAATAATACATTCTTAAATTTTTTGTTATAAATCTAATTAATAAATTTTTTCTTCTTACTCTCTTTACTCATAATATTATAAAACAATTTCTTTTAGCTAAGATTAAGAATAAAAATCTTTAATTAAAAATACTCATTATTAATTTCATCAAAAACTCATTCCATGACAAATAGAGATTATCAGAGCCTAAATGATTTAAGAAGATGATTTCTTAGTAGCTTTGTAAAAGTTTTGCCTTTTCATTTGGAGCAACAACGAGAAAAGGAAAATATTTTGTAATTCTTGGATAATTGTTGTTCAAGAATTCGGAATTTCGGCGAAAACAGAACGAAAACAGAAGAGAAGAAATTTTCCTCACCATGCAGTTAATTTCTAAGAACATTCGATGATTTTTTTTCATCCAATTTGTTCGAAGTTTTCTTTTTGATAAGAGAAAGCAATTTTTTTTCAACTGCATTACTTTTTTTTGGAGCAGGGGACTGATAATCTATAAAATTTTCGTTAAAAAAATTTAAGAATAGTGAAAATTTTGAAACAAAAGCCGTCTCAATTGAAAAATGACCTGCTGTTGATAGGATGGCAGCCGAAATTTATGACATTTTACTATAATATCACTCAATTTTTTTCATTCCCCAAGGGTGATACTATGTTTCGTGATATATATGTATAGGGTTAGTAAGAAATAAGTTACCCAATTCAGTGGTCTCTAAAATGCGTTCTATTGATCCAAATGAGATAAAATTTGAACTACATATTGAGATGACGCACTTTATATTTATTAAATTAAAAAAAAAATAATACAAAAATTCACCATTAGGTGGCTTTGTAATACACATATGGTTCATAATTGTTAAATAAAGGTTTAATATGGTTTATAATTGTTAAATACAGTAAAATTAAAATTGCTCATTATGTCCTCTTTCATTTTCAGCAATATGTTCTAATCGGAGTACTATATTTTCTATAGATGAACGGAGTGAGTTTGCCGGACTATTAAGAATATGGCTCTGAATGTTGTCCTTCAGATCTGTTAGAGATGATGTCCTTTTGCGGTAGATATTGTCCTTCAAATAACCCCACAACCAAAAGTTGCAAGGAGTGTGTTCGGCGAGCGAGGAGGCCATGCTATTGGGAAATGACGTCCGATAACTATTGCTTCTGTAAAATGCTGTATTAATAATCACTTTACACGACGATCAATATGAAGTGATGCACCATCCTGCATGAAAATGATGTCTTGAAGGCATCTACGCTGTAAAAGAGTTGTTGGGATTACAAAATCCCTCAGCATATCATGGTACCGTTGTCCTGTGACGTAACAGGTTTGGATTCCATTTGAAGTTATCTCTTCAAAGAAATACTGTCCAATGATAAAGGTAGCTGTAAAACTACACCATACTGTCGCTTTTTCAGGATGCAAGGGTTGTTCCTGGACCACGTAAGAGTTTTCCTCTGCCCAATTCGACAGTTGTGGGTGTTAACTTGCCCATTGAGGCAAAAGTGGGCTTCATCACTCCACAGAATGTTCCATAGCCAAGTTGTGTCAACCACCATTAGAGCAAGGAACGGAAGTGCAAAAGTTTTACGGACCTCTAAATCCCCTTCCTGTAACAGATGAACAGACTTGATTTTGTATGGATAAAAATGCAAAATCTGCCCTACGATTTTTCGTACAGTTGAATACGGCATATCCAGAACACGGGAAACAACTGGCAACCTAACATTATTATGCGGTGACTGACTGTTGGCTTCATCGAGTGTGTTTGCAACGTTTTCGACAATGGAAGACGGGATTTTTTTTCGTCCTCTACCTGGAAGAATGCCAAGTTGCACAATTTTTCAAATATCTGCATCATCTTGCGTAGGGCACTTGGAGACATTGGGCCTTTTTGTATCTGCTTCACACGACGAAATTCTTTTAGAGCTGCAACGGAGTTTTGTTGGTTCTGGTAGAAGAATTTCACCAGTGGCGCTTTTTCTTGCAACGTAGGCATGACCACCAGAGAAGAAACTAATGTTTGTGCAGAATCCGCCTTCTTTTTATCCAAAGAAAAATGGTAATAGCCGTAACGCAAATTATGTTTCACATTTTCAATATATGCAAATAAATTCCATTTGTGTCACAGCTCCATCTATTGGTGAATTATATATATATATTATATATATATTATATATATATTATATATATATATATATATATATATATATATATATATATATATATAAACAGACAACTAATAAATTTCAGAAGTCTAGTAGGCACCCGCACATCAAAAGGTGAACTAAAAAGCGATTACTGCATTAAACTTTTTCAAAAAGTAAAAAAATCTTATATAAAGAAAAATTAAATAAAAGTGTGAAAAAAAGAGTTTTTATGACTTGGGCAAGTGTTTAATAAAGAATGATATTTTAACATTTTCTTCAATATGAAATACACTAATTGAAAAAAACAGACACTTATATTTTGACAGTTATATTTCGTATATTGATCCTATTGAAGTAAATTTCTTTTCTCTGTTGTTAACTATTTTTTTCTTTTATTGTAAATAAGCAAATACTATCATCTACTAAAAATTAAGAAAAAATAGTACTTAAATGATTTTTGGCTTTTGAATAAGTAGGAGGAAGGATGCTAAATAATCCTAAAATAATTATTTTGGAAGATATTGTAAATATTAAAATTGGATGTTTAATTCTTTAAAACTGTTTTTGCTGAAAAATATATTCTCTTCTTTCGAAAGCCATCATTTTCATCATTTTTAGAATATCTAGAGAAAAATCTTTAAAAAAGTCAAAATGTCACCTACAAAAATGATGGCAAAAATGTTAAAGAAATTGCAACCATTTATATATGTTTCGAACTTCATAAGATATCCTAGTAATCAAAGGACCAAAAAAGATCAGTAGCCCTAAAGAATTGATGCAAAACGATCAAAGAAAAAAATATTTCAAAAAGTAAGCGGATGAAAGTGTTGCCACACTCAAAATAATGCTGGAATCACATACGTTTCAAGAAGAATCGTTTACAACTACATAAAAAACTTCAAAAACTCTTATTCAGATAAAGGGAGCATCAACCTAAATGGATTGAAAGGTTCATTTTATACTGACTGCAGTGAAATAAAATCCTCACTTTCTGGAGATCAAAATGAATCGCATTATATTTTCTGATGATTAAAAATGTAATTTAAATGGCCCATATGGCTATTATTAATATGGGCATTATCTGGGTGAGAAGGAAAAGACTTATCCTACCCGATTTATAGATGGCAGGAAGGAGTTTTATGATTGGTTTGGCAGTAGGGTACGAAGGAAGAACAAACCTAGTGTTCCTGAGTAGCAGCCAGAAACGCACAAACTATATTTAAGTTTTGAATTCATATCTCTTTTCCAGTGGCGTTGAGCTAAGAGAAAATGATTGGATTTTCCAGTATGAAGGAGCATCAATCTACACAGTTAATGGTGTTAAAAATTGGTTTACAGTTTTGAATTCATATCTCTTTTCCAGTGGCGTTGAGCTAAGAGAAAATGATTGGATTTTCCAGTATGAAGGAGCATCAATCCACACAGTTAATGGTGTTAAAAATTGGTTTACAGCAAAAAAAGTTCGCTCTTTACTCGGCATGCTAAAACCCCAAACTTCACCAACTTGGTAGAGAACATACGGGCAAGGATTATTCATCGCGGTTATGGAAAAGGCAAGAACATTCAATATGTGGATGAGGTTCACAAAACTATGAATGATGTAAAAGAAAACGTTTGCCAAAGAGATTAAATACCAAATGATTAAATACCAAATCGAATCTTTGAAGAGATCAAAGCGAATAGTAGAAAAATTCTCAATTTGTAAGACTTTTATTTGTTTTTTTGCAAATGAAAGTGTCCTTTTACATTTTTCACAAAATATAAGATTTTTTTTTATTGTAATTGATTTGTAATTTTCTGTTTCTAGTTTCAGATATAGTCATCTATTTGTAAATAGGCCTTAAAATGTTATTCTTTAAATTAATCTGGAAAAATTTCAGTGTTCTTTTTTTATTTAAAAAAATCTTGTATCCAATTTTTTTCATGTAGTGTAGGTTTTACTTCACCTTAAAAAAATAATTTCTAAAGACAGCCTATTTAAACTGAAATATCTTTAAAACGTTATGAAGGCGATAGGAAAATAAACAGGATATGGAATTTGATAAATGGGAAAACATTTTTGTTTTATTTGTGATACATATTATCACGTTTGTATTAAAGTAATTATAGAATTTTATTTTTATTATTAACTTTTTTATTAAATAATTTTTATTTATTTACTTTGAATATTATTTGATATATTAATAATATTTGAATAATATTTGAGCAAAAATACTCTTTTTATATTCAGAAGGATGTTTATTCCTGTGAATTTTCAATATCAATATCTATATTAATTTAAGGCTTATAATATACATTTGATCGAAGACCTGTATGTTAGTATCTCAGAGAATTTTTTATATAAATACTTCACTTTAGCATTTTCTTAATAAAGAAAATTTATTATTTTTTCATTTTAAAATCTAAATTATTTCTTTATTTTTTTATTATTCAATAAAATATTACTTTTAATTCATGCAAAATTCCGTTGCCAACATATCTATGCTAAGTTCCAAAATGCCGATATAGAAATCTCAGATTATTATATATTGATAAGAAATCTTAGAGATAATTTTTATGTTCCTGATAGTTTTATTTTTCGATTAATAATTGAGTAGAATTGAATTTATATATAATTATGACTGGTTATATTTGGGTAATTTTCCATATTTTAAAGCAATAAATTTTATATGAAATAATTCTACATTGCATATATCCCATAAATCAAATTTGGAAATACGTACGTCTGGTCCAAGTCAGAGGGACCCTGCAAACCTTCAAGTCAAATGAATTGGCTGATATATATATAAAAAAATACCCAGCAAGAAAACTGGGAATATGAAAACAACAAATTTAAATAAACGCATCACAAACCGAAATTTTACTGGAATCTTTCGTGCTTAAAAATTGCAATGGAATAAACTGCTTGCGACTGGAATTTCAGTTATATTAACATCTGGTTTTGAAAACAAAAAAATTGGAATTCGAAAACTCCGCGATATCCGTTTTAAGATAGGTATTGTAATTTTAAGCCTTGATTAGATGATGAGGACGATATTTGAGTCAGTCCCTTTTCTGGAAAATTCTGCATCACAGCAGCCGAATGGCACATGACCCTGAAGGATTTGATATACACTAGGCTTGCTTGTATGATGGTTCTCAAGTGAAATCGGGTTTACGTTAAGTAGAATCCGACTTCGAAGAAAAGGCATTACATTAAAATTAAAAAAAAAAAACCTTTACCATGAAGTAGAGTATAAAAATGAATTATTTAATGTTCTTTTTAAACCTTTACTTTTTTTATTTTTTAAAGTGTCCTCTAAATCTTCATATTCAGTGTTGATAGAAATTATGCTGTAATATTTGATGTTGATAAAAATTATGCTGTAATATTTGATCTAGATAAAAATTTTGCTGTGAAAATTCAATATTATTTCTACTGAGATGGTTTCAAATATTAAAAAATAGTAGCGAATATATTAATTAACAGTGAGTCGAAACTCAAATTATTGTATTTCAATACCAAATAATCTATCAACTATCACTAACCAATGCACTGCATTGGCTACCTGATTCACTAGTTATAAATTTATATGATACTTATATTTGGGAACATACCAAAGAATCGGTTTACAAAAAGTCTAGATAATAAGCTATAAATGTCACTTAAAGTTATAATAAGTAATTAATGTCATTTAAATCAGTTTTAAGTATAGAAAGGAAAAAAAAAAGCTTCTATCCATATAAAAATATTCATAAATTAAAATAACGCAGTTTCTTTAGAATATCTTATTGTCTTCCTTTCCATACTGTTAGATATTTTTTAGAAGAAAGCGCTTTTTATTTCCTTAGGGTGCTGAAAGTTCGGAAACAAACAGGCACGACTCGCAAAAAAATATATTCTTGTCTGCAAATACTGTAGTTCTTACACTGTGATAAAGAAACTCGTTGAGAAATGAACAACTTGAAATTATGTCTCGGTAGAATTTAGAGTAAATCTTAGAGTTATTGAATCAACATATTTCTCCCCATTTGGTTTCCAAATGCAAAACATTTATACTGTGCAGATTTTTAAATATTGTCCAATATGTATTTAGCTGCGAAGAAACACATCCACATTCCATCCACGGACGACAAATGCAGCGACGCTTATCTTATGATATTAATGTCTTTAAATTGATTCATTTAGACTTAATAGAGAAAATACTGATTCACCGATTGTTTGAAATGTTAAGGCATAATGCACTAAACGTTTGTCCATGCTTTAAAAATACTAACAATGAATCAAAAACATTGTTTGTCAGAAGTGGGATTCGAACCCACGCCCACAGAAGTGGACTGCGACCTGAACGCAGCGCCTTAGACCGCTCGGCCATCCTGACACACTTGCGAAGCAGAGTGATAAATATATCTTCAATACCTACTCACTATCTACTCTGAGAGAAAGTAAGTCTTTATTACCTAACCGTTATCTACCTCCGCATACGGGTAAAGATAAGGGTAGATAATTACATTTTCTTCCCTTATCTTTTCTCGTAAAAGGAGACGAATCGAGAGTGATTTCGCTATTTTAATTCATAGCAGTTCTTTTATCTTGTACTTTATTTAAAATAATTAATTTAAATAAAAAGATTAAAGTACTATATTTATTACAACCTGACAATATTACTTGAAAGGAATTCTTTCCCCGACACAGAAACTGCAGGGAAAAAAATGAAAGTATTTTATAATTTGATGGTAAATTTTAATTAAAAGACTAAGAATCTTTCAAATTAAATAATGATACATATAAAGAATAAATTATAGATAATGACTAAAACGATAAAGATCTATTCAGAAAACCCGAAAAATATTTCTTTGTTATTTAATCATAATATTGATACCTTCCCTATCACACCCGCAAAATATGTCTCAAAAGATGTACTTCGAGACACCAGTTCTCCAAACCCAGCTTCTATATTTTCGTCAAAATTTAATCTATTTCAGAATGAAAAGAAAGTTAATTAAGGCATATTTTTAATTTTTCGATAATTCTTTAAAAAAATTACATTTGCTAAATGGCATATGTTTATAAATGCTACTTTTTATTTTTCTCTTTAATAAATTATCAGTTTCGAAATTTGACACTTAAGTAAAAATTTCTTAAAGCATTATTCCCCATCCCCTGAAAACTGCTTTATTTTCATTTGTGGAAAATTAAAGGAATACCTGCGCTTTAATTCGAATTCATGAAACGTTTCCATACCGAATTTTTCATAGAACAGTCATTGTTCATTTCCTTAAGTCATTTAGAAAGGGCAAACGATTGTGTTTGAAAGAATGAAGGAGGAATAAAATGTTCCTCCTTGTTAAAATTGTTTGGAATCCTCAAATGAGCCTTTTTGTTCAAGATAAAATTAATTGTCTTCATGAGCAATTTGATTCGATAATATTTCCTGGGGTAAATTTGGTTTAATGTTTAAGGAATGCTACGATGAGCAGTAACTCGAGAAAACGAAATTCTGTTTATAATGAGGTTTCTCTAATTACAAAAGGAACAAAGCTTTTTAGAAACTTTTTGATTAACATAATTAGGAAATGAATGTATCATGACTATTTTAGTTTCCCAATTATTATTTAATTTTCATTAAAAAAAGGAAACGATTTATCTGGTTTGTGTACTAAAATCAATCCTATCCAATTCTCAGGATTTACAGATATACTTTTCTTTAATAAGAATTCATTATTATACAAATAACTAAATAGAAAAATTATGCAAAATTTGAAAAAAAGCAGACGATTTATTTGGTTTGTGTACTAAAATCAATCCTATCCAATTCTCAGGATTTACAGATATACTTTTCTTTAATAAGAATTCATTATTATACAAATAAATAAATAGAAAAATTATGCAAAATTTGAAAAAAGCAGACGATTTATTTGGTTTGTGTACTAAAATCAATCCTATCCAATTCTCAGAATTTACAGATATACTTTTCTTTAATAAGAATTCATTATTATACAAATAAATAAATAGAAAAATTATGTAAAATTTGAAGAATTTTTTTTCTTGAACATGAAGGCTTTCTTTAAATACTCAAAATGAAAAAAAAAAAAGAAATCGATACGTAAATTTACATAAATTTAAAGATGAATTTTCCCTCATAGGTAAAAAAAAAAAAAAAAAAAAAAAAAAAAAAAAAAAAACCACCTTTAGTTTTTAGTGATTTTGGAACAGTAAATATGATGTCCCACAAAATAGTTTTTTAGCTTAAATGGTTGGTGAAACAAACAGAAAACAAGTTATTTTCGAAATATAAAAGCAGGTCTTCTTGAAAAATTCAGTGAAATATACCAGATAAAGTGTACATCGCAGGTTCAATATAATACAAATTCACAATAGTACAGCAACATAGTTGCATGATATCAGCATGGCAAATTTTTCACAGTAAGATAGATAGGAGAAGTAGGATGCTTCATATACAACAAATTTTTGAATATTTAAAGTGAACAAGACAATTGCTATCTGTAGAGCATGCACAATTTTATTACAGTTCGATATTTTTGGATACTCTTCAAACAGCGGTTAAAGTCAGAGGTAATAAATTTCTTTGGGAAACAAAGGAAAAAGTGAGGAGTTCCTTTAGATATCGAAGATATACAGGGTGATTCAAAATAGGGTATCCATGTTTGGGACGCCCTGGTGAGAGAACCAGTTGGCGTAATGCCTTAATATTTCGAGGATATACATTCCAGGCCATGGGAAATTGATTAATGCAATAATAACAATAATAAAAATAGTTAAAAAAGGGCTGCTAGATTAAATGTGACGCTGCGATCGGTTTAAGGTAAGGAATATGAAACATATCAGCAGTAAAGGACAAAATAAGAGGTATCTGCAATAAACTCCACCATTGCACTACTAACGCACACATTTCGCTAGCTAGATAAAAATTAGAAAATATGACATTGCGAACTGCAATGGAAAACAAAATTTGCATAATAGTCGAATAAAAGGTCTTTAATAACACATAAAAATCTGAGCGTACAGGTTCCGAACATTCTTAGGCCTCGACAATAGTTCTTTGTTTGCCGGAGCATGCGCTGCTACTGAAATTATTTTACTAAAACAGCAATAACGTTACTTTGGTGAAAGCTTATAAGCCAGTTAACAACTACGCTACTCGAGCAATTGCTTTTGTATCATGGTCATGTTACTGGACTGCGAACCACAAGGTTCTATCCTCGCGCATCATAATTCGCCACATTGGTGACCTCGAACGATGATCTTTCAACCTTCGTACAGCAGTTGTGGCGCCATCTACCCACAACAAAACCAAAGTCGCCAGACTCACTTGACGTAGCAACAGCATCAGCAACCACTCACGCACACACGCTCGCCATAACGCTTGACGCTACTCAAATGGGTACAGGCGCATTAGAATCAACAGCTAAAACATCACCACTCAACAGCTATATCGTTCGTCTCACCTCCGACTCACTGGAGGGAGAGTCTGTGGTGAAAGCTTATAAGCCAGATAACAACTACACTACCCGATCAATTGCTTTTGTTTCATGGTCATGTCATTCGACAGCGAACCACAAGGTCCCAGGTTCTATTCTCACTCATACCAAAGCGCTTCGCATATACCGAGGGCAGAAGTCTTTGTGTATGAGTCCAATAATACCTTGCGCTCTGCGGCGAATGGTCAAGCTCAGGTAGGTAACCTCGAAAGAGGTAACTGAAGTAACAGACCCTTTTTCTGTTAAAGCAAGCTGTGGTCGTAAAACACGGATACCTCAGGTCATTGAAGACGAAGCAACATATATCGTTGAGCAAGCCAATGTGAACAGAGCAGGGACATTTAGTGTTTGTGCCATATCAAGGCAATTGGAGCTGCCATACATTACAGTTTGAAGGTGCAAACGGATAGCATCCGAAGCCTATCCGCATAAGATCCATCGCTTGCAAGAGTTAAAACCAGCCTATAACGTTGAGTGTGAAACGTTCGCTTTTACTTTCTTGGCAATGATGAAGGTGGGACAGAATTAACTGTGGAACATCCTATGGACAGATGAGATTCACTTTCACATGTGCGGAACAGTGAACACCCAAAACTGCCTATCTGGTCCACTATGAATCCTCACCAGGTTCAACAAATGCCATTGCATTCACAAATGGCATTGAACTTGTACGCCTAGCTTTTTATCTGTTACGAACGACCCTTTGTTCATCTATTAAGTAAATTTTGTTCTCCTGTGCTGCTCGCAATGTCGTATATTCGAATTTTTATCTAGCTAGCGAAATTTGTGCGTTAATAATGCAATAATGGTGTTTTGTACAGATATCTCTTATTCTGTCCTTTATTGCTGATGTCATGTTGTATTCCTCACCTTAAGCCGATTGCAGCGTCACATTTAACCTATCGGCCCGTTTTTGAACTAACTTTTTTATTGCATCAATCAATTTCCCATTGCCTGAAATGTATCTCGTTCAAATATGAAGGTGTTACGTAGATTGGTTCTCTCGCTAGGGCGTCCGAAAAAGGGATACTTTTATTTGAATCCCCTTGTATAATCTAATATTTCATCTATTCAGAAATGATCAAACATATTTTGAGTACATTCACAAACTAAAGTACAAAAAGACGAAAAAATCTGTCTTTTAACCTTATCCAGTTACAAATTTAATACAAAATTTTCCACCTCTTTTATATTAAATGACTGATATTTGATGTAAATTCCGTAGAGATATGAAAGAAGATAACATTCTCAAGGCAAGAATTTTGGAATAAATTCTCGTAAAATAGTATCCAAGTTGTTA
The DNA here is from genome assembly GCF_947563725.1 of Argiope bruennichi. Lineage (NCBI taxonomy): Eukaryota > Metazoa > Arthropoda > Arachnida > Araneae > Araneidae > Argiope > Argiope bruennichi. The sequence continues at coordinate 71,664,171 of NC_079152.1, forward strand.
AATTGCCTATTAACCAGATGAACTTGCGAATCACCCGATTCAAGGAATAAAATTCACTTCCATATTCCTTGACTTGAAGGCTGTTGGCTTAAAAATGCTAAACCACTTTTAAATATATCATAAGCAATGTAAAAATTATTATTCCATTATAAATGCCACAGATTTAGAATCGGAAAAAAAAAGTTCAGTGCCATTCCATTTAAATTTTAGAATATTTTAATTAATACATAGTAGTAATTTTCATTACGGCATTTTTTTTACAATTGTTTCTAATCTTTTCTTAAAAATATTATGAAATATACAGAACATTTATATATAACTTTTATTTTGGAAAACTCTCAATTTTTGGTTATTTATTCAGACACAGAGTACAAATACGAAAAATTCATCAATCCATTAAATATTTATCCATCCATATCCCAATTAAGTGTTTCAAATTCATAATTAGTGATAGCAATTAGTATTTACTGATACTTCATAGGACTCCATCCTAAACATTTTATGATTTTCTACATTGTTCAGTTACTTTTAAGAACCTAGTAAATTTATAAAAGATAAAATGTGAGATGCCAAAATTTAGATAACAGACAAAGAAGAAAGTTCCTATATTTATAACCAAAACCACTGCATTCATTTTAGTGAGGAAATAAAATATATATCTAAAACAGTTATCAATAAGTTAAATGTTTCTCTAATTCTCCTCTCTAAAACGACAGTCAGTATTTTTTCTCCCCTCTTCAACCTGTTATTTTTCGCAAGAGAAATATTTCGCGATCAGTTGTTTCTTAAAACAGGTGAGTTGTAGGATTTTGCAAACATTTCTTTGGATTTGGGTTGTCAACTGATAAACATTACTAAATTCAGAGTCTATCCATCATGGCTCAAGTGACAGTAATGGACAAAAAGACATTGGATTGTAAACATCGATCACCTAAGTTCCATCTCTAGAAATATTGAAAAAAAATTCTTTTTTTCTGGTTTATTGAAAGCTAGAACAGCTTTAACAGTGAGAAAACAGCTTATTTATATTTCTAGTGAACTAGGATTTGGAACTCCTTATCTTATATATTTAGTGGCGCTTTTTAACTTTGAGAGTAATTTATGTTTTGGAAAGGAAAGTGTTGGATGTTAACAAATTAAGGCTCTGAATTTGTTTTTGAGCCATATAATTCTATATACAAGAAACTTATTAATTACAGCGGAAAGGAATCGGCTATGTTTGAAGCAGAATTTTCTATAGGGGTTTGCTTGTGATGAAATTTTCACTTAACAACTCAGAGTTTTTTAGTTGTTAACCAGTCTTCTAAAACTTTAAAATATCCTTGAGGATTGTCATTTGGTAAGATATGAAAATACTAGAAGAAAATTACATTTGAATTTAATATAAAGTGTAGAGTATGTTTTTAAAGTTAATAATTTTTAAAAAAATTCAATTAATATAATCTTGATAATGAAATCATCATTATTTTTGTAATTCACTTATGAAACTAAAATGAATGTTAATTTGAATGCTTGGAAAATTACTTTCACATTTTTGGTTAATTTTTTGAATTTTGCATTATATATTATCTAAAAACGGGAATAATAAAAATAAATTTATCTAAAATTTTTCAAACTAATCGAATAAAAACTATTGTATGTAAAAAAAACCTACTTTAAAATGCCATTCCATATTCTTATCAAAACATAAGAATGAATGCAGTCTAATTTCACTTCTATTATTTCCTTCTCTTCAGCAAAAGCTTTTTTTACAGGAAAAAAATAATTAACAAATTTCCAATCATTCGTGCTCACCACCAACAATAAAAACTAAACAATTTTGAAAAATACGAAGATATTGTAATCATACAGTAATTACATTTTCACAAAACACCATTCTTGAATAGAAGGCAGAATTTCTTACACCATGTGGAACTGTTCTCTTTCCTCCTTGGTAAAAAGATTGTTATCCTATACCGGTATAATTTCTCTGCATTCTAAATTATTTATCCTAGCATAACCAGCCTCCAGCGTTCTGACGACACTAAACCCAACCAATGTTTTCCGTAAAAATCTCAAAATGTTGGTGTATCGTGAAGATATCTACACCTAACATCGCGTTTCTATGAATTCAATATTTAATTCTTTCGATTGTTAGAGTCAACCTTTAGGCGATTGCAGCAGTTATTCCCTGTGCTATATGACAACAAAAGTATTCTTTTATTGTTTTTGGGCAAATGTTCTTGTTGGAAAAAAATAGGTCAATACAAAATCTAAAAAAAAAGCCATAGTATTCAATTTTATTTATTTGCCGAGCGATATCACAACCGTAAGATTATTTTTGGGGTGAATAACTTATTCATGCGTGCTTCCTTTATGTGTGCTACCATATCGATAAATGGAATGGAATAAAGGTTTTTAAGGCTACCCCCTCCCCTCCTATTTACCTAGTTTATTCTCTCGGTTATGTGGCAAAGATTTCAGTACATTTTTATTGAACATGCGAATTGCATGTAAAAGCCTGTCTTTTGATGATATTTTTGCTGTATTTCTTTTCATTTTATTCCACAGTCGTCGAAAAGGTATAGTTTCCTACATTAATCTTTATGTTCAAAATGGGCTCTGATCCATCAGCTATCAAGGAAATTCCAATATCTCTGTTCATTCTAAGATATATATTCTGCATTTTTACTAAATTCCTTAAAACAAATGCTATGCTTTCTTTTGTCTTAGTTTGTAGTACTTTAATGGGAACTGTCTCTCTTCCAAGAATAAGTTTCAGCTCTTTCTTTGTTTAGTATAGCCAAATAAAAAAACATTTTTATGGCAGTGGGAATCATTTTTTGTGGCATAAGATGCTTAGTTTTTACTGAATTTCTGAAATATATATTTTGATATAAAACACATTTTATGATCAAAATCTGGAGAAATTGCTCTATCGTTTTATGCGGAAGTTTAAAAAAAATAGTAGTATGTAATGGAAATTAACGGTGGAACATTTTTTCAGCGCTTGTGTTTGTTAACATATTATAATAACACTGAGTGCCCCTGCATGTATAGGGTTATTTGTGCTTTAGTTTGTAGCAGCATTAGCGCTCTCTAAATACAATGTATATTTTATATTTTATTATATAGATTCAGAGAAATTATATAGGTGTTTTTGCACATTGTTTATTTATGGATTGTTAGTTATTTAAGCAATGTCGTAAACATGCTTATTACAAGATAAAGAAAACAAGTAAAAGATAAATCTTACCTCCTGAAGGTAATGATTTTTCTTGGTTCTCACCAGCTTATCAGCGTCAAAATTCAATTACATAATGTAAAAATTTAAGGAAAATTCATTAGAAGCAGGTTTATGAAGCATTTTATGTGTTTTACAATTTGACAAAATTTCGAATAACAAAAGAACTTTGAAGATACAAAATTCACAAATACGCATGACAAAAACAACCATGGAATAAAAACAGAAGCTACAAAAAGCGAAAGAAAAAAAAAAAAAAGAACAGAAGAAAAAAGAATTAGCTAAAAGAGAAAATAATGCTTACAAAAAGAATCGCAATTAGATCTTCAACTTTTTAATGAACAGAGGTTTCGTTTCACTTAAATTACGATAGTAAATTATGATTTGGCTCAGGAATCAGCTTGTCTGTTTAGTTTTTAATTCTCTATTAAGTAAAAAGAAAAGGATATGCACAAAAATTAATTATAACAAAAGAAAAAAACAAGAAAAAAAAAGCTTTTAAGGAAAATAAAAAAATCTGAGGATAATTGAAAAAACAACAACACCCAAAATAATATAAAAGCCAAAAGGAAAACAATAAAGAAAAACAAAAAATAAGAAAGGCGCGAAAGAAAATAATTAATTAAAGAAGCAAAATAGTAAAAAAATGATGGAAATATAAAATGGATTACACGTAAATATACGTGCCAAACAAATACAGTATAACAAATAAGGTACAACAAATACAGTATAAAAAACAAAACAAAACAAACAGAACAAATCAATCAATCAACTAAACAAATAAACAAGCAAACAAATAAGCAAACAAACAAATAAACAAGCAAGCAAATAAACAAATAAGCAAACAAACAAATAAGCAAGCAAAAGACTACGAGTGGAAAAACTAGTACATCTTGAAAATATAAAACGCTAATTCAGCGGTACAAAACTAAGTGAAATCTGCAGTGAATTCAAACATTCAATTTAAGAGATGAGTTTTAGAAGGGGAAAAAGTTCGCTTTGACAAAAGTGAATTGCATTTCGTCTTAAAATCCTATTAGTGAAGCGAGGGTATTCTGAATCACTGCCACCGGTAGATTGACGAAAAGATAAAAATGCAAAGGAAGCTCTTTATGCTATGGCTTATTTTAATTTCTATACGAACAAAGATGAGCAGGATACTGAAAACAAGGAATAATCTGTTAAAAGATGCTATAAGTGTTAAATCCAGCTAACATTTTAGGACTGGGCTTTAAATACTGCAATCAACTGGGGAGGAAATGAGAGAAAAAAAATCAAACAGAATTAAGTGGGGTCGGAAAGGAAAAGATAGGGTTCCTTTAGAGTAGATTAGCATGCCGTGGACCTTCTTACTTGATCATGTATCAATGGCTACTTTGCAGAAAGCACCGCATACAAATGGATGTAACCCTCTTAGTTACTTTTATTAAAATTAGTGTAGTGATGATAATACATGATGTTTATTTAAGTAGAAAGTGATTGAAAATGTTTCTATAGTTTGATAAGCAGATTTATGCCAATTGAAAAATTTTGAGACCATATCTTAGTTTTAGCTTTTGTTTTAACTAACCTTCCCAGAGCAGAGTTATTAATTTTGGCATTCAATTCATTCTTTGAAAATCTTCTTTATATTAACTTTTGTGATCATTTCTTGACGAATGAAGATACTAGCATTTTCATCCTGTATCACAAAATTCATACGAAAGTTAACGACTGTTTATACAAAGTTTACTTATATTTCCGAAATGTAAGCTTATTTATATTTCTTCTTATATTCAATGAAATCAAGAGCAAACTAAATCAATGAAGTAGTTGTTTTGTTTGATATGTTCAAGTAATGACAAATTACTATATCGTGTAAGTACGTAATATATAAACAACTTTGTTTTCTAATCATTGAATTGAAACATTGTAGGCAATTTACTATTTGTCTTCTGACGCAATTGCAACGTGTTTTTCACGGAGAATACCTCTGGCTGACACTTTACCCCTTCTTTTATGCATGGATGAATATCACTAAATGCACATGGATAAGAATTCTCATAAAGTAAAATACTGGTATGTTTAACAAAAGTAACAAAGTTATGAAGAGATAATCATTCCGGACGAGTTTGCTACGGGCAATATGATGACAGATTTCCAGTTATCATTCAACTCTTCTTGATATCTGCTTTTCAACTCGTATTCACACTGACGAGCCCTATCTTTCAGTTGTCAGATGATGCATTTGTTTCGAAAGAACTTTTTCTTTTTTTAATTTGACTCTTTGGATCGGGCAAATTACTACGTTAATTTACTCAGTTAAAGTTGATTATTAATAATTATTTTTATCATGAGTTAAAATTTTTGAGATCTAAGTAAATTTATTTTCATGAGTAATTTCCATCCACCTCAGTTTTATGGAGATGCCATGATAAATACAAAGTTACAGAAATGTCCCATTAATCTCGTTGACGATTGTACCATTGTGCTAAATTTCCAAGAAATCTTATCATATAAAACGCAAAAATTGCTCCTTTCCTTTATTTTATCGCTTGTTCGGCTCTCGATGATCTTGTAATGTACAACAGTTTGCAGAAAATAGTCATTCCCCACAGATAACCATGAAAGTAAAGAATTTGGAGAATTGATATGCTTTAACCATCGATCGAGAAATTTAAGATCGGATTTCTGGAGCTCTGGTATTTATAACGAAAATCTAAGAAGTGTAGTGGAAAAGTTCTAATAGGAGAGAAAAGTATTCGTTGCACTTAGTGTTACCTGGATAGGTAAGAGAGTGTTTATTATCCTCAAGGATTTAGTGTGTGATCGGACGTAAGAACTAAAGTATAATCCCATTAAATATCCTATCAGCAAAATGATATAAAGCATGTGAGAATTCGTAAAATGTAGTATTTGTAAAATGTAGATTATATAGTATCCCATTACATCTGTTTAAGAAGAAAAAACAAAGGTAATTGATTTATGGTTATACAAAGTCACTAATGGACCGGATGCTGTACACACTGAAACATCCAAAAATATTTTAGAAAAATGTTTATTATTAAATTAAATGTTATATATATAGAAATTAAAAATATAGAAATTAAATGTTTTGAAGTCTTTTGCCTGGTGCTGAGGAAATTGCTTTTTTTATGTAATACAACAATCGGCTTAAAAATATTTAATGAGTTCATTTGAAAATATCACATCCAGTTATTTAATAAAAGTTTTACAATAATTTCGCTTCTGATTATCATAATTTACTTTAAATGTTGAGAAACTGATCGACCAAATAGAGCAATTCAAAGAATTCTTTTCTCCTAGCTTTCTTTTATACTTCCTCCTCTGTTATCAATTTCGCATCACACTGGAGAAAAAAGGACATCACAAGACAGATAAGGGTTAAACATGAACGAAATATGCAGTGATGTTTCTCTTGTGATATTAATGACATTTAAATTGTCTTGATTATACTAAACACATCAGAAGACGATTTTATCGATTGTTTCAAATATTAAGCTTAAAGTACTAAATGTTAATCTAATCTCTAAAAATACTTACGGTGAAACAAAAACACCTTTTGTCAGAAGTGGGATTCGAACCCACGCCCACAGAAGTGGACTGCGACCTGAACGCAGCGCCTTAGACCGCTCGGCCATCCTGACACAGCAGCAGCATTGAGAGATAAATATACTTGCATTTTCTGTTATCTACCTTTATCTTTAGCTGTAAACGAAGAAGAACCGAGATTAATTTCGCTGCTTTAAATCCCAACAGCGCTTTTATTTGGCACTTTTTTTAAAATCAGTAATTAGAAGAAAAAGGTTAAGCAAATATATTTGTTACAGCCTGATAATTTTACTCGACAGGGATTCTTTGTTCAACAACAAGAAAAATTACATAAAAAAGGAAGTATTTTATTATTTCGACGGTAGACTTTTGTAAATGAGCTAAGACTCCCTTCAAACTAAATGTTTTAGATAGACTAGATGTTCAAATGTTTTAGATAGACTAAAACATTAGATTACCCAAATATCCAACATTTATTCACAAAATACGGAAAAATCTGTCTCTGTGATTTCATCTTAATGTTGATTCAGAAAAAAAGCAGAAAGGATGCATTTCCTCCAGACAATAAATAAGTCTTCAACCAATACTCGCGTTTTTAAGATGAAATTTAATTTCTCTGAGAAAAAAAAAAGGAAAATTAATCAAAATATGCTCTTTATATTTCTATAGTTTTTAAGAAATTTCAGTTTTGCTTGATAGCAAATCTCTGTAAATGGTGTATCTTAATTATCTCTTCCATTAATTATTATCAGTTTCCAAATTTGACATTTAAATAAAATTTTATTGAATCTTCGTCTCGCCCCTCTTCCCATGTAGCATATTTTTATCTTCGTTCGAAAAATATTAAAGGAAAGATAATTTTAATTCGAATTGAAGAAAAGTTTGTGTAAAGAATTTTTCATAATCTTGGTCACCGTTAATTTTCTTAAGAGATTTAAAAAGAGAAAATGATTTAGTTTTGAAAAATGAGGAGGAAAAATATCCCTCCATATTAACATTGTTTGGAATCCTCAAATGAGATTTCTATTCTAGATAAAATTCATTGTTTTCAGGTGGAATTCAATTCAATAATACTTCCTTGGCTGAATTTGGTTTAATTTCAAAGGAATGTTATAATAAATTATTAACTCAAAAAATGAAATTCTTCTTATAATGTTGTTTCTCTTATTATAAAATAAATGAATCTCTTTATAAAATTTTTGAATAAAACAATTAAAAAATAAATGTAGTCTTGATTATTTAATTTTCCAAATCCTTTCATTCTTCTATCAAAAAAGCAGCCAATGCACTTGATTTGCCTGACAGAAACAATAACGCAAAGCTTTTCATTTATGATAATTCCTTCATGAAATAAAAATTAATTAGAACAAATAAGGATATTCAAATTTAAAGAAAGAAATTATTTTCTTGAACGTGGAACTTTTCTTAACATAGTTTTAAGAAAAAGAAATAAAAATATAAAATTTACTCAAAATGATTTTAAGACAGTATTTTTCATATGGATGAAAGAAGAACATACTTATTTATCAATGACTTTTCATTGATATGTATGGTGTCCCACAGATATCATTGAAGTCCACACAGTTATTTTGGACTTCAACAGTTGGTGAGGTATACAGAAAACAGAAAGTCAATTTTGAAATATGAAAAAAATAGAAACGGAAAAATAACTAAAAACTGAAAACAGAAAAAAAAAAAAAAAACATTGGGAAATTATAATACCACAGCAACACAACTGCATGAAAGCAGCATGGCAAGCCATACTCAGTACGATAGGTACGGGAAAAAGTAAGAGGCTGCATGAAGAACATATTTTTTGTAATGCCCATGGGAATTGTTCGACATGCATTTAGGACTTTTCGGTCTTTTGGAACACCTTATAAATTGTAGAAAATGAGAAAACTAGTAAGAAATTCAATTTTTTTAAAAAAATATTATGAGTTTCTTTTGAAATAGAGAATATACAATCCAATATTTCACTTGTTCTGAAATCAGTGGCCATTTTGAATATACCCACTTATTGAAATGCAGGAAAATGAAATAAATATTATATATTTTTAAACTCTATCCATTAAAAAATTCCATTTCGGAACGCCAACTTGGGTATATTAATGACTGGTATTTGATGTGAATTCCATAGAGATCTGAAAGAAGATAATATTCTCTAGGATAGAATTTTCAAATCAATTTTAGTAAGATAATGTCTTTGTTGTTAAATTGCACATTGACTAGGTAATCTTGTGAATAATTCAAAGCACAAAATTAATATATATGTTCCTTGAGTTGAAGGATATTAGTTTTAAAATGAAAACAATGCATTGATATAAACCGAATAAATTCAGAAAAGATAAGAAATAAAATACTGAAATTTAAAGAATAGACGTAGAAGAAAGTGTATGTTTTCTATCCAAAAATTTTATAATTTTTTTTGAGAGGAAAAACAGCAACAACATATAAAACATTTATCAGCAAACTAAATATTTGTCCGTCTCTCTAAAGTAATGTTTAGAAACTATAAAGTGGCATCATTATTTTCTTTCTCATCTCCTTTTTCGCAAGAAAAATAAGCAGTGATCAACGGTTTCTAATAACATGAGAATGGCAGGACTTTGTACACATCTCTTAGGATCTGAGTTGTCAGCCATAAATATCACTAAACGCAGAGCCAATCTATCAATTCTCATGTGACAGTAATTGACAAAAAGACATTCGGCTATAAACATGGTCACTAAAGTTGCTTTGTCTTTGAGACTTTTCTAGAAATATTATTTTTTCTTTCTTACTGAATGTTAGAGAATAACTATTTATCAGTGAAAAAAAGAGCTTGTTTATGTTTCCAGTGAACTAAAGTTTGGCTCCACTTAATCCTATAAATTGTTTGGGAATATTTGAGTTCAGAATTTATTTTTTGAACAGGGAAACATTATATTTTAAGGCCTTGGATTTTTACCGCCATATACTAATTCGATCGGAGCAATTCTGTATATTTTTATTATCAGCGAAAATGGACAAAATATGTATGAGGCAGAAACTCTTACCTGCTTTGTTTGTGATGAAATCTTTTGTTCAACAATTCAGAGTTTGTATATTTGTTAACCAGACCTTCTATTCCTTAAAGGGTTCTTAAGAATTTCCAGCTGGTGAAATGTGAAAATTGTGAATTGTGAATTTATTGTAAAATGCAGAATATTTTTTAACTTTTAATATAATAATAGCTGGGAAACCGAATTTCGCTCGGCAGCATTTTTTTGTAAAGTCGTATTTTTTCGGAGAAAATATTTAGATACGAACCAAAGACTCATTACATATCAATCTTTTCTACATATGGACTGGCCATTTAAATAAAAAAAACATGAATGCATTCATTTTAACATGTTATTCAAAACAATCTGTTATATTACAGTATTCATTTTACAGTTTATCTACTATTACTTATATTTCAGAACTTACACTCAATTTTAACATGTTGAAATGAATCTAAGATGAAGCTATATGACATTGTCAGCATGAGAGCAGATAGAAATAGGCCCTAATAGTTAGTTATAAAAAAATGTTTTCTTTTGAGTAAAATTGTGGTTTTTCAGGAAAGATCCTATATAGCAAAGCCTTATCTAAATATAAAATTTTATATATATATATATATATATATATATATATATATATATATATATATAATTCTTTATTAATTAAATATTGATTAGGCAGTCATCATAATTTTTATAATTTTGTTATGAAGCAAAACTGTATATATTTTGAAAATTTAGAAAAAAATATGCTAGATTTTTCATTGAATTTCCCAGTTATCTATATATTATCCAAAAGCATGGATAATCAAACCCTTTAGATTAAAAAAAAATATTCGTAAATAACATTTGCTAGATTTTCGATTAAATTTCCCAGTTATCTATATATTATCCAAAATCATGGATAATCAAACCCTTTAGATTTTTAAAAAAATATTCGTAAATAACATTTGCTAGATTTTCGATTAAATTTCCCAGTTATCTATATATTATCCAAAATCATGGATAATCAAACCCTGTAGATTTAAAAAAAATATTCGTAAATAACATTTGCTAGATTTAAGAATTAACTTTAAAATGCACATTGACGCTTCTGTGCCAACTTAAGAATGAAAGAAATCTAATCTTTCCTCCCTTATTTACTTCTCTTCAGAAAAATATTTTTTTAATGACAAGAAAAGAAAACTAACAAAAAATTTTTAATCATTTATATTCCCCACCAACCACAAAAACTATGCAATTTTGAAAAACAAGATATTGTGGTGATGCCAATAGTTACATTTTCACAAAATCTCATTTTGAAAATAGAAAGCAAAATTTCTTTTACCCTTTACAGTTATTCTCTTTATGGCTTTGTAACAGGATTGTTCTCCTGTACTAATATTATTTCTTTGCATTCTTTTATTATAACGTGACTACCCTCTAGCAATTTCGCAACACAAAATCAGACCAATGCTTTCCCCTAACAATCATGGTATTTGGGTGTATCGCAGAGATATCTGCAACTAACTACGAGTTTCTGCGAATTCAATATTTATTGTTCCCGATTGGCAGAGACAATTGCCAGGCGATTACAGTAGTTACTCCCCTTTGCATTCTTCCAAAAGTATTTTTTTTATGGTTATTTGGGTGAAGGTTTTTTTTGAAAAAAAAATCGATCAACATAAAATCTAAAAAAAGCATACTATTCATTTTTATTTATTTACCGAGCTGTATCATAATAATGAGATTGTTTTGGGGAAGGATAACACATCGGTACATCTTCTTTTTTTGTGGTTACTTACAATCTTTATAAAAGGAATGCAATAAAGGCTTTCAGTGCTATTAAGAAAACCTATTTACCTAATTTTTTTCGTTTGTTTACCTTGAATAAGAATTCAGTACATTATTATTGTACAAAAGATACGCATGTAGAAGCCTGTCTTTTGATGATAGTTCTTTTGCCTTTTTTTTTCATTTGATGCTGCTTACATCGCCGAAATGGTACGGTTTCCATCATTAGTCTCTTTTATTCAAAGTGAGTATCGAACCACCAGCTATCAAAGAAGTTCCTATTGTTTGGTCTATTCATTATTTAAAGCATATACTCTGAATTATTATTACATTCTTTAAAACAAATGAGATGTTTTCTTCATTTTGTGGAATACTTATAGGGAATTTTTCCCCTTTAACGATGCAATTTTAGTCCCTTATATTTTTAGTAAGGTTATATTTTTTGAAATATGTTTTTTATGTTACTTAAGTAGCAGAGAATGTTGCACAATACCGTGTGATATGATATAGAATGCGAAACCTGCAGCGATTTCTCGCTCCTCTCGGAAGCAGACCTCCCCCTCCCCCGAAGAATTATGTTGTAATTTTTTTTTTCTGCTAGAAATAAGAAATTAAAGAAACATTCAGTATTAAAACAAAATTTAAATTATTTTGTATTAAATGTATTGCTAAAACTAATGTATTGCTAAAATCAACCTGCTAAAAGTAAGTGTAGGGCAGGGAATTTCTAAGTTTTCTGTTTTACTTGCAGTTTATCTATACTTATATATAAAGCTCAATGTGTATGTGTGTGTGTGTGTGTTGGCGCTCTACAGAAAAGACCATTTGACCTACAGCTACCAAATTTGGTAAGTGTATACCTTGGAGGTCGGGAATGTGCACCTGGGGTCCCTTTTTTTGAAATTTTAATTATTAATTAAAAACTAACTTTCCCGCCAAAAAAATCCTTTCATTTTCCCCACCGCCAAATGAGTAAGGCTTCAATTTTTTTCCCAACAGCAATGAGGCTAGGGCTAACATTTTTCGGCCGATTATTTCAAACGATTCTGTTTATTTTCTTAATGTTTGATGCATTTAAAATAAAACATTGTTAATGAATTGATCTTTCAGATTCATTCTGAAGTACTTTTGAATTAAAATAAAACAGATTAAAGGAAATTAAAAATTTCTAATCTACATAGCGTTACCCCAACTGGGGTAGAAAAATTCACGCATTTGCGTTACCGTAACTGAAAATTCCCGCATGCGCATTGTATTCTGATTGTTTACATTTCAACGGAAGCGGACTCAGTTTAAATTATTTTTTAAGTTAGTTGTATGCTTTTGTAATTAAATTGTATTTATGTTAGTTTAAGTTCATCGTTTTATAAGTAATTTTTTTAACCAGTTTTCGATCGATTATTTTAAAAGATTCTGTTTATTTTCTTAGTGTTTGATGCATTTAAAATTAAACATTTTTAATTAATCGATCTGTTCATGATGAATCTGAGAAAATGTTGCTGACAAATTCTTGAGATATTACATAAATTAAGAAAGATATTCTTTAGTGCCCATAAGGTTTAAACGCTCAGTGACTCTGTTATCAGTAATCATATTACAAAAAAATGCTTTGTTTTAGTAAAAAATATTATTATATTAATTGCAGATTAATCATTTCCACTTTAATTTAAAGCATAAATTCTACGGGAACTAACAGAAAATTGGAGAGATACAGATTACGTTATGACTGAAGTCCTTCATAATATTCTGAGTGAATTGAATTTGAAGTTTTAAAATATTTTAATGAAGAAGCTATTGAAGTGGGAATTACATAAAATAGTTAATTATTAAAATTTTAACGAGCATTAAGATTGGCGCACCAGCTGATCGCCAAAAGGCGGCTAGTTTATAATATATTATTATATTTTAAAAAATTGGTACTTTTTATAGCAATTCACGCAAATTCTGTGATAGTTACATTTATTTCCCTGCCTTTTATTCTTTATGTTCAGCAACAACATGACATTCATTTAAACACTTATTATTTGTAATTTTTGAAAGAAAAAAGAAATTCTTACTTCGTCAGATATTTGTAACTTCACTTTAAAGACTTTTTGATAACAAGACACACACACATTTGAAGAAATTTTTATCAGATAGAAACGAGTAAATAATTCAATCAGTAATCTGAAATAAATAAATGGAACGTCGAGATACATAATCACAGAATCTAACCATAACAAAAATTTTCTTGCAAGAAAAAACTTACAGTATTTAGTTAGCATTATAGACTAAATAGTCAACGAAGTCCAATGATTTCAGTTTTATTTGAAATTTGATATCATGTAAGAGAAAAACAGAGTTTACCAGCATTTCCAGTTACCTTCACTGAGCACGGTCGTAAGATAATTCTAAAATTTCTTTACATCATGGATAATATTTGATGCTTTTTCCCAAGTATGGGCAATCGGTTACAGTACAGAATCGCTCATAACATGGTTTTGTTAATGAGAAATAGACATGATGCATTAAATCAGTATGCTTTTGTTTCTAAAATTTTATTTCCTCACTCCTTGTAAGTAATATACAATGAGAAATAGAAATTGTTTGTAGAATTTCGAATAATTCCTATTCATATATGGAATTATGTTCACATTTTCGCTAATATTTTTGAATATAGAATATACAGATAGGATATGTATTACAATGAATGGTAAGTATTTAATATAAATAAAAGAGCACCTACTTATAGAACCAAATAATTACCAAACTATAAAACAAAATCGAAAATAAATAAATAAAATAAATGAAAAACTTTCCGGTATCATCCGTACATACCACAGAATCGTATAAAGTGTATAATGTTTTGATGGCTAAGTTTTTATATAACATGATATTAAGTTATTTTATATATTTGAAGTGAAAAATAAAAATAAAAAAAGCAATTCTTTAAACACCAAACATTGTGAGACATTATAAGAGATTTAACTATTATCCCGTACATAGATACTGTCAGAAATCCTCAAAATGAAGTCAATTTGTGGTCACAGGGTATACGCTAAATGCCTCTAGGCGATTTATTTTTGAAATATATTAAAAACTGTGCAGTAAATAAAAGGACGATAAATCATATATATTTATAGGGCTCAATACGAAATCTTTAAACATTATTTTGATAGAGTATGGTATCATCAAACTGAGTCATTTATTGAGTTAATTTATTGAAACCAATTGGATATTTAGAAAGAAGAAAAAGGATGCTGTGTCGCAATATAACATGAGCAGTTATATAACATAAGTAACATATATATAATATAAGAAACGAGCAGTTAGATGTAAAAGGAGAAATGCAGTGACATTTAACTTGTGGTTGTCATTTTATCTTAATATATATAAATTACGTGTCACGTTGTTTGTCCGCGATGGACTCCTAAACTACTTAACCGATTCTAATCAAATTCGCACACCGTGTGCAGTTTGATCTAACTTAAAATATAGGATAGCCCTTTTTTGAATTTTTAATTAGAATTTTAATTATGAATTAAAAACTAACTTTCCCGCCAAAAAAAATCTTTTCATTTTCCCCACCGCCAAATGAATACGGCTTCATGTTTTTTTTCCCAACAGTTATGAGGCTAGGCTTAAGATTTTTCGGCTGATTATTTGAAACAATTCTATTTATTTTCTTAATGTTTGATGCATTTAAAATTAAACATTGTTAATGAATCGATCTTTCAAATTCATTCTGAAGTACTTTTGAATTAAAATAAAACAGAATAAAGAAAATTAAAAATTTCTAATCTGCATAGCGTTACCCCAACTGGCGTAGAAAAACTCACGCATTTGCATTACCGTAACTGGCGTTGAAAATTCACGCATGCGCATTGTGTTCTGATTGTTGACATGACAACCATTATCAACGGATGATTTAAATTATTTTTAGGTTAGTTGCATGTTTTTGTAATTAAATTGTATTTATGTTAGTTATATATTTTTTGTATACGCTCATAGTTTTAAGTACATCGTTTTTTTAGTTTTTTTAAACCTGTTTTCAACCGATTATTTTAAACGATTCATTTTATTTTCTTAGTGTTTTATGCATTTAAAATTAAACATTGTTAATTAATCGTTCTGGTCATAATGAATCTGAGAATATTTTTTTGACAAATTCTTGAAATATTACATAAATAAGGAAAGATATTCTTTAGTGCCCATTAAGTTTAAACGCTCAGTGACTGTTTTCAGTAATCATATTACAAAAAATACTTTGTTTCAGTAAAAATATTATTATATTAATTGCAGATTAATCCTTTCGACTTTAATTTATATTATAAATTCTACGGGAACTAACAGAAAATTAGAGAGATACATATTACGTTATGACTGAAGGCGTTTATAATATTATGAGAGAATTATATGACTATCAAAATTTGAAGTTTTAAAATATTTTGATGAAGAAGCTATTAAAGTAGGAATTGCATAAAATATTTAATTATTAAAATTTTAACAAACATTAATATTGGCGAACCGGCTGGTCGCCAAAGGCGGCTAGTAAAGATATATTTACTAAATTAGATTTAAGAAATCGATACATTGATGGTTCAAATGCAAAATGGCAAGCTATTCTATGCTCTAACACTTAACCACATGGCTACATCAGCTACATTACATGCGTTAAAAAAGTTAAACTGAAACAAAAACATTTTTTGTCAGAAGTGGGATTCGAACCCAGGCCCACAGAAGTGGACTGCGCCTTAGACCGCTCGGCCATCCTGACACATGAGTTTCCGGAGAGATAAATATATCTTCAAGAATAAACCAGACAGAGTAAACAAATTTAGCTCTGTCTGGAAAGGAAGACGTTTTGAAATCGGCTCTGTTCTTTTAAACCGAGAAATAATTTCATTGTTTACGGTAGTTTTGCATATTTTTTTAAAGTAGCAATTTAATTTAGAGATTAGAATAATATGGTATTTCAGTTACGTGCCTTTTTACATTACAGCTGATTTCGTAAATATTAATAGTTTATTTATTATGAATTCAAGTTTTTTAATGTTGCCTGAAATATTTTGACATAAAAGAAAAAGATAGCAGCGTGTAATTTAGATGATGGTATTTAATTTAGAGGAAACTAAAGTCTTAAATAGACAAAGACGAAACAATATCTGCAGAAATGAATCTTTTCATTGAAAAAATACTAATTATTCTGGTTTAATTTGATTCAGAAAAGAATTTTGCTCGAAGAATGTTCTTCAAAAGAATAATTCTGCTAATACATAATGCATTTTTTTTCATTAAAATTAAAATTCTCTGCGAAGAAGAGTGAAAAGAGTCATGGCATATCTTTTACTTTTCGATAATTTTTATGAAATTTCCCATTTGTTTGAACAGTACGTGCTTTAATGCCATTATTCCAGTTTTTCTTTTATTAATTATAGGATCTGAAATTTAATATTTAAATAGATAAACCTTAATAAATTATTTGTTTGTTTTCAATAATGAGTTTGTCTTCTTCTACGAAAGAAAATGAATGAAAGAATTAAATGAATTTTCGGTTTTAATTAAGATTCTAGAAAACTTTTGCATTAAGAATTTTAATGTCAGTCACTGTTAGTTCCAAGATGCCTAGAAAGGACAAATGATTCATTTGAAGAATGTAGAAAATAAGAAAAATTCTTTCTTTTTGTAAAAATTGTTTGGAATCTTCTTTTAATTTTCTCCTCTAGATTAAAGTAATTGCAACCGTCAGAGATTGATTCAATTTAAACTCTTAAATTTTCCTTTGGGTTCATTTCAATGGAAAATTATAAAGCGTTATAACTTAAAGAAATGAAATTGCATTTGTTATAAGAATGCTTTTGCAAAAAAAAAAAAAAAAAAAAAAAAAAAATATGAAACTATATTTGCTTCTAAAATCTTAATGATTAAAATAATAAAAACCTAAACTCAGATGTGAATAATTTTTTAAAGCTTTGTTTATTTATTTTCTCTTTTAAAGAGTATCAAATAATAAGATTGATTTGTGTGCCAGAAACTGCAACAATACCGACTCCAAGATTTTTCAATTTGTTTTTCCCTTACCAGGACCTAATCAAAGTAAACAGTAAATTTACTTTACGATTTCTATTCAAAGTAAATAACAAATTAAACTTACGTAAAATTCACTCTCCGTGAAAAAAGACTCTCCGTGTGTGGTGGTGGCTGGCGCACGTATAAATCTGTCATGGTCGCAAAATCCTCCATGTCAAGAGTAATACCACTGGGGGTACTGGATCAGAGATGATCGTTTTCTGGTTCAGGTCTAAATTACGATATGTGGTTGAATGTGAAGCTGTAGGAGACGCGCTAGGATAGAACCTGGGAACTTAAGGTTAGCAGTCCAGTAACATTCCGATTTTGCCAAAACAGCTGTTCGGGTAGAAGCGCCGTTACTGGCTTATATGCAATTCACCACAGTACTCTCCCTCCAGTGAGTCGAAGGGGAGACGAACGATATGGTTGTTGAGTGGTGATGTATTGAGTTATTATTAGTAGCTGTTGTCTTAATGGGCCTGTACCCAGTTTGAATAGCGCCAAGCGTTATGGCGAGCGTGTGTGGGTGCTGATGCGCCAAGTGTGTCTGACGGCTTTTGGGTTGCTGCGTCACGTGAGTCTGACGACTTTAGTTGCGGGTAGATGGAACCACAACAGCTGTATGAAGGTTGAAGGTTCAGCGTCCGAGGTCACCAATTTAGAGGTATGAGACACGCACTAGAATAGAGCCTGGGACCTTTAGGTTAGCAGTCCAGTAGCATTCCGATTTTGCCAAAACAGCTGTTCGGGTAGAAGCGCTGTTACTGGCTTATATGCAATTCACCACAAATGAATGAAATGCATGAATGAAATCTACCCCGTAAAAACGGGGCGACGCGTGAGTAGTTAAGTCGTTTTCTTGGCCCTAGATAGCGCTACTGAAAAACAAGAGAAGTAAATATTTCGTCTTAATTAGCTAACTTAGTTAGCGGGCTTGTCTTGACAAGTGCCATCAGAAACAACAACAGCACACAAAATTCGACCACTTTTCAGTTTTGTCTGCATATGCAACTATTTCTAGTTTCTAAAAGTTTTAAGGAAAACAAATTAAAACCAAAGAAATATTCAAAGTAGTTTTTAGGGATAAAAATCCTATACGGACGGTGAAAATATAAAAATTCAGTGATTATCAATCTTCGAATATTATATAATGGTGGAAAAAACGAGGAGAAGGATAATATTTTGGAGAATAAAAAAAATAAACTATACCATTTTGTTAGTCCAGAAATGAACGAATATGAATATATATTCTCACATTGAAATGAAAGAAACTAAGAGAAATTTGTCTTTTACTTTCAATCAGTGATGAGATTTATTATTATAATTGAATTTACTCTTCAGCTATATTAATGAAATAAAGTACTTTCCAAAAGTTAGAGTAGACGAAAACTCTAAACAAGAAATACTACAGACAGGATTTAAGATGTCCATTTTTTTAGCTCTTTCAAATGCTTTTCATATTCTTTTCAAACATTTTTCGGTCTGCTTATTTGAAGAAAAGTTCTCTACTTTTCTAAAAACTCTGGATGCCATAAAAGCGGATTTTTGTTGCATCTATGATTTTGTAGTCTTTTTCCTCTTAGCAAACATTGGAAAGTAAATTCAAAATAATTCTGTATTATTATAGATAATATAATTATATCATACTGTAAGAATATTATATACAATATTCTTGTGATAAACATCCCTTTTTTTCCTAATTAAAACTAAGCCTACACCAGTATGTAAGGAATAATTGTATAAGATTATTTTGTCGACTTCAATAATATGACATTCACTTTATGTTAAAACATATTGCAAGCTTCAAAATATGAGTTGAGATAATTAGATTGCTTATCTAAATATCTAAATCTAATCTAGTTGATACGCGCTAAAAACTGAAGTGAAATATTTATTTTCTCTATATATATCATTGAATAGGAATAGTATTATAATTAAAGTAATTAGAATTGTTTGGATCGCTTTCTGTGATATTTAAAAATACATCGCGTGCTGTGATATTTGTATTAAATATTTGTTTATTAGAAAATTTTGAATTTATAGATTTGTTTTTTTATCGAAATTTTTATTTATTTATTTATATATTTAGATATTTCTGGAAGTTTTGAAGATATTATATATGCGACTCACACGGAGTAGAAATTCACTTCACTATTGCGTAATAAAGAAATAATGTATCTATGAGTATTAGCCTTCTAAGAT
The DNA here is from genome assembly GCF_947563725.1 of Argiope bruennichi. NCBI lineage: Eukaryota > Metazoa > Arthropoda > Arachnida > Araneae > Araneidae > Argiope > Argiope bruennichi. The sequence continues at coordinate 71,683,995 of NC_079152.1, forward strand.
CTAGATTTGTAGCTATCGAGTTTCATACAAATATACCATGCTTTAAAAAGGAAAGATAATCTTCATTCACAAGTACGATCTTTACACTTTTTGACTACACTACCAGTTACTTCTGACTACTGTTAAAGAACTACAGAAAAACATTAAACTCAGAGCCGGCCTTCTCTATAAAGGGACCTAGGTGGAAGAAGACATTTAGGGCACTAATTTTTTGTGAAGTAAAAATATATATATACATAAACACGTATATATATTATTAATGCTTGTTTATTTAATACGTGATTTTGTTTTTGCTAATACATGAATTACTTCAGAAAAATTATAAAAATTTTTTGCAATTTCTTTTTTGATAATATAGCAAGTGCATTTAAGCGTTCTGAACACATGCTTGACCAAAGACAATTCTTTATTAATTTTAATTTGATGAAAGAGTGCTCAGCACTTGTTATAGTAACTTATAACATAAAGATAAGTTTTAACACAGCTAATATATTTAGAAATAACTCATTATAATTATCATTTAGTTTGTATTGCAACATGTCATCTACATCTTTGTTATAAAACTTTACAAAGTTTTTGGAACATTTCTCTAGTTTATGTTTTTCTAAAGTTTTTATATCAGTGATTAATTTGGAATCGGAAATAATATTTGGCATATTTTTAAATTCAATAACAGTATTTATACAATAAATGTATCAATTACAGTGTTAAAAAAATAACAGCTAAATTCCACAACCTTATAACTTCGTTTGCTGCTGATTCGGAATACAATCTTTTCCTTTTTCGAATTCGTTTTGCAGGAAAATGTTCTGAAATATTCAAATTACGTGCTAGCACTTTTATTTCTTCTAAAAATGTGTTAAATTTTGGATTTCAGTTTTAATTTTATTGACTAAATTGAAAGCCGAGTCAAGAACAATTGTTTTTGCTTGAAATAGCTTAATGATAGTGTTAATTTTGGACAATATTGCAGACCACACATACATAAAATAAAGGGCATTTCCTGTATTGCATGCAATAAACTTTTAGCTTCGGATACCGCTGTATTATCTTTAGTTACATCGTTAAATTCTTCTAGGACATTACAAATTTGTTCAAACTGTGTGTACACTGCTTTAACCGAATCTATTTTGGTTTCCCAACGAGTGTCATAAAATGGTTTAAGAATAATGTTTAAATGCTTTTGTAGAATTTCCCATCATTTTGAAGATGCAGAAAATAAGTAATATAAGCGTTGTAATATCCTAAAAAGTTTTTTTACAATCTACACTGCTGGAAGCAGATCACAAATTAATATATTAAAGGAGTGTGATAGGCAAGGCATACAAATTGCATGCGTATTTAGAGAAAGTATTCTAGACTGTGCACCTTTATATTTCCCTTTCGTGTTGCTACCGTTCACGTATATTTGTATTCTACAATTCATAATATCTAAATCTTTCCAATAGAGGTTTTGCTAGTCCTTCTCCAGTCACACCAGTTACTTCAATAAACCCTATAAATGATTTATTTATAGTTAACCTTTTCTCTTCAAAATTTACATACCAAATAAGGATTGAAGTTTGTTCCTTATGGGAAGTATCAGGAGTACAATCCATTTGGATACTATAGCATATGACTGCTTTTATATCGTGTTTGATTTTGATAAGGACTTCATTTCCTAACGCAGAAATAATTTGTTCTCTTGACCTATGTGCTTGACCTATGTGACCTAAGTGATGCACAATTCTATTTTTAGAATTTATTATTTTGCTTATATGATCCATTATCACAGAGTCGTATTTACTTAATAATTCGATTAAATTTAAAAAAATTCCATTGTTAGGCGTACCTATTATTTCATGGGTTCCTCGAAGTGGAAGAATATTACACGCTAAAAATAGAATCACATATGCACTTCTTTGAAATAGTAATTTGAGTCCTGCCATTTCTTTACCTACATAAACTTGATTTGTTTTATCAATAGTCGAACATAAAGTTAGTCGTTTTAGTAATTCTTTCCAAGAAATAAACGAATTAAGATGACAATTAGAACTCGCATGACCTTGGATTACAGTTACTTTCTCCACCTTTAAAACCATCTTTACATCGTAGTTTGGTCATTTCCTCTTCTTTTGGAGAATAGTAGACAACAAAATAAAAATACGGAGTATACGTTTTGTTTTTTGCAATAAAGTGATGTAAAGCGATTATACATTTAGGATACTTTTTTATCAACCAACTGAAACGAAAATTTGATATAGAACAACAATTTTACTAAGAAATTTATAATGACAAGTTTCATTCATCATAGTTATTGCGGTTTTGAATTATCACATTTATATGCATGCGAATGTACAGACAGACAGACGGTCAATTTATAGAGGGACTTAATTCAAAATTCTACATAGTTTCTTATTTTAGATAAGAAAACTTTGCACCAAATTTTATCTGTTTATATCATCACAGGCAGCCAAACTTTGGATGATTTCTTTCAAAATTTGATAGAAATCAACACATTTGGTGTTAAGTTCTAATATCAAATTTCATTTAACTCTGCGTTTTTGAGTTATCGTGTACAAATGTAGGAATGATTCTAAAATCGCATTATTCGGATTCGGAGAGGTCTGAAAAATGCAGATTCGTCAGAATTTCTAGTCTGAATCTTTTGATGATTACAGTGCATTTCCTTTGCATACGCCGTACAGGAGAAAGTAAAATTGAAAGAGAAAAGTTATTTTTTCAAGCCAAATGCTTATATTTTTCTTCCTTTACGCATTAGAAAAGCTGGAAACTGGCAATTCCTCTAAAAATAGTCCCGGAACAAATAATTTTACACTCAATATTTACTTCCTCTTCTTCCTTTTGGTCCTTTGTCGGAAGTGAAATAATTCGCGATCGGGAGTTTTCAGACATCTCTAAGGATGTGAATGGTAGCCCATAAGTATTACTAAATGCAGAACCGATCCATCACGGCTTGTGTGACAGTAATGGACAAAAAAGACGTTCGGCTGTAAATATCGATCACTCTGGTTGCGACGACTGACAGACTTTTTGAGAAATATTGAAAGAAATCTTATTTTTTCTCTTCGTGCTAAAAGATAGAAAATAATTTTTTTTGAGTGGGAATAAAGAGTCTGTCTACATTTCTAGTGAACTACATAGAATGTGCTACTACCCAATTTTATGAATGCAGTGGAACTTATTTTCTCTATCTTGTGAAAAGGAAAGGAAAATATATCTTTGGTTTAATAGTTTTGAGTTTTATTTTGTGGCTTTTTGGTAATTCTATTGGGTAATATTAAATACATAGACTCTTTCATTAGAAGTGGAGAATATGTTTGTAAAAAACATCTTTCTTAAACAAAATTGATGTTAGTTTTCGTTACGATGAACTTGATAATTAACTAATTATTAAGATATTTAACAATTAAGTAATTTTTTGAATTCATTAAGAAGTTCTTGCTGTGCAATTGAAATATATATATTAAAAAAAATTTAGTACCCAAATTTAATCCTGGAAATGGAGGGGACAATTATCTTGAAAGGCTATGATTAAAATCCTTTATAATTCAAAATTATCCCCTTTCTAAAAATTAATGAAAATACAATTTAATTTGGACTGATTTCCTCAATTTTGGGTTATATAATATTAAACATAGATATAGAGCATATTTAAAAAAAAAACTTTTCCAACATAGATTCATACATCTCAAGTATGATTTTAGAATATCATTTCTGTATTAACATGAGAATAGGTCCAATTAATTTTGTGCTGCAGTGATAGTGTGGAGAGTCTCGACTTAATGATCTAAGAGATACATATTTGAGACTCAGTGATTCGGGAATTCCGCCTTTTTGGGTTAGATGGGATAAAAGATATTTCGGCTTTTACTGGGCTTTTTATGATGCATGGTAGGATATATATTTTAAACCACCCTGAAAAAGCTGTACTCATAGCCACCGAGTTAAATATTTTAAGTACTTCATTCAGTTGGAAATGCTATGCTTTATGGTAAAGGTGAAAATAAGAGAAAAAAATTATGCAAATCAAAACTCCTCTGTAAGTTATGTGTACTGCTGTGATTAAGATGGCATATTGGGTCATACAATGAATTTTTGACGTTCATAAGAGCAATTTATTAATAAAGGTATGTGTTGTTTTATTATGAGTGAATAAATTGTTTTATAGTAAAAAACATGTTATTTGATGTTTTATACTAACTATATTGTGAGCTTATATATGCCTCACTCAGTAAAAAAGAACTTATTGAAAAGTTATTTTTTCTTATTTTGAGTAAGGTAAGGTTTTGCTAAATATTTGAAATAAATATTTTTCTTATATTGTTATAATACTATAATTCTGTTCAAATAGGATTTTTATTTTCTTTAAAATCGTGTGCTTCAAAGAATCAGTAAAGTCCTGATGCATATTAAATCCTTTCAGGGTTCTTTTCAGTCCCACTGTTTTAATAGAAATTTAAACCGTCTCTGTTGTCTTTCTTGGTCATCTGACCACAGTTTGAAATTATGTTTCTCATCTCGAAACAGCTCTTCAATATGGGACGTTAAAAAATATGAACTTATCTAATATCCCCTATCATTTTCCTCACTTCGGTTTTAGCATCGAACGAATCATAAACGAATTTCTAGCACAAATCGAATGAAAGTTTAATTTATAATCCAATTTTATTGTATGTTTCATAGATTGCTACAGTAAATATAATAAATATAAACAGTTTTTAGAAGTCGATCTTTGATATCTAAGCAATCTATGCAACAGTTATTCCCAACGTCATATCCCAACAAAAGCCTCTTTTATTAACAAAAGCCCCTTTTATGAATCGCAAAAGCCACCCTCTCCCGAAAAAAATGAATTGTAACAAAATCTTAAATAATAATTTTTTTTACGTATCCTAACATCGAGGAGATTGTGGTTTAGGAGAATGGTAACAGATTACAGATTAATACACTGTTTTTTTTTTGCACTTGTTTATAATGTTAATAAAATGAAACGCAACAAAGGCTTTCGACGTTGCAAAAAAAAAAAAAAAAACCCATTTACCCCATTTACCTTGTTTATTTGCTTGCTTATCTGGGTCAGAAATTCAGGATATTACCATTGGACAAGCGATTCGTATGTCCTCTTTTTCGTGAATTCGATTCCTCTTTCTTTATCGTATTTCTTGGGCCTTTTATTTTACGTTGCTCTTACCATCGAAATGAAGGGATTTCATATATTAGTCTTTGTTTGGTCAAAATTAGATCACCCACAACAAAGAATATTCCGAGAGTTCGCTCTATTCATTCCAAAATTTACGTTTCATATTATTATTTAAAACAAATAATTTCTAGTCTGTTTGATTGCGGTATACTCAACAGAAATTGTTTCCCATAAAAATGTTTCAACCATATCTGCTTTGTTGTACGTCTATTTTTTTAAAAACAAGCTTTATATCATTAGGAATGACCAAGTCTGGTATGGAGCTCTCTTCTTTTTCTATTGAGTTTTTAACATTTATTCATATTTATAACCTACTGTGTACTAAAATATCTAGTAAATTGCGTTCGTTTTTATCTGTTAATTTTATATAAAATTTTTAAGTGTTTTGCTCCTTTTTTTCAGATCTGGATGAAAACCCCCGGGGGAGCACCTCGAAATGAGGATGAGATGTTTCCGGCATGGTGGTTGGATCTAGCCATCCTGGTGGGTACATAAATAGGTAGGGGATCTGGCTCCTCCCATCGCTGACGGAAAGGTTGTACCGTGGCCGGTGATGGCCCTAAGGACTCAACCCCAGTTCCCGCCAATGTTTCTGTTGCGGCAATCCGGTCACACAGTTTTTGTTATCCGTGCGCCTTCGGTGATATGACTTACCATAGAATGAAGTTAATTACCTGTTTTGAATTAAGGCAGCAACCATAATGAATGATGTATGATATGAATGCTTTCAAGCTTTTAAAGTCCATCGAAAATGCTAAAAGATCGAAAATGCTATCTGAAATAAAATTTATGAAGCTATGATACTTATTAATCATCTACTTTATATACTTAACGAAGTGACTTATCTCACCATCCAATTCATTCTTTGAAAATCCTTTATCTTTTAACTCATGTGGATAAGATGTAACGAACTCAATGAAATTTCTACACATCACAATATTTTACATGAATATGGTAATACAAAAGGACATTACTGTCGATAAAAGGTTTACTTATTGTATCATTTTCGTTGAATTTTATCGATTACTTTTTCCCGTTCTCTTTTTCACAAATACATCACATTTCAAAATATATTCATATTTTTATATGAGAAAAAATATTATTTACACCTTTTATGAGTTAGAAAATTTGATTCCTTTGGCTCCTTTTTAGTATTTGTATTATTTCTTCGAGAAGCAATTAAATAAACTAAAACATAAGCTTATATGGCATTTCTTCCAATTATTCCGAAAACTGTTCCCAAACAATATTTTTTTACTCAGTATTTACATTCTCTCCTTGATATTTTTCACGTAAGTAAACGGAAATTCTTAACATTCAGGGGTTTTCAAGACGAAGAAAACAGAAAATCTATCCTCACACATCCGTAAGGTGGAAGGCAACGAATATTACCACAGATATAACCGATGCTTCAAGATTTATGTGACAGTAATCGGCAAAAAGACTTTTCATTGTATACACCGATCATTCAAGTCACGACATCTGACAGATTGTTTGGGAAATACTGACGGGATATTTTTTTGGCACTTCCTGAAGGTTGGCGAATATGTATTTTAAAGGTAAGAAATAACCTTTCTGCACAAAACAGTGCAATGCACGGGGATATACTTTCAAAAGCTGGTAAAATTTAAAGTTATTAAAATAAGAATGTAATTTATATTTGAAAGTTAAAAAGCAAACAACAAAAAATGCTTATTCCCCTACTCTAGAGTTTTGTACTGGTTTTTATATGCTTAAAATCAAGCCTAGAACAGTATCAAAGTAGGGATTAACAAGTGGATAGATTTGAATTGGGTTAAGGCCCATATTGGAATATATAATGAAAAGGCGGATCAATATACAAAGTTGGTGGTACAGAAAGAGTATTAATATAATTGTCCCCAAATCAAATAAAATGGGAATTAAGAGAAGAAAAGTTTGGGAAGGTAAAGAGAGATTTGACAGATGGTATATGTCCATAAAAGGAAGAGTAACTTATGACTTTATTCTTAACCCAGAAATAGAAATAAGAAGATACCATCCATTGATATTCCAAATTATGTCAGGAGATGGGAGATTTTCCAAAGATTTGGAAGAATGCAGAAAAATAAATGCATCTGTAAAGGAATCGGTACTGATTACCATTATTTAAAGGAACACATAGAAATCTCGGTATTAAGAAAGAATATGAAAGTTGAAAATGATGACTTAAGTACAGTACTGAGGGTATCAGATAATCTTCAAACTCTGAAGGACATGATGTTAAAAACTGTAAATTTGAAAATGTTTGGATTTCCATTGTGAAACAAGAATTTGGAGAAATATTAAGAATTTTCAGGAAATTTTACTTAAGAGATCTGCTGTTTTTTTGTTTAATAGGAAAGTAGGTGAACGAGAAGATAAGAAGGAAAGTCACTCATCGACCACTTAGTGGCTAAGGGCCAGTGGACTCGAAGAGGACGTTGTTGTTGCGTCTAATGGCATTAGTTATAGACAAACCCACTGACTTTACAAGTCAGTGATTTTAAGCCGATTGTACGTCTCTTGTTTTTTTCAGTAGCGCCATCTAGACTCAAGAGTACGACTTAGCTGCACACACGTCAATAACCTTTTTGCGGGGCAGGCTTCATTCATGAATTTCATTCACTCATCCACAGACCGTAATTTAGACCAGAATCAAAGAACGATCACCCCTGAACCAATACCCCCAAGGGCATTGCTCTTGACATGGAGGGCTTTGTGACCCCGACAGATTTATACATGCGCCAGCCACCACACACACACACACGGAGAGACTTAAACCGGCGGGGTTAGAACTCGCAACCCTAGGGTCGCGAACCCAACGTCCTACCAAACAGACTATCTCAGCCACCAGATTGTTAGTTTGGTGAATTGGTAAGTGTTATGGACAGATTATGCTAAATATAGCAGTCGACCACAACAAATCCTGTCGATATTGCTACATTCAGTGGTGGCGGGGACTAAAAACTCATTTGGTAAAAGGTTATAAATGAGCGAAATAAACGTGTGTAAGGTCTGTTTTCATGTGTTTACCTGTTTTTTTCAGCTGCAAAATTTTAAAGTACACAAATATTGTAAGAATTTGAATCTTAACACTAAATTTTAATAGTATATAATATGTAAATTAGAAGTTCTATTTTTGTTCCGACCAACCTATTTAATGAAGTAAATTTATATGTCTACCATTTCCATTTTTATAATTTTAAGAAATACTTGCAGTGAAATTTTTTAAATAAAATATGTTATTTCAAACCCACTTTTTTTAACTTCGAAATTGAAATATTTTATTGAATTTTATATTTCATATTAAATAAAACCGTTTAAAATGAAGCGTAAATAGCTTTATTTCCTTGTAAAAAAATGCATTGTAAATTTTCCTAAAATCATTTTTACATAATTTGATATTACAATGCGATTTGCATTCTGTGATTCTGTGGTAAAGGAGAACAATTCACTTTCCTTTTGCACAATTCAAGGAAAAAAAATCAACTACTTTCCATAATTTAATTTTAGAATTAAATCTTTTTATGATATAAAATATTACTTTTCAGGATAATGTAATCACTTATATACTGCGATTACACCATTTTTTATTAGAAACATTATAACACTGATGATGTTTCATATATTTTAACTATACTGGGAAAGCGGTACCAATGCTGCACTACCGATATATTTTGAAGCTCTACTCTTTTATAAATTAATATACTTTTTTACTTAGTCATAAATTTTACTGAAACACTCCAACATGATTCATCTATTTAATTTTCATAATAAAAGCTAACTCATTTATGATCAAAAGGAAAAAAGTTTCTTAAATTCTTTCTGGACTGAATAAAGGGTTAACAATTCGACTCATCTGACCGAATTAAGAATTAGAAATAAGATGGAAATGACTCATTGTTCTTATAATAAAATCCTTTTATTTAACGTGACGAAGAATGAAGAAATAATATCAAAGTTTATACAAGTTTTTTGTCGAAACTTACGAAAAACTTATAATTCGTTTTGTTCTTTATTTTTAATTTAAATAAAACCATTTGTTATGAATAAAAATAAAATCATGTTTGCTATTCTTAGTAATGTGTTACTTATACAGAAAGTTGGATTTATCAAGTAAAAGTAAGGTGTATACTCAATTGTCTCAGTCACTATATATTTCAAATGAGTTACTCAAATGTAATGACGTAAAAGAAATGCAAGATGAATCTTGGTATAATTTAATGCTTAAACGGAAAACTATTTCATTTCTTCGAAGAGTGCATGTTTTATTGCAATAATTATGTATTTATCCAATGAAAAATCAAAACTACAATAATGTAATTGAAAGTTACGCTTTGAATAAATATTTATTATACGAAATCATGTAGTGCGACAAATGTATTTAAGATTAAAATATGTTCTTGCATAGAAGAATTTTCCATTCTACAGGACATCCGTTATTGCGCATTCATTTAAAGTGTGCTTTTCAGTTGGGCATGTTAAATTTCGATTGAATCACATTGATGTTCATCAGTCAAACTTTAGACCATAAAGCATAAGCATATTCATTGAATTAATTCATTCAAGATACTAAACTACCCCCTCCTTATTTCTTCTATATCCAATATTACCGATAAATTTCTACAAAAGTTGGAATGTCATTAATGATTGCTTCCCATTATGTCTTTTTTAGCTTCAGTCTATAAGGATCTCCTTCAGGAAAATAATATTTCTCTATTACAGTTGCCTTTTCCAAGTGTCGATAGGCTATCAAATGCAATATCATCTCCCTCTCTTCTAAAAGCTCCCGATCTATCCAACTCTCTCATGTTATTACCCGAAATTCCTCTGCAGCTGCCTGAAGCACATACGCCTCACTTTAATAGAAATTCCTTCGATTTTCTGTCACCAATAGGAAATGTTTTAGCTTTAAAGCATCTTCAATTTGGGGGAGACATCGTATCTTCTTGCATCGAATTTACGTTAAAAAAATATTCGATCTCGGTAATGGGCTGAAGGATTGCTGGAATACATTCCAGTTGCTTCTCAATCTCAATTTCAGAGTCCATCGCTTCGCGAAGGTTGATCCAGTGAACGACTTTCGATGACTGGGAGGTTTAAAGAACTTGAATTTTCGTTGTATTTTTCAATGATTTTTATTAATTCTAGACGTACGTGGCATCACATTGTAAGATAATGTTTATTACTAGCTGCCTTTGGTGATCCATTTTTCTCCAAAATTATTAACTTTTTAGGCTGTTAAATTAATAATATGTAATGCATTTCGTTAAAAAAATAATATAAATAAATTTTCCCCCTTGTAATTTGATACGACTAAATCACATAAATTCAACTAAAACAGCTTATTGCAAATTAAGAGATACATTATATATATATATATATATATATATATATATATATATATATATATATATATATATATATATATATATATATATATATATATATATATATATATATATATATATATATTTCGCGTATACATTACGAAGTAAAAATTGAAATGAAAATCCTAGTATGGATTAAATGACTGGAAAAAGCACGTGCTTGAATGTTTTGATAGAAAATTTGAATCCCACTATAGCATTTAAAAACATTGTTTCTGATAGTATAACAAATTAAATTAAAAATATCAATAAAACTAAATGAAAAATTTTACGAAAAGGATATTCATATCATTAAGAAGATTAATCGTTTCAGTCTTCAGGTAATACAAAAACAATTTTATAAGATAATTATTTTGGAAGATATTTTCCGTATGTAAATCATATTGATTACGGCTAGTATTAAGACATATACGGGGGCCAAAATTGAAAACTCTTCGAGGGATTTAACCCTACATATATCAAATATATACGTGGCAATTTTTTATTGCATCTTTAAAAACCTTTTGTTAGCTTTACTGGCATTCAACCAGGAATGCTGACTTTAGAGAATTTTTCGATAATTGGCATAATTTTGATGCGCTTGGCGAAAAACTCTTCAATAATTTTAAGACTTACCATAATTACGTATCTGGCAACTATTAAGCCTATTTTTGCGATTGACTGAACTTTTTGTTTGAAACCTATTTCTCGATTTCTTTTATAGCTAGCTTCTTCTTTCCTCTGTTTGAATGTCCTGTTTGGTGACATGGAGAATAATCTGCAGAACACAAATAATATTTTGCAGCTCCATTAATTAGCCGAGTGAAGCATTTAACTCAGTACAGCTGTAAAAATATTTAATGAACGAAGCAGCCTGAAATTCGTGTGATATTTTTTTTACATTTGACTGTTGCCATGCGATGATTAGTAATAAGATCGATTTCTGTGCAACGTGCGTTAATGTTATATATATATATATATATATATATATATATATATATACGGGGTTATATATTCTCAATGTTATATATTCTCATGTTAATGTTATATATTCTCAAATAAATAAATAAATAAATAAACGGTAATATTACTACTTAACTAATACTTATATCATTTTCTCTTTTTATAGATTAACGTGCTCAGGAATGGAAGAGGACGAACAGAACGCTATCAGCTGAAACAGAATTACATTGGATATATTAAATAATTAAATTTAAAAGAGGCGAAGAAAAGCATATCCGAATATATAAACGCAAAAGGGAAAGACAATATATAAGTTTTAAACCATTAATTTATTTTACAGTTTAAACGGAATTGGTTCATCTGAGCTCAGTATTAATTGATTTGCATAGTAATTAAAATAATTTCCACAATGGATCATTGTAAATAAAATTTCTTTTAATTAATAAGTCATAGGAGTTTGAAAGCGAGTAACTAATATTTTATACACTCAACTGATAAACAGTAGTTTCAATATCTGTTATAACTAAATTGGATTATTCTGGTAACTGATAAGATTCTACATTTGATTAATTTGAATTGTATGGCACTTTTATAAATTATTAATTATTCATATAGTAGCTTTTCAAAGTAATGATATCTCTACAAAGATAGAGAATTCTGCAATTAACATTTTATGAAAATCTAATAGGAATCTTTTATGAAGGATATACTATTATGACTAGCATTCTTAAAGGAGCTAAATAACTCTCATGGAAATATTCTTTATCTTAAAGGAGCACTTCAGGTTTATGGAAGTTTTCTTCTTAGAAACGAGGATGCCATTTCACAGAATGATTGTAAGAAGTATTAAGGTTCAGACCAACCATACCTTTATTAAATTATCTTCATGCATATATTACAAGATGGTTTGTAGTAACGGCATCTAAAAGATATCAGTTGTTTTCTTTTATTTTAAGAGGAAATTTAAATAGTAGCTGAAATTTAGAAAGAAGATTATGAGTATTGTTACCGTAGTGTTTAGAACTTTGTATCGAATTATTTATGAAATGCTTCGAGTCAGTGAAATCAATGATATGATATTCCGATATAAAGAGCTTGATAGTATGAAATAAACAAATAACAAATAATAAAAATAGAACAAAAGTGAAAAACTAATCATGGGAAACAATATAAGGATGTTATAAATAGGGTATAAAATGTTAAAATGAAATTACAGCCTTATCTTTAAAATTGTTAAAGCTATGTGTTGCTCTAAAATCTTTGGATTCCAGAAATGATTAAATTACAATTACTTAAATTTTTAATTTTTACTTTAAGTTAATAATTATAGTTTGTTCATTTTAATATTTTAACTGTTTCCAAAACGTCTTGCAAAATGTTAAGCTAGCATTAATAAAAATCATTTTCCCAATTTTTGCTACTTTCAATTTCTTGATATTTGTATTATTCCCAATAGATTAAAATATCGTTTGATATTTCTATGATGCTGTTTGATATTTTTAATGTGTCAACAATATCCTAACAATATTGCAGGATATCTTGTATTTAAAGGAAAAATTTCGCTCTCATTCTCCATATGAATACGGTTACATTCCCCGCTAGTAATTATAATAATTGTTAATTTCATATTTATCACCAATGAATTATATTTAAAACTATATTATTAGCGACAAAAAATAATTTTAGTAAATTGTAAAATTATTTACATATATTTTAATTTAAAATATGCAATTTTCTTTAAAAAATTCATAAATCGTCTCATTGTATCAGTTTTTGTTTTCTATTCCATCGTAGTTCCGTTCAACTCTATCAGCTCTAAAGAAAAAGAAACAACTTCCGCAACCTAACACTTTGCCATGATAAAATTATTTGGAGAGCTTGTAAGATGATCGGGATGTTAATGAATCTGCCAATGGTTGTCTTTCTCGTAATGAAATACTCTTATTCTGGTCATACCATTAGGAGAAACGAGGCGAGGAAACAACCTGGGCATCTAATTCCTTCGATTAGGAGAAATCACAAACAATAGAAATGATTGTTGCTCATATTGGCTACTAGTTGCCTTTGATGACCAGCCAGTTCTCCATTATTAATGCTCTCTAAAATTTTCAATTAAATATTTTATGTAACATATTTTTCAATATATCTTCAGCAAATTATTTTTAAAATTTCAAATTTTGATAATCGTATAATTCACTCATGTCCTTATTATGAACGCCTTAAGCAATTCTGTCCACTGTACTATTTATTTTTAATTCTCTGTCAGTTCTCCTGTAAAATTTCAAATTTAAATTAAAGTGGAAAAGATTAAACTGCAATTGATGTAAAAACATTTTTTACTGAAACCAAGCGTTTTTTTTAATATGAGTATTAAAAACAGTTAAACTGAAGTCTTCTGTACAGAATAATTTCCATAATTTAGGTAATATTCCAAAGAACAAAAATTTCTTTGATTCATCATAAATTTTTTGTTTTACTTGCAAAAGAATTTAAATGTCAATAATAATATTTTATTATGTTTGGATCTATAAATATAATTAAAAAAATTATAAAATTGAAATTAATCATATTCTACGAAATATTCTTGACACTCCAACTTTTAAATAATTAAATAAAAGTTTCTCTCTTCTGCGATCAAATCTGACACATTTATGAAGTTTTAAATATTACAATTTTAGAACAATCCACATTTTCATAGTCATAGGTCAATCAGTCTTTAGAAACCCTGGACACTAATTGGCATATCAGAAACAGTCGACCAAGTAGTCGAAAATCCCCCATTTTTATAGAATAGTGATATTTAAATTTTCATAAAAAAATCAATTTAAGTGACTGATTTAGTTGATTGGAGTGCAACTCTTTTTATTCAAAATATTAGTATCTTAAGTATATTTTTTTTAAATATGATTCGCAAAGTAGCGAATCTATGCAAAAATTTAAAATTCGTAATTCATCAAAGCATTTATTGATTCAAGTTACATGAACTATTGTTACAAACCTGTAATGCTGCTTCCTAACATGGTTAGTTCAATCACTGGAAGACCGTTTTACAATAAGCTCTGTTGGGTATGCTGATCGCGTCAGTGATCTCGGAGCTTGGCAACGAATTTGGCGACAAAATAGATATTACTGGAAACTTCGAGAATTTTAGCGATTCATCCAATTGGAACCGAGACACGCCTGTTTGTTCCAGAATCTTCTCTGCCCGCCTTCCGGGAACTGTAAAAGGCCGGCGACCTAAAGCTGCAGCTAGTCGGAGTAGTAGACAAGTATCGAGTCGTCGAGAGGATAACGAAGCAACAAGTTTTGTGTGGAGCCCAAGCTTTTGTTGAATTGAGCTGTATGCCGAGTCCTGGAGTTTATTGTGTCCTGTAAGGAGTAGCCAATCGTGTAGTAGTATGTCAGCAGTTGGATATAGCTAAAGTGAGGAGATAATGGATAATTGCAGCCGTTTAGAGAGATCGTAGAGTGAAGTTACGAAGATTATTTCTCCTGCAATATTCTGTCTGACCGCTTTGTGTGCCATGGTTGTTATTGCTACCGATTACTACTTGTGGGCTACTGTGTGCTGTCCTGTGTTCGCCTCGGTGTATATTTGTCGTCTTTGTATTCGTGTCCTTCGTGTTAATAAAAGTCGTCGTCATTCGTTATTGGGGTCTGCTGATTGTTTTCACACCATATGCCTACTACAAGCACACCCGGTGATTTTAAGGACTTGGTGGAATCCCTAACAATATAATTACTTATTTCACTTAGGTCATTTTTCGTTAGCATATGTATGTATGTCTATTATGAAGGGTTTACAAATTAGCTGTTAGATTCTGATTAGAGTAGTTATTCTTGTATATTAAACAATGTTACTTTTAAATAAAACTGAATTATAGAATTAAAAATAATTAAAACGTCACAGAAAAACTTTTCATGTTTTTTAGAAAATATTACATTTATTTCATTTCAAAAAAACACGTGCTGAACATTATACTTTTCTTTCCTGGGTTTGATTTGCAATAATTGTTGACTTTTTAAAAAATTTCTGCTTTTGTCAATGTGATGGCAACACATTGATAAAACCTAATTTTTTTCTCGTACATGCGTGATATACTTGTTCCAAATAAATTGTATTTTCATAAGTTGTGAAATAAATAGTTAAAAAATACGATTAAAATATTTTTTTAAAAATTCATTAAAAACGGAAATTATTTATGTTAAAACACTGGTATCACCAAAAAGATTGTTTTTTTTAATGTAAAAATCAGTTTTGTGCTGCAATATCGTTAGAAGTTATTGTAGAAAATATCGTGTAATATCGTTAATATGTTATTGAGGGAAAATGATAAAATTTAGCTTAATTTTTAATTAATTAAAATTCTAATAATTTTTAAAAAAAATCGCTCGGAGTTACACACTTCCACTCTCCAAAGTAAATATTTGCCAAGTTTTGAACTCTAAGTCAAACGGTCCAGCTTGTAGAGCGCCAACACACACGTATATACGCACACACAGTTTATTTAAAAAACCCAATCAAAATAGCTTAAAAATTTACGACGATGTTCAATTTGATACACAAATTGATTTTTAATTTTTGAGAATTTTTTTTTTCACGGCGTTAAACACTAAATCTTCTTTCGTGAATACAAATTAATTTTTCCTTTCAGTTAGGTTTTTTTTTATTTCTTTCCATTTGCAGCTTTTTCATGTCCCGAAAGAGAGGGATTTAATTACATAAATCACAGATTTAGGAAAGTTCCACATTATCTAATTGCAGCAAATTAAAAACATACAATACACGTTCAATGTGCACAGGGAATTGTGGAATAAAATGCGAGGTTCTATAAGAAATAATAACATCATAGCTTAGTGCAGAGAAACAACGGTTAGATTACATTATGGTTAAGTATGATAAGACTGCATTATTATCAGGAGATTAAAATGGCACATGTATTTATTAATAATGTATGAAAAATTTAGATTTATTAGAAAAAAAATCTTTAAAAAAGCATGAGGAGTTATGCGTTTAAAGGATTCTTTTACCCTGTGATGAATAGCATATAAGCCAGTTAACAACTACGCTACACGAGCATATGCTTTTGTGTACTGGTTATGTTACTGGACTGCAAACAACAAGGTCCAAGGTTCTATTCTCGCGCATCCCAAACCGCCAAATTGGTGACCTCGGACGATGAACTTTCAACCTTTGTACAGTTGTTGTGGCGCCATCTATCCGCAACCAAAGTCGTCAGACTTATGTGACGCAACATCAGCAACCACTCACTCACACACACGCTCACCATAACGCTTGGCGCTACTCAACAGGGTACAGGCCCATTAGACAACAGCTAAATACATCACCACTCAACAGCCATATCGTTCGTCTCACCTCCGACTCACTGGAGAGAGAGTCTATGGTGAATAGCATATTAGCCAGTTAACAACTACGCTGCATGAGCATAGTTGCATCTGTATCCTGGTTATGTTACTGGACAACCACAAGGTACCAGGTTCTAATCTCGCTCATACCAATGCGCTAAAACCTATTCAGATAAATTTACATTTTCGACAAATGTCATGTTTTCAAAGATTTTCCTGTGGGTGTCCGAATTTTCAGAAGAATACTACTGCATTTAAAAACATAGAATTGAATTTTGAATAGTAGGAAACAAAAAAAAAACCTATTGGAAAGAAAGAAATTATGAAATAAGTACATTAACCTACTTATATTCAAAATTTCATGGTAATTTTTTTGCAAAAGTTTTCAGTAAAATTAGAATTTTATTTTTCAGTATATTTAGACAAAGAATGTTCAGGGAAATTTATACGCTGACTACAGAATAATTTCCGTTGCTTTCTGATGTAGACTGTTGTTATAATAAATTTTTGTCATTTCATAATTTTCTTAGGACTAACAGTGATTTGAATTGTAGAATATTAACTTCACCTTCCATGACAGTTCTATTTTCTATATTATTTAATCGGAAGATTCCATAAGAAAAAATAACTTAGAATAAAATGTAGCTTTGATTCACTTAACAATAATAAATATGTTTGAGATGTTTGTTTTTTCTCATCAGTTTAATAATAAATTACATTTTTTATGAATGCTATATGTTTTGAGTAAAAGTTTAAAAATATGTATATTAAAAAGAAAGTTCAAGAAAGGAAGAATGAAATAGTGGTTTTATACACATCTTTGAAAAATATTAAATAATTATAAAAAATAATTAATTTTATTAAGAATGTTGAATTGAAAAGACAATATATTCTTACAGTGAAAAGATTAGAATAATATTTTTTTTTATGAAAAAATTATAAATATTTATAGAGATAATCTTTTATTGAAATAAATTGTATAGTTTTTATCATATTGAATTAAAGCAACAATTTTTTTTCGATATTAAATTATCAATCATATATTTGATTATTAATTTAATTATTTATTTTCTGTACATAAAAGAATTTTTCATGTACAGAAGCAGTACGGTGTAGAAACACAGAAATCTGTACTCGAGATATATCATATTTAATGCAATTTTTTCAGATACACATTTTCTTCAAAGATGTCCTTTTCCTTTCTTCAGTTTCAAATTATATCTGTGATTGTCTACGTTGAAATTTGGAAAAGAAATAAGACATAACCGAATCTGAAATTTCTCGAATGGAATGGATAAGAAGAATCGCTTTCCAATCGTATCGACATTTGAGATACGTCAACCTAGTTTTCGTATCAGTTTTTCTGACCATTGTAGGATGCTTTCCAATATATTCAATGATTGCTTCTCTTATAGAAAACCAATATCTGATAGTAATTTTTACGATAAAATTCCATTTAGGAGTATATTTACTCATAAATTTTAGGTTTCAGAATGGAAATTTTCCCCTATATCATTAATTAGAATCTAATTCAATACATATCATTCAATTTTACATACCAGATTCATTGCATTTATAGTTTATGTATTTATGAGTATTGTTGAAATTAAAATCGCTTCATTAGAATGAAACGAGAGAAAAATTGTCGAGAGAGTGAAAGTCCTACAATACACATATTTAATTTATCTTCTGTATTAAATTGTCTTAAGATCTAGAATTTAAAGCAAAGTATAGATGAAGCTCAGTGGATATCATTAGAAATTTAAAAATCAACATTGTAATTTTAGTTTTAAATTGCAAAATTATGATGCTGATCGTATTATTGCATATAGAGATTTATAAAGACTTATCTTGTGAACAAATTTATTCCTTCTATCATGTTTACAAAGTAGCATTAATAAAATGTTATGTGCATGTATATATTCTATAAACTTTTGAAAGAAGAGTGATTCGATATTCTTGATCTCATTATAAAGAAATTATTTGGAAGTTGTTTCATGAGAACCAGAATAACAGATAGATTTCTTAAACGAATACCTATTTAATATTTAATCACTGAAAACAAAAGCAAGATGTTCAAATAAACTCTACTCTCGGGTGGTAAAATTTTAGCTTTTATTTTGCCGATAAAAACTTCCACTTCTTTTGAGCTAGATAGACCAATTACAGTTTTTACATTTCTAACTACATATTCCAGACTCTAAGGACCATGATCGGTAAAGAACCGAAGAAATTTTTTTGAAATCTTCTCATGAGAAATATTGCAATAAGCAAATTTTTTTTTCAGCATTAGTATTTGTAATAAAATCAGCATTTAATTAATTATTTTATCCATTTATATTCCGTTATCTACTATAAAACATTTTTTTTCCTTAAACCTATAAAAACTGCATCAAAATGCGAGCAAATTTTTTTCAGCGTTAATATTTGTAATAAAATCAACATTTAATTAATTATTTTATTTTCTATTTCATTATCTATTATAAAACAGTTTTCCTTAAACCTATGAAAACTGAATGGGTGAAAACCTTAAGAACGCCCTGATTCTTTGAACTTTCTTCCTTCCCCAACTGATTGCCGCCTATTTAGTTAATTATAAAGTAAATGCCTATAGGAATATTACTTATTGCAATATTTCTCAAAAAGATTTCAAAAAAAAAAATTCTTCGGTTCTTTACAGATCATGGTCCTTAGAGTCTGGAATATGTAGTTAGAAATGTAAAAACTGTAAGTGGTCCATCCAGCTCAAAAGAAGTGGAAATAGTGGTGGTGGAGAGATTGAAATTTTCATTCCGATACAACTTTTTTAATTTTGAAGATAAAAAATAAATACAATTAGCCAAATTAGCGCCTTATTCAGACAAACAACTTTTGTATTTGAAGTTCCTCGATAACTTCAAAATCTTTGAAAATGCCGAGAGGATTTTTTTTAATTTCATTATGTTCTTGACATTTTCCACTTATCAATTTTTATTGCTCTATTGAAAAATTGTGTTTAAAAATACAGATAAAATATTTATGAAATAAAATGATTCAGATTTCTGAAATTAGTACTTTAAAATTATAATTCATTAAAATGTTTGCATTTGATGATGAAATTGGTAAAATTATTTCATACACTTTGGAAGGATATTCTAATGTCCAACTTTTTAGTATTATTATTTGAGGCAGTTACAAATAGAACCTTTATTCACAACTTCATGATTTGAAACTAATTTCAGTTTCAGAAGCAAAGGAATATCATAGAAACAATATGCAGATCGAATGATTCGAATACAGTCCGCAAAACCTTTTATTTTGAAAAAAAAAAAAAAAAGAAGCATAATCAAGAAAAGGTAAAGGAAAACAAATATCTTGATTTGCACGTAATTCAGTTAGAATAAATGAAAATAGTTACGAAAACTAATTTCGCGCTTAAACATAAAGAAGCTAAATCGTATTTCTATACTTCTAATAAAAAAAATCAATGATCGTGCTGAAAAGGATGATACTATGTTGTTACTTCTTATGGCACATTTCAAGAGAGCGTCTCTAGCTTCAGTAGCGCCATCTAGGGCCAAGAGTGCTTCTAAGCTACTCATGCGTCACATTCGCTGTACAATCCCATATCCATGTTCGGCAGAACTCATTAAACAATGACTTATTTTCTAAATTAATTTACAGATTAAATATCCTCAATTACAAAAATGTGCATAATTGTTCCGATATGTTTACAATTGGCTCAGAAACTATAGGGTACTTGGAAACACATGTTTTGGATTTTGATACCTGAAATAAACTGATTTAAAGATAATATACTTGAGATGCTGAAAAACTATCGCTTATTATCTTTCTAACTGCACTAAATTACAGTCCTTTTTCCATTGTTTTTCAATAAAAATATATTTTATTTCTTTTAACGTCAAGTATAAGTTATAATCTCTCTATTTCAAATAAGTGGGAAAGAAACTTAAAAACCAAAACAAAAATGACTAAATAGTATGAGAATCAAATATCCAAATCATAGAAAGATACTTCATCAACAGAATGAATTAATAATTCAGTTTAGTAGTAAATATAGAGCTCTACCCTCAGGTACACCGTTCACACTCTAATTCAATTCCTTTTTCTTGAATGTTTGTCACTACTTGATGAAACATTTTAACTGAAAAAAATATGTTTTAACGATATGATCAGTCAGTATTATTTTACCTGAATTTCAAAATTCACTCTTCAAACAAACCACATCAACTTGATCATCATTAATTGCTGAAAAAGTTAAAATGATCATTCATATTCCTCTATCAGTGCCAAGTTTGCTGTATTCTTACCATCAATTTTCTTGTCTTCTCCCATGCTTGATACGAAGCCATCTTTTTATGAATTAATAAATAGCTTAGTAACCAATTTTCATGAGTGAAATGTAGTATATATTTTTAAAAACCTGTAATTTTGCTTCCCAGCACGAAAAGTGTCATTTTAAGAAATACCGTTTTGCAGTCTTCTGTATTGGATGCTGCCGGATGGAGAGCTAGTAATCCCAGAGTTTGGCGGCAAACTTGCTACAAATTGGCGGCTTGGTGATTTTGGAGACAAATGAATTCTCCAAACTTCGAGAATTATGTCGATCTGTCCATCAGGGACTGAGACACGCCGGATGGGTCTAGAAACCCGGCCTCTCTGAACTATAAAAGACCGGAACTCTCAAGCTGTGGTGTGTGTCGAGTAGTCGGAGTCGCCGACAAGTAACGAGCCTTCCAGAGAGTAGTGAAGCAACGGCGGATTACCAGCGTTGTGTGGAGCGAGTACTGAACTGCTGTGTGCCCAATTCTGTTATCTACTGTGGAGGCAGCGTCGTATATTGTGTGTAGCCAGTTGTGAGAAGTAATGAGTCGGCAGCTAAAGCCAGAAGTTCAGCCGTTGGAGAAACGGTAGAGCGAAGCTCCCTGGATCACCTCTCCTGCTGGATTCTGTTTAGCCGCTTCATGTACTGGGGACGATTACTACTTGTGGGTTACTGTCGTCTGTAGTGTGCTGTCCTGTGTTCGTCTCAGCTGTAAATATTTGTCGTCTGTGTATTCGTCTTCTTTGTGTACTCGTGTCTTCGTCTAAATAAACGTCGTCGTTGTTTTCTATTGCCGCCTGCTGATCGTGTTCTCACACCATATCACTATCACTATCAAAAGAACCTGGCGGTGAAGAAAATCCGTAACAATATATATATATATATATATATATATATATATATAACCTACTGCAGTTTTTAAAAATTTCAATTGTTAGCTTGGCATAAATTAATAAACATTATTAGCCAAAGGCAACATTGTCACATTCCTAGATTAGTATTGATATTTTTATAATAAATTCCAAAAATCTTATTATAATTCTCACATCATATTAAAATTATCATATTATAAAGAATTCCAAATACATGAAAAATATTGAGATTTGTTTCATTAAAAAATTGTTTCTAATTAGTATGTTACAAAAATGTTTTAGGGATAATGAAGATCACTATTCCCTTTCTATGTAGAATATTCGATCAATAATAAATCTTAGTGATTTCATGGTACAATTAAATTCTACACTAGATTTGATTCCATATTTGACATTAAAATAATAAATTACAGTATGAATTATGAAGTCGGAAATATGCAAAATTAAAGTTTGAATTTAATCTTCTAATTGTAAAAGTTTAACCATGATGCTTATTTTGAGAGACTGTTTGAACATTTACAACATATACATACAAAAAAACAAAAAACATTGCTTCTTTTACAAACATTTCTAAATGGCAAAATATTTTAGAATTAATTACAACGGAAACTACATCTTAATGCTATCACTTTGAAGGAATTTTTGAAAAACGTACTTAAGTTTACTTTAAGACATTTTAAAATATTAATATTAATAAAAAAATAATTTAAAAATTAACAAAATTCCTTATGTAACCTAAGTAAAATATTTAACAATCTCTGATTACTTTAAAATTAAATCGCTTCTGCTGCAAGCGGAGTTTTCTCTTCAGTATTAATCAAAACCTCGTTTTAAAATGCGCAGCACATTCTTACATGACAGCATTAAATGACAGTGTGTCACGCTATCTAACTTCTTTTAAATAGTTTTTTCCTCTAGTTTTGTAAACTTTTCATTAAAGATTCAGAGTATTTGTTTATTTAGTTAAGGAATTTTGTTAGTGTATCTAACCTCGTCGTCAGTTTCTTCATTTTTCTTTTTCTTTCAAGAAGTCACGTTAACGTGTCAAGAAAAAATTATTAATTTTCTCTTATACTGAAGATGAGGATTACAAGAAAGAGAAAGATAATTAGTCTAACAAAACTTGTAATTTTGTCAGTCATGAAATTTCTGGCTATTTAACATGTTTTGGTGAAATTAATTAAAAAAGGCTTCTGCTTTATCAAAGACATGGAAGTGGCTGGGGGGAAATAATATAGTGTGTGTCGACATTCATTAAAGGAAGATTTAAAGAAGTTTGTGTTTTTAATGACAAAGAGTTTCATTTCCAAATCTTTGCTGTTAATTAAAATCTTAAATTCATTACTTTGTTTTCCAAAAGGCATTTTGAAATAAATTTAACTTCAAGATTGACTTACTGAATTCATATAAAAGAAAAAAAATTGAATCTGCTATAGCAAGTTAAAAGTTATCATGTGAGAACATTTTCTTTAAAGTCACGTGGTATCTTATACTTTTTTCCCGAGACCAGAATTCTTTTTTTCGTGAAAAACCAGTTTAAACTGGTTTGAAACAATTATGTGACCATCAGATACGCATGCGTTGATATTTAGAAAAACGATGGCTTTTTTCATATCAAAATCGTTTGAGCTCCAAAACTTTTATTCGAGGCTTTTTTTGCGAAAATCCGGTTTAAACTGGTTTAGAAAGATCGTCTGATTATTGTATTGCGCAACTTTTAGAAAAGCGAGGCTTTTCCTTTTTTTTTTCCCTCATTTCAAAATCGTTCAAGCTCCAAATATTCTTGAACATATACATAAGCATTTTGAGACTTCAAAAATCCCAAATCAAAACAACATCACATTCTCGCATGATAATAATATTCATACTCTAAGAAAATGCATTCAATTCACATATTGCACTTTTAGGATGGGAACATTTTCCGTCCCAGATCAGATTACAGTACTTAAAATCAAAGTAACATAGCAAATGGGAATGCAGATGCGATCTTTAAACGTATCTACATATTACCTTAAACTCTCTTATAAAGTGTAATTGACCCTGAAATGACATTATCTAACGTTGCTGACATGAATGGCAGCCGTAAATTGAATCCACTCTACGATGAAATTGTAATGGTTGTTCATCCCTGGCCATTTCATGCTAATGTAATGACAGTCTTATCAGCAGTAAATGAGAGCTCTACCGTAGAGTGAAGTTAATTTATACTCACGTAATATATATTTAATGCGCCTAACAACATTATCAAAGGAATTCAAATGCTTTCTTACAGAAAAAAACCCACGGCAGCTGTACATCACAGCAGCTAACAATAAACAATTAGCAATTGGATGATAGGAGAAATTACAACTATCCCATAGTAGTTATGTCACATTAATTGCCGACGTTAAAATAATTTAAAACATAAAATGTAATTAAGATGAAGAAATTCTTCAAATGGAACCAGAGGGAATGGTCTTCCCGAAACTTTTTCACATACTAATAAAAGTCTAGGTCATTAAGGGTTTTCTTATCCCCCTACCTTGTATAAAATTGTGGCTCTTGGATAAGGACACGGATTTCTTGCTTTGCTTTGTTTTGGTGTTAATTTAATATTCTTACTAAATTTATTACGAGCATATGTGCTAAAATATTAAAATCTGATACAAAACTATAGTTGTATTCGCAAGAAAACATACCGAATTTCATGATTTAAGTCATTGATATAGATTATGATTGTCATTTATGAGCTTAGATTTAGATCATGATTAAGTTATTTATAAGTTACTGATTTTACATGGAAGCTGAATTACAGACCAATAGACGTTCAACCGTTTGATGAATTCAGTTTAAAATTCGATAAATATCTACAATTTAAATATTAAACCTGTCAAACAAATTTTATCTGCCTAGTGCTTTAGGTTTTAATTATCGCTTTCAATTCTACTTGAACAGTCAGACAGACAGACTTCCTTTGAATGTATTTCTTTCAAAATTTGACAGACATCTATAAATATTGTCGTAATTCCATATACCAAATATTAGCCGTCTGGATCAAATCCTTTTTGAATTAACGTGAGTACAGACAGACAGATATAATGCTAAAAATGTGTTTTTCGGATTAGATGAAGTTTGAAATGTACAAATTCCTCGAAATCTCGAGTTATTTTTTGACGATTATAGTATTTCCTCTATACTTTATACACGAGAAAGTAATAATATAACATTTATATCTAAATTGTACTTATATAAAGAAAGTTTTTGTGCATGTATGTGTGTTTGCAAGCCCTGACAAATGTGCCATTTTTACAGACAATAATAATTTTTTTAATACATAATTATTTTTCGTTATTTGTTTCGTTTTTTGTTACTTTTTTAATTTAACAGGCGGATATAAATGTCATAGAATGAAATAAACATTGAAAATAAATAATAATAATATTTTTGTTTTAATGGCTATTTTATATTATAGTGATTTTGAGTTTACTAATAGTTATAATATTACGGACAATTCGCATTTTTTCAGGTGAAGAATATACATAAGCAATTATTATACAGAGGATAGATTACTTCATTGAATATAAATCAATGATATTATCTCATAGATTTTTAAAATTATTTTTGATATGATTTTTATTAATATTTTAGTTATAATTATTTTGCTCTTTATATCATTTATCTGTTTCTATACGTTTTTTGAATGTATTTTTAATTTTGCCCTTTTCATTCTTTTTCATATGCCTTTTTTTTATTAAGATGAAATTGTATCCATTCATACAAACGAAAGGGAGCATTTTGGCTCTAAAAACGGATGGGATGTAGGTTGTGTAATTGTAATATTATCTATCTTATATCTTATCTAATTTAAAATAATTATAATGTGCTAGTACTTGTTAATAAAATTTAAAATGCAATTATTATTAAATTATTATAATTACATATTATAATAATGTAAATGTAATTATAAAGATAATAATATAAAAATAAAATAATCATTATTGTTATAATAATTATTTTATTATTATAATGTTTTATAATAATGTTATATAATACTATTTATATTGATTATTATACTGTCATAATAATTATTTTGACTGTTCATTTATTCTTTCAACTATTGCTTGGTATCCATGCAAGATTGTATTGTTATTCTCCACAATTTTCCTAGAAACTGATTACTATCAATGTCTAATATTTTTTCATCTAAATTAAGAGTATTTCTAAACAAGAGCAAGGAAGAAGATAATTTTTATACACACGCCATACATTTCTAATTTTATTTTCTGGTTCTAATGAAAAATAAGAAAAGACTTTTCGTCTTGTAGAAAAATATTTTCTTTTATACCATAGAATTCCAAAACAGAAAAGTATATTTGTTTATCATTAATTGTTTTTATTCTGATAATTTAAAAAAAAGTGATTGAATTATTGTGAGATGTAGAAATGTAGAAAGAAAAAGAACCAAATGATTTGCTGCTTTTAATTGAAACGTGTAACTTTTATTGACTTCATTTGCAAGTATGTGTTTCAAAAGAACTTAAAAAAAGAATTGAATCAAAAATATTTTTGAAGGATTTAAATATGCTCTTTTTAAAAATATATTATTTATATATATTCTCAAAAAGAACATCAAAGGATAGAAAGAATCTTTTTAGAAGGAGAATAAAAATAATTCGAAATCCTATGAGAGATGAACATTGTTCGAAAATTAAAGTTTTGTAAAATCATTTGCATTTCTCTTGAAATACAAATATTTTTCATCGAGATTTTCCACAATATTTATTGATAGAAAATGAATGCTTTGTAGCATTCATTTTTGACAATTTTTTTTCAAAATATAATACCATTTTATCTTGTATTTCGATTTTTTAAATATTAAAACAGGTATACATTTTTATGCTTTCTACTAAATCACTTTTCTTTTCCTCATGTTTATATGACTACTAAAATACTTCAGTCCCTATTTTGTTATTTAAGATAAAGAAAGTTCACATTCATTTCTTTATACCTAAAGATTTGTATTTAAAATTATTACTTTTCTGTGTAAGAAAGTAAATTTATCTTTTTTAATTTTGAAAGAAAAAATCTGCTTACGGATGACAATACTTGAATTACTTATTGAAATAAAAGAACAATAGCCATTTGATACATGTATGATTATGCATCTAAATATTTACATATGGCTATCTATAGATAGAGTAGGTTCAAAATAGGAAGTAGATTTTGCATCTTGCTGCAAGATTGCACAGAATCATTACATTACCACACCTCAGTGGTTCTTTACTATCAGTCACTGGCATCTAAATCAATTATGAGTAGAAGCACTCTTATGTTACTCTAATGAAATGAAAGGTCCCATGGTATCAATCTTATAGAAAAACAACGCCATGTTTTCACATGACTCATATTTCGCGATCACCAACATTTAGAAAAGCAATAGTTTTTAACCATTGCAAAATCAATCGAGTTCTAAACTTTTTTTCCCCGAGGCCAGAATTTTTTTTCATGACAAACCAGTTTAAACCGGTTTGAAACAAACAACAAACATGTAATCATCAGATTATGCATCCATCGATATTTAGAAAATGATGATTTTATTTCATCTCAAAATTGGTCAATCTCCGAAATCATTTCTCGAGGCCAGAATTTTTTTTGCGAAAGTCCGATTTAAACTGGGTTGGAAAGTTGAGATTGCAAATAAAAAAAAAACGTTACAATTAAAGTATTTTCGCAATCGTGCACATTTTTCTCAATCGTGAGCTATAATTTATTTCAAAAACAATAAATGTAAATGTTGTAATCTATTTTTTTGTTTATATTATTTCTTTTCTTTTAGGTATTAGGTAATATTAGCATGCAATAGATGCATGCTGGAATAGTAATGGCTTAAATAGCTGACAGATAACTGTCAGTGGGCTTATAAAATGCCATAAGTCGCAACACATAAGATTTTCATCATAAACCATTCGGAACTTATTGGCTTGTTTTTAATCTTGTAGATAGCTTTATTTTCCTATCCTTTAGTATCAATCTAATAATAACGATAACGTAGCTGGCGAGGACAAAATAAATATTTCCATGGATGATTAATGGAGAACACTTAATAATACCGGCGTCCTGGCATAGAGGTAGCGTGCATTCTCCGTGTTCTGGGCGACCCGGTTTCGAGTCCCGGTTCGGGCATGGTTGCTCTTCTGTGTTCTGTCTTTGAGGTGTGTGAATGTGCCCCCATGTAAAAAGGGGTTGTGCAAGCGAATGTGACGCAAGAAGTAGCTAAGTCGCACTCTTGGCCGCAGTTTTGGCGCTACTGAAGAGCTTCCGGCTTAAATAGCTGACAGATAACTGTCAGTGGGCTTATAAAATACCATAAGTCGCAACAACACTTAATAATGCTTTGAAATGTGGGAAGTTTTCTGTTTCTCAGTAAGAGACACAGTTTTAAAAGGATATATAGCACTTTCCTTTCCTATACATCAAAATTTCAAAGAATTTAAACGGAGAATTCTTATTTCCACTAAGAATAGTTTTTGAATATCAAACGTTAAGTTCATCCATCGGATCTAAACATTTTAAAATTTGAGAAGCTTTTATTCTCGATTTTTTGCTTTTGGTTTTTCGAAAAGGAAGCCATAAAACTAGAGCAGGAAGGATATGTTCCCTGTGTGATCGGAAATGCTCCTGTCTGACATTTTGGTGGATTTCTTGTTATGTTTTCTGTAAAAGTTGTCGAGGAAAGAAACAGATTTTTCAGACTTACAAAGGAAACAAACAAGCAAAAGACACTTTGGAATCAGTTGAGATTTCGTTTTATTATTGAACTTCTAAAACGTTAAAGATAAAGTTTTATATAGTTAAAGATAAACTTTTTGTTTAAAAAATTTCCAGAAAAGTTGGTAATTTCAATTCTTTTAATTGCATATCTTGAGTTAAATTTCATTTTTCCTCAGCAAAGTGATTCTGAATTAAAATAAAATTTTCGTTATTTGCAAATAATAATTGATTTTTTATTACAAAGTTACACTATTACCTTTTAAGAAAATCAAATTTAATTTGGTTTACAATGATGTCATAATTGTGCATTCTACATTTTGATTGTTGCTATGAAACTAAATAAGTCTCAAAAGAATCAACCAGTTCGATGTTTGCACAAATTTCAGAAAAAAGTAGAATTATTAAAGAAATTCTAATAACATCTCCTTAATTTTCAAAATAATAATAAAAAAATATTCTGCTAATCTTATAGTTTATCCGAAAGCAGCCGAATGTTACATTATTCAGTCATTTATTACAGAAGACTATAGCCCATTTTGTTATTTAGAAGCCCAATATTTGGGATCTTCAGGATTTGGACATCTTTTGAGAAACTGAATTCGAATAACAATAAAATCTACATAATAAAATTAAAATATAGAATTATAAAACATTTCATAAATAAACAGCAATTTATAAATAAACGGCTGGTCAATCCCAAATATACATCTACTTTATTTCTAACTATTGTAACTACCTACTATCTTATGAATACAATTTCAAAGACATATTCTTTTACTTCCAATAAAATGCAATTTTTTATATTAATAAGATCTGTAGTATTACTCTCCTATTCCAATTTGCCTCTCCAGATGTCACTTATAATAATGCCTTTTTCAGTTTCCATACCAGACTGAAATAGGCTCACGGAATTCACATATCCGAAGTAATGTTGTAAAGTTGCTCACATTCCATTATTTCCTTTGCCTATAAAACTACCAAATCCCTACTTTGCTATTAGCGAAATTCCTGTCGAGCTTTTAGAGCACACGCGCCTCGACTTAAATGGAATTCCTTCGATTTCATGTTATCAGTAGAGGATGCTATTACAACGCGTCTACTGTACGACACATTTGATCTGGGGATCATCAGGAGGACGAAATTTACGTGAACGGAATATCAGACACTCGTAATGGGTTCGAAGAATGTGGGAATGGATATATTACTGCTGCTTTTCAATCTCAATTTTGGATCCCGTCGTCTCAGTGAGATTGGATGTGTCAAATAACTGACGATGGTTTTAAGATATTCAAAGGATTCTCCCATCGATTTTCTAAACTTCCATTTATTCGATTCACATGGGATTGTGAGATTTTGATTGCAGACTGAAAACATCGTCCGTAATCAAAGGATAAATTAATTTGTTCAAGGTGTATCTCGAGGAAACAAAATTACTTTTTCACATCAATATTATGCGAAGCCTTTCATATTCCTGAAGATAGTAATTTCAGGAATAGAAAAGAGATTAGTAGCATATGTAATATATTATATGAATATTATGTTTATGAAATATTCGAATATTCCTGAGGATAGTAATTTCAGGAATAGAAAAGAGATTAGTAGCATATGTAATATATTACATGAATATTATGTTTATGAAATATTCGAATATTCCTGAAGATAGTAATTTCAGGAATAGAAAAGAGATTAGTAGCATATGTAATATATTACATGAATATTATGTTTATGAAATATTCGAATATTCCTGAAGATAGTAATTTCAGGAATAGAAAAGAGATAAGTGCATATGTAATATACTATATGAATATTATGTTTATGAAATATTCGAATATTAAAAGGATAAGAAAAGCTTTAAACATAAAGCCTAAGATCTTTAAAGTATTATTTATGAGCGAGCCGATAGAAAAAGCATTGAAGATGTATGCTTACGTATATATTAGATTTCAATAAGCATTTAAAATATTGAAGGAAATTAC
The DNA here is from genome assembly GCF_947563725.1 of Argiope bruennichi. Lineage (NCBI taxonomy): Eukaryota > Metazoa > Arthropoda > Arachnida > Araneae > Araneidae > Argiope > Argiope bruennichi. The sequence continues at coordinate 71,714,819 of NC_079152.1, forward strand.
TAATTCAATTTCGTTGAATTGCTTTCCGTTGATTTTATGATTGGTCACGAACTGTTTTGTGTTCGCAATTTTATGTTTGGTGAAGTTATAATACTATCTTTACAAGAAACGTCAATTTTTATACATTTCACAATTGATTTGCTTACTCACATTTTTTTCTGATTTATTTCTCCACACTTTTAATTCTTTGCTTTCTCACTGAAATCTAATCTAATATTAAATTTATTCAAACAAATCCTTATTAAAAATATTAAATGTATTCAATTATCAAAATCGTTAAAGCAAAATTTTTGTTTCTTTGATATTGTATTAAAGTTTCAGAATCATCATTAATGAATTTCTTTGGAGAAGAAAAAAAAATCATTTTATTGATTCTGTCAAGAAAAGGATTTCTTATGATGACGATTATCTTATTTAGACGATTATGGTTTAATGAATTACTTGTTTTTTTCAATCATCTATTATTGAGTAGGTTTCTTAGTAGAAGCAAACCTATTGTAATAACGAAAAAAAACATAAGAAATAATCTTTTATAAATACCATAACAACATTTATGAAATTATTAAATTCAAAATTGTTATAATTTCAATTTTTATTTTTGTAAGAATGGAGTTCCAAATCTATTTTCATGCATGCAAATTCATTTTAACCGTTTAATAGTTTTATTTACACTACTATCTAATCAGATGTCACCTTCTGCTATGAAATGTATTTTCATATTTATTTCCACTATGGATTCATAGAATACTTCATATGTTTTTGGATTTTGCTGTTTTCATGTTGCGCTATATGTTTCATATATGTTTGACTTAGTATTTTCATATTCGCCTATCATATTCAAATCCCATTTAATGTTGGGAATGACAATCAAATGACAACAACGAGATTATATATCAAAACTTTTTATTTGCCGTTTTAAACAATCAGTGAGTTTTATTTAGATTTTTAGTAATGCTGTTCAGGCAATTTCAATATATACATATAACCTTGTTTGAAATTATGATTGTTAAAGTAACATATCTATCAAAAAATGTAATTTCAAAAGCCAATAAAACTTTGGGAAATGTTCACTTTTTCCGAGTAAAATGAATCGCCACTTTTAATTGCCATTTTTACTTTGAAATTTTTTGAGAGAGTTGCTATTCCTATGCAAATCGTTGACTTCTTAATGTCAATAAATGATTTAATAAATGACACAGAGTGTTCCAAAATATTGTTTGCACAACATTTTTATATTAGAACTTGGAAACAAAAAAAGTGAAACATCGCTAACGTTAAGTGCCCCTTTTATAGGAACTTCTAAGACAGTGAATCAGATAAAGGAATGGGAACATCAGATGACCTTAATTAGTAGATCCGTGCCCTGCTAGGGATCCGGGTTCTGGGTGACCGAAATGCAGTGTTAATATTACGTTTAATTTTATTGGATATCACCGCACCCTCCCTGCCAAAAGAGGTACAGATCATCATCGGAAATATAACAAGCTTAGAACATTAACATACTAAAATGGATATGTTCTATTATTCGCTAACATCATCCCCAAATTTTAAGCACTCACAGGAAGAGTTAAGTTATTATAATTTTGCATTTCATTAAAGCTGTCGCATGCATTTTATATTTTCTTTTGCTACCTCAGCTTGTGCCATCGTTCTTTATTTTTATGACTCCCTATTTTATTTTAAAATGTCTTATTTATGCATGCCACTTCTACTTTTTAAGTTTGTAAATTATATTTTTCGTTTTCCATGTATAATGGTTTATCTTTTTATTTTATTATGATCGCATAATATAGACGGAAGAAATTTCTTTCTCTAATAGTAAATGATTATACGTGATGAAAATATAAAACGCCTGTTAACCTCCCTAAATTCTTTTTATAATCTACTCAGATGGCACTTTTTATTTCAGAAGTGTGCTATTTGATTGATTTACTTAAAATTTCATTGAATATTTGTGCTGTTTGGAGAATACTTGTGATGTTTGTATAAAAATCACACGCAATTTGATTTTGTAAATCGCACTTTTTAGTTATTTAATTTCAGCTTATAAGTTTGAAAAATGATAATTCGATGATAGTGAGACTCACTCGCACCAACTTAAAGGGTTAAAACATCATGTTTATTTGTAAAACGTATTTTTTGATGTATATAATTTTTTTTCAAAGCTGCATTTTATATTTCATGTATTAAACATTTATATTAAATTTTTGGAATTTCAATAAAAATCTGATGGAAATATATATTTTTGACTTTTCTTAATTAAATATAATTAAAGGCTTAAAAAAACTTGAAATAAATTACAGCTAATTTCAAACTATTGCATGTCAACACGAATTTTAGTGGAAATGCATTAGAATAAAATGTCTGGTTACCATACAATGCTGAATTGTCTGATAATTTTTAAAACGCACCATAATGTGTGACATACATTCAAATAGTTGGTCATCACACTGATACTAGTTACTGCAAGTTATCTATATATTAAGGATACAAAACTTTAACAATCAGATTTTTTTTTGTCCAACATTAACACGATTCTAGTTTAAAAAGCAATTTTGTTCATAAATGTAAACTAAAGCAATGAACAGTAAAAAAATATTCTTTCTCCGTTTTTAATATTTATTCTGAATATTAAATATCCAAAAGATTCAACAGAAAACTATTTGAAAATGTACATTTGAAAATTGTTTGTAAAAAGAATTAATTTCTGTTTAACACTAGGTTTACGGACATTTCTTATATACCTATCTCTACAACACGCGCCAATTTGACGCGTGAATGATTACATATATTTAAAGAAAAAAAAACACTGAGAAGCCAATATAATTTTATTTTATAAGTAAAAATAAAAATATGAGATATCTATTTATAGAGAGTTTTTATTATTCAATAATTTATAATACATTATTTCTATATTTTACATTAATTTCGAGCATCTTTTACTCAAATACTCAATTGTGTTAGTACACTTTACGTAAACAATCTTTTCACATATTTTACAAGTGTTAATGTTTCTGTTTCTTTTACAAATTCAATTTGGTAACCCTTGCGTTCTTGCGAAGTACTAGGTGATGGGAGATTATAATCTATGCTTTTGTATTTTTTCACATTTCTTTCTCCAAATAAATTTGGAATTTGGAGAAGGAAAGAGAAAATCCTTTAGGATAGTTTTGATGTAGTACATTCTTGTATAAGATATATGTGTTTATTGCCATTAAATCTCAAATACTGAAAAACGGCTAAAGAAGCCATCGAAAAGATGCTGCTTTGATGGTATATTTGTGCGCCATTTGGTATACTATGTCGACTCCAAACTTTGTCTCATTGTAATATGCTATTATTTTCTGATTATGTTTGTTATTGTCTTTTAACACTAGGTTTACGATCGCGTCAAATTGACCCATATTCGTAAAGGTAGGTATACCACATAGAGAATTACAAAATTTCAACACGTTAGACATCAATATATATACGGATAAAAGTCAGTGCAAGAGATAAAATAAAAATACGAACTTTGTAATTTTCTTTATAAAATTTGAATTGTGTCAAAATGACGCGCTTCCATAAACCTAGTGTTAAGGATATTAATAATGTAAAGTTAGGGTCAAATTTAATTAAGTGAATTAAAGAATAGACTTTATTTCATTTCAGGTGTTTGTTTAAGTGTTTCTATGTACCACTCCTTTGAAAATACTGAAAACTTTTATTTTTTTTTATCTATGTAATTTTGTAGACATTATTGTACTGTCAACTCAAGAAATTACTGTACTGTCAACCCAAGAGATTATTGTACTGTCAACCCAAAAAAGTAGGGTATTCAGATTAAAAATGTGTTTTATCCCTTGCAAACTTTGCTTGAAAGCTAAAATTAAAATATAAATTGTTTTGAAAAAGAGAGTGAAATGGGATTCACCGTTTATGGCTAGAGCAAGTATATGAGGCTATAAAAAATACCATTAAGGCAACATATTATTTCTTAAGCCTTCAGGTTTTCTTGATAAACAACATTTAAAAAAATTGGTCAAGTCATTTTCAGTTCTTTGCTATCTTATGCCAACAAAAGTTCTTTAAGTTACAGTCTTCTAGAAAGAATCCTTAACAGGCGAAATCTTTTTTAAGGATACATCCTGCCGTGACAGGTGTTCTTAAAGAAGCTAAATGATCTGCGCCAAAATTTTCCTTGACTCTGAAGAAAGACGTTTTCAAAGTTTTGTGCTTTCAAAAAACGTAAAGATGCCATTATATAAAATGCTCCCAAGAAATATGACGACGGCGGTAAGCTGTGATCTCATTACATGCCTCCAGCGTGTTAAAGGAAGACAAGGAATAAAATGGTCTGAGTAAAAGAGGCAGCAATGTCGGGAATATTTGATATAAGACTCAAATACAGATGGCCATTTTACGGTTCATTATGTAAGAGAAGAATAACATTAGCTAAATGATAATAAAAAATGTTTGAACTAGTATACATTTTTGCAATCAATTTTTAAAACTATATTCTGAGACATTTGATAAATATTTTAAAATATAAAATATATTCGTCTTGTATCCAGGTGATTTTTTCCTACATTGCACATTTCATAAAAATAAATTAATATAATCAGTTCATAAAATAAAAATTCCATTATTTCCGTTCGATTCATTATAAGACAAAATTAATTTTATTGGCAATTCTCATGCATTACTGAAGAATTCGATTAGTTTAATTTATTTATATTAACGTCCCGTTTTTTAAAGCAATACTAGCGCAATTTTGGGACGGACCTCGTAATTTTGGGTCACGGTCAGAGCACGAGGACGACACCTGAGCTGGTAGAACTTCACCAAACTTCCACGCAACACCAGAGGGAAGAAGTTTAGTCCCGGTGATTTTAACGCCTATCAGACCCGCTTACATGACAGTTCTTCGGTGGAATCGGGTCTCGAGCTTGAGACCCTCCGGTTCCGAAACCGAAACTTTATCACCAGGCTACCACCGCGGCCCTATTCAAGAATTCATTCAAAATATTATTTTCATTATTATTCCTAAGATAATTCAATTGTTAAAAGGTAGCGAAGGATTTCACATTAGAAATTAAATGCCTAATTGATACGCAATTATTAAATGTAATGGTGTGAGGTTCTCCGATGCTACATAGTTGGATTTCTTTGTTAAGATTTGATTTGTAGTTAAATTGTTAGAGTATGTGAAAGCGTCACTATAAAATTACTTCACATCAAAAAGGATATCTAAAGAAAAATCTGCCAAAAATAAAAAAAAAAAGAAGTTATATGTCAACTAAAATATTTTATATAAGTCCTTTATAAAATAATTTCTTAAGATAAAATTACCATTTAAAAATAATAAATGCATTAGAGTTTCTGAAATATTTTACAGTATCCTCTTTTTGCCTAAATTTACAATGTTCCATTGGTTTTTACTGCATACAAACTTTAAAAATTACTTCTGTTGATATCTCTATTAACGTGTTGCAATAAAGTGAAATTTTCATAATGCACCGTCGTTTCCAATAATCCTAATACACCGGCATTTCTTCTATTACTGGCATTCCGTACCGTCCAATTTACACGGATATTATTTACAGCATCAATTTTCATTTTTTGTTTTTCTCATTGCCCTTTCTTCCAGTTTGTTCCTATCAGAATCTGAAAAAAAACAAAAACAAAAAAAAAAACTAACACAGATGTTGAAACAACATTTGATCAACTCTAGGCTTATAATGAAATGAAAAGCATTTCTGAAAAAGATATTCGATCATGACTGTGATCAATTTGACACTGTCAAGGATTTATAACTTTCTTGTTATGAATGTAGTCTCTATTGAGATTATTCGTTTTAATAGGTTTCTGAAAGGGATTGTGGATTATGATTTTTTCTGCCATCAGAAATGATATATCTGAACAACAAATACGTATTATTTCTTCAGAAATTAATTGTAAAGTGATTTTTGATCTAAGCCATATCTTAGACATATAATAACTTAAAAAAATTCATTACAACATCAATATTAGAAATTCCTACCTGTGATTGTTAAATAATTGACTCCAATATTATAATTTTAAAAATAAGCAGATATAATTTCCCCCTTGCCTTAGTTGAATTAATACTTCAACGTGATAATTTGATTAATTAATTTTTCAACAAAATTAAGAAATTTGTATTCAAATATCTATTGTAGGCAATCGCTTTTAGAAGAATACATGTACAGAGAATTTTTATTTTCACTGTAAAAAGTATCATATCTGTGCTAATGTACGAGATGCTAGGCTGCGACGTCACAGTCATTTTTTTCAAATTATCATTAAAATAGATAAAAGTATTTTTTTTCTTCCGAATTCTGAATACAACTATTCTGGAATTTGGGGGGGGGGGGTTGATAGGAAATTTTAAAACAGCTAAATTGTTGAAACTTCTATAAAAATAATCCTTTTTTTTTCATTATACTACTTATATGAGAATGAATTCACATTCTATCTGGAAAGTATGAAAATAAATATTTAAATTCTCTACTTCTTAACCAACATTATATTAGAGTATATAATTTATATCTGTAATATCATTTGAAATACTGATTATTATTCTGTAATCTTTCTGTGTTAGGTAAATATAGTTTGCTCATGTTTTAATTTTCCAATAAAAGTGTATCTAATTGCTATATAATTTGTTTTTTCTTTTTATTATTGTTTTGGATACCAATCAGATTTTCAATGAATACCTCCGAATGCTATTTATTGTCGAAGAGAGTTGTCGAAACTAGTTAAAAAGAAATATCCACGCATGAGATTTTATTAATATAAATATTTTCTTTCAGATTAAATTTAATTTATAAATTTAAATTGATAGTCTCTTTTCGATTTTTATTTTTCTGTAATAATGAAGATCTTTCATATGTAAATTATTAGATAATTGACTGATTCACAAAGAATTTTGAACTTTATTTATTCTAATTATAATATTTTTAGAAACAATTCTGTCAAAACTTATATTTTATGGATAAGATAAAATTTAATTTTACAAAATTTCTTAAAAGTTATTAGCAACATTCATAAAATGAAATATTTTTGACAACCTCAAAATTCAGAAATATTTTTATTTAGACGTTTATTACATGTTGACGAATATACATATTTACAGAATGTGACGTAACATCTATTAGATACGTATCAGAAATGAAGAAAAAAGAAGCACGTTATAAAATAATCGTAAATACATATATTTTTTTAGACTTTTTAAAAAAAATTCTGTCAATTTTGCAATTTTTCTAAAAATATCTTTTCTAATCATTGTTTATATATAGCTTCAAAGAAGATTAAAAAATATACAATTTAAATTTATTTATAGATTCTTAAGAAGGATCTATGTATGCATATAAAAATAATTTCCGTTTCACGGAAATGACTAGGCGAGAAAAAGTTCTTTTCTGATTTCCTACATTTTAAATTCAAAATAAATTCTTAAGTAATCATTCTTATTATGCAAGAGTCATCCATCAATTCTTATTTCTCATTTTACAGGAATATTGAATAAAAATTAATTTTCTCTTTAACCATATGGATTAATCACGTATAGATAATAAATTCTATTTTAACACTAGTTTTATCTTTGATATGACTAGCTTTATAAGTCTCAGTTGAAACGAGTTTTATCATAGGTTCTCAAGAAATGCTAAATTAGAAAATTAATCTGAATACTGAATTCTATTTAGACTATCTCCTGCTACTTTAATTCTTTAATTTAATATTATCAAATTCCTGATCTTTGCTACTTGGCTTTTATTGCTGGCAGACAAATGTAATTTTTTTTCTTCCTATAATTCGCCAATTTAATATTCTAAGACTTTTGGCTTTCTGTACTTGGCTTTTACAATTGGCAGATGAATATAATTTTGCTCTTCTCTTTCTATTCGTCAATTGAATACTATAAATTGACCCAATTTGCTCTTCAGTTGAATACTATCACACTTCTGATCTTACTTTTGGCAGACAAATTAAATTTTTCTTTTCGGTTAAAATAGATACAAGTGGATTAAGTTTTACTTATTCAATTAAAATTCAAATCCATCATTTACATTATTAATTTATTTAATTATTCAATTAAACAAATTTCAATGCAATGCTTTATAAACAAACAACAGAAGAATCTGTTGATAAAATTCCATATTCATTTTGAACACATGCATATGTTTGTAAAGATTTTTCAAACTCTTAAGAATTATCTGACTTATTTTTTTTCAAACTTTAATGATCTTCATTCAGAAGTCGGAATGTTTAAAAACAATTTTTATAAAATGCAATCTAGAAAGGTTAATATTGTACTAGAAAAAAAATGATTTTTCCCTTCCGCTTGAAAGTTTCAGAGTAATAGTATTTTGTGAGAAAAATATTTTAAACATTTTAACCTGTAACGAATTTTTGCTTCCCATATTTCAATCGAAATTTGCTGAAAGTGACATACCTCAACTTAAACTGTCTTTTCCAGGTCCACGGTTTTACTTCTAAAAAAATCCTCTTGAACTAAATTTTATCGTAGGTCTTCACACTTCATTTCTTTCACGTATGGTTTTCTTTTAGCTCCAAGTAAATTTTTTTGAACAAAGAATGTCTTCTCTTAAAATGAAGTAAAATAAAAGTGACTCGCACAAAAAATGTCAGAATTCTTAAAGCGACTGAAAAAAACTGAGTGAAGAAGCAGAATATAGAAAAATGTAGTTTCTACATTCTTTAACGTGACTTTTTTGGCCTTTTTCTCGAGTTAAATATTTGATATAATATTCTAGACGATGTGAGGAATTCAAAAAAATTCTTGTACACAAAATGGCTGCTGAATCATAAGTGGAAACTTGTAATAAAAGTTAGAATTACAAATACTTTTCGGGTACTTAACGCTATGAAAATTGTCAATTTAATAGTTACAAGAAATTTATTAATTTTTTGTAATAAATATATTACAGTATGTATTTAGGCAAATATAAGTAACTTGTTTTTATTTTGCGAAGAACTCCACATTTTTAACAATGTAATTAAACTTTTAATTCCATGTTTACTTTTAATTCCATGTACTAAAACATTCTTTTGCATTCGAGACAAATGTATTTAAATAGATGAAAAAAATTAGTTTTTTTATACTTCTCTAGTGTTTTATATCTTCTGTTTTCATTTAAACTTGTAACTGAAGTATTCTAAGCAGCTTTTAAAATTTTATTAGCAATCATTGTTTCAATATATAATATATTGTACTATGGCATGTATTAAAGTATAGTAAAATCCATAGAACAAGTTTACTTAAAATGTTTTCGACATGTTTACAATCGTCCTTAAATGAAAAAAAAAGATGCATTTTAAACCATTATAATTAATAAATTGAAATAATATTCAATAAGGAGACGTTAAATTCTTTACTATTAAGATAAATATATTGTTCAAATTGAAACAGTTCGTTGAAACCCTATTAGTTAAGAAATTCCACAAATAAAGATGCATAATTACATAAAATATAGCATTTTGTGTCATTTTCCCCTTATCCAACACCTTTTGGACATGTGCGAACTCTTCTAGAGATTTTTGAGATGAGAGAAAATGGAATTCTGGTCCTTCATATGTCTAGATGTAGCCAGCGCTTTTTGAGGGGCGTGACTGTATTGCGCGGTCTTATTAAGATTCTCTGTACTGCCTTTGGCTAGGATGGAGTTGGTAATATTATATACCCAGCCTTAAACAAAAGAGCATACACTTTTATAGTTATAACTTGAGTGCCCAACTTGCATTTTTTTTTGCCCAAAATTTGAAGGATTTCCAAAAGAAATCGACACATTGTTTTTAGTTTTAAATATTTACATATAAACTAAATCCCCTGGGCTTGCTGTGCATATTAAGCTCGATAATTTAATATACAGAGGAAATATTGTCTTACAACAGGTCGAAATCAGAAGACATTGCTAAAATAGAATCCTTTTTAGTTGGCGTGTATTTTTTTAACCCTTTATGCTATATAAAGACATGACATGCACGACGTTATACACATTTCCACCAATTAATTTATAGCCAAAAGATTAAGGAGTATAGGATTCCGATTCATCCGATCTAGTTGCTTCATTTAATTATTTTTTGTTGTTTATGCAAATAAGATTAAACATTCTTGATCTTGTAAACATTTTTGAGAAACAAGAAAACGATGTGAAATATGGCGATCGATTTGATGATAGTTACGAAACAGATTTTAGATTCGCAACGAACTTTTTACTGAATCTATCAAGGAATGTGCATTTTGGGCAGCTTTTTGCCGAGCGATTGACACCAAAATTAAATATGTTATGACAACTGTTGTCGCAAGATAAAAATCAATGACATTCGATATGCTAAGCTCTTGCGTTTATATGAACGCGAAAGTACAGATCAGCAGATGGTCAACCGGTATATGAATTAAAAATATTTGATAAATGCCTTTCAAAGATAAACCTGCATACCAAATTTTATCTACCTTTGTTTTCTAAATTTTCTCTTTGCATTTTGTATTTATCCAGCTCATTTGTACTTTTACAGTCGGACCGATTTCCTTTAATTGAATTTTTTTCAAAATTGGATAAAAAATATATAAATGTAAACAAATCTATATACCAATTTTAAGCCATCTAAATCGCTGTTGGAGTAATCGTGTTCACAGGCAGATTTATTGTCAAAACACGAACTCATACTTCTGAAACACGGAGATTGATCAAAATCTGTAGTTAGATAATTCTTTTTGAATACAATAGTTTTATTCTTTCATACACGAAGTATTTTATATCTAATTAAAAGTACTAGAAATCTAATTCCATAACTTCTCTAAATAATCCAAAATTATCGTTTAAAAAATTGTGAAATGATTGATTTAAAAAGAATCACGGAATTCATCACAAAAAGGAAAAAATTTAAGCTCGTATCAAATTATAAATTTTACATTCCGTCAGATATTTTCTTTAAAAAGTATATTTCAACTAGTTACACCAAAATTATGAAGTATACATTTGTTAGACGAAAACTGAAAACTGTTACTAAAGAACATTCGTTTCTAGAAAGAATGCATTGGGCTTATTTTCCATACTGCTTGACCACTTGAACTGAAAATATCAGCATTTAGAGAGAAATTTTCCGCGCATTTAGTGCTACTGTCTCGGTGAGAAAAATGGAAAAAGAAACTTGTAAAATCACTTATTTATGTATGTTTTATTTACAAATTTGCCGTCATTATTTCACCTTTTTCAATTTGAATTGATCCTAAATTTGTCGTTATGTGAAATTAAACATACAGATGCATTTAATAATATCAACACATACAGAGAAGTAATTTTTAATTAAGATTTATGATAGCAAAGATTTCATTATTTGTAACTAAATATTTTTAAAGCATTTTAAAATAACTTTCTCCAACGAAAACCGATTTGGAAGAGGTTTTTAAAGGAAATTTCTTTGACAAATTGAAAGAATAGACTTTGCCGCATTCATATTTAGTTTCAATATTAATGCACAAAATTCTTTTAAAAATTTATAGAGTTTGAGCTATCAGATTAAAAAATATGCCATTTCATTTTTTTAGCTGCGCAAAGAAGGTTTAGATAATTTCAGATATTAAAATTTATCAGAGTAACTTGCACCCATAAACTAATGCCGCTCTAATATGAACTTTACTTTAAATCAACGGAAATTTCCTTTTATATAATCACTTATGCTGTGTGATATTAAGTAATATTTGAATCATGGGATAAATATTTTTCAAAATGCATTTGAATTCATATTTGAAAGTAAATTTTGAAACTAAATTAACATTTTTAAGCATGAAGGCATGAAAAATACTGTAAAGTATTTGAATTGTATTTTAAATGCTATAAACTAAATTTTTGAAATACGTTTTTAAATTATCGTGTAGTTCTAAATGTTGGAATTTCAAAAATGTTGGAAAATATCTCTTAAGAATGTAGTTAACAATAAGTTAAGTTTTACCTTAATATTGAAAATTTGCACTAAAATTATATTAAGAGGCATCTTCGATATTTCATTATATCTTTAAGAATAAACGAATTAAATATTAAAAATACATTAATTATAATATATAATTAAATGATAAAAATTAACTGTTGTCAGTCTGTTACTATTAGAAACTTAAAAATCATATCTTAGATTTATCAATAATTTTAAAAGTCGTAGCATTCTTAAGAAATTTTAGAATGAAAAATTACTGCAACTCATTTTAACTGATTGTTTCAAATCAAGTTGCATTAATGTGTTCTCTGATAAATGTATTTCAATTTGGAGAGTCAAAAAAATGATATCAGTTCTTATTTTTTTTATAATTCTAACTGCTATAAAATAAACACGCGTTAAGTTTTTGATAAGAATACATTTGAAATTGAGACTTGTATAAACTTTTAGATAAACACTGCTAATAGAGCCTGAAGACTTGGTTTTATTGAACGTGAACTAGCACTGGACACAATTATTTCTTACCTTTTTCAGACTGCTAGGCTTTAGGAATATCCTTTCAATTAAACAATTTAGACCACATTTAACTTTAATAAACACTTTCGCAAGAAATAATATAATTCAAGCAATAAAATTAGAAGGAAAAACATTTTATTAATTTATATATGAAAACACATTCGATTTTACAAAATCAAAATAACATGCATTTTCTTATTCGATAAATACAGAGAGAAGTATATATTATAAATATACAATCTTATGACAATGAAGAAATTGTTTTTAATAATGGATATAAACATTTACCTTAATATTTAACAAATAGCTATGCAAATATAAAGTAGTTTGACATGCCTTAAATATATTTACATAATACAGTTGAAAACAATTTATAAATGCAACTGAATGAAAAAAAATTCGATACATAGCTATTATTGTTGCTCTGGGTGATGTAACAATTTGAGACAATCTTAAATCTGCTTTTATATGCATAATTATGCTTCATTATAAATGTGCACCACCATTGCTCGAAGCCAATTTATGCAATAAAAAATATTCTGGATAGAAAGATGAATTTTTCTTTCAAAGTGAAAGGAATTGACAAACTTCAGATTATAGGAATAATTTGCCAATAATGACAAATTCTACCAGAAAAAAATTCCAGTGGTAAGAAAGCTTTATGCCATGGTTATTTTCCAATAAATCTAGCTCCATTCGTTTTTTGAAGACAAGACTTCTGCTAAAAATTGTATCTAAATGAAGATTTAGTATTACTGCAGAAAGAATAGAACGAGACTTTATATTATACCTAGTAGTTAATTGGATAATAATTTCAGCAGAAAGAGAACTTTGGAAGTAACTTGAAAACAAACACCTTGAATTCAATTTGAAAATGTCTTTTATAAAGGGAGAAGCGAATCACAATATGTAATCGTAAATTTGAAACCTTTACAGCAATCACAGCAAGTTACAGGCATCACAGCAAGTAAAATATGAAAACCTTTTCTATTTCTACAAGAACATTTTCTATGTTTCTAACAGGAAAAAGATTCCGATTAGGAAAGAGATCTCAGATCCATTTCTTTATTGGATCTACCATTTAATTAAAAAAAAAATAAACGGCGACTTTGTTTCAGAAATTCTCTATGCCTTGAAATATATTCCAAACATATCTGAATTATCCAGTAAGAGGCAAATTTACTACGTTCTGCTAGTTAATCTCATTTAATTATTAATTTGAAGATTTTAGGGCATGTAGTTGCACTTAACTATACTTCCTCAGCAATAAGGACGACTCCACTTTTTATCCGATTTGAGAAGATGCAAATGGTGTTTCTGGAAATCAAAAGCCATAAAATATGAACTACATATCTTATCGTTTGAAGTGATCTTTATCTTTAAATTTTTGTCGATGGAAATATGGCCCCATAGATGAGATTAAGAAAACTCGAGAACAAATTGCATGGAAACGTTGAATTAAATAGATAACTTGACTTCGTACCATTAATAACTCCCAACCTCCACCATAGAGAGAAATTCATAACAAGGCAGTTAACATATTCCAGGGGCGGCACTTAGATTCCAATTATAATAACAATTTCATCTGTTTCGGAAATGTAGGCAATAACGGAATGCCTCCCGTTTCAATTTAAAGAGGAAAATGAGTCGCATTTATGCTTAAGAAAAGTTTGCGCAACAAACGTTTTATTTTCTAGATAAAGAAAACATGACCAGTAAAAATAGCTCTGATTCAGAGCGCATTTTGATCAGAGCTTCATACAATTAGGAAAAATATTCCCAATGACAAAAAAGACGGTTGCATTTTCAAAGTCCACAGAAAAATGCCTGTAAGGTCTCATGAAATGTTGGTTCAACATATACGGCTAAAAATTCAAGCGTATCCTCTTGAACCGAGAATTTCAATGAACTAAAAATAGAAACACTTTCTTGCTAAGTCATCATCAATGGTTCATTTAGATCCATACAGTTTATTCTTGTTCTCCTTTACTAACAAACAATACATCCATGACAAGTTTTTTTGTATGTGCGATAAGAATCCCATTTGATTAATGCAGCGAGGCGTATAAAATTAACGATCCCTTTGTCTGTAACAGGAGTCGAGACATAGAAGAATGACATTTTTCAGGATGAATTGTTGTAATATCCAGCACAGAAAGGCATACTTTAAGACAGGAAGGACAAGATATTCTTTTCTTTAGAATATAAAGCCATCATGGGATCAAAACAACGTTTATGGAAATTTCAGAAGCTACACAGTCAACCGAAAAGTGAACGACGAACCGATGTGAACGAAAGTGACGAGTGAATATAGGCAAACCTCGAAACAGTAAGTCTTTTCCTCTCCTCTCTTGAAAATGTATTGGATACATACAGAATGGCAAAAATCTTGATGAAACTGCATATTCAGTTACTTCTACCAGAATCAGCTTCTTTCCAAGTTTAGGCTTCAAAATTCCAATATATAAAAAATTAGGCCTTCAAAACAATACTAAAAACTTTATCTGCTATTATATCAGATGTTGAAAGATCAGGAAATGCAAATATGGCTTGAAATCGAATCAGATTCGATTCAACTGACTAAGAAAACTACGATTAGAAGGTTTCTGAAAAAGCATAAGATTCTTCTAGCACCATTCGTAGGAATCTCCCCTGTGTAAAGATCAATCGCACAAAATGTGGACAGAGCAATTTAGGAATACCACTAAATGATTTTTCTTAATGTATAAAATTATATGCATTGACGAGGTTGCAAAATCGTAGCCCATCACCAAGAGAATTTCGGTAAATGGAGATCTCGATTAAGGATTCCGAATAGTGAGACTTCACAATCAAACTTTATCATCAAGTAGGTTGACACACTAGAATTCAGTTCCACTACACCTTTCTAACATTTTGAAAATAGAATGTTATCTTGAAAATTTCGGAACATTAAAAAGTCATGGAAAAAAGTTTCTAGCCTTTTATAAACGGTTCGAAGATTTCTTGAATTTTTATTGGCTACTTGCTATTGAACTTTTATTCTTATGCAAAAGTTGGATAGTTAATGTACATAAAAGCCAGTCATAATATTACCTGTTTATACGGCTTAGTTCTGTTGTAAGGGGATGGTAAGCTAGTATAAAAAAAAGGATGGCCTTTGCTTTTAAAAGTGAAGTTTAACATTATGGAGTACGAATTCTACAATTTACGATACAAAAGGTACCATTTTGTTATCAAAACCAAATATTCAATTTCATGTATCTAGATATTGGATTTGTTAGTCACTACGTACAGATTAAAAGATGGATTTCTACCCTCTGACGGATTTCCTCCAATATTAACTCGGGATGAAAGTTAAAAGCTAATCATCCATCCGATGTTTCTAATTTTGGTTTGAACAAGACCATATGAAGTTATTTCAAAACTGCAATTACTAATAATCCCCGACAAATTCAACCCGATATTAACGTCCATTTTAACCTTCAGAAGGTTAAGTGAAAAGGGACAATGCCAACTGAGCATTAATTTTATCAATAGAGCTGTCGGTATTTTCTATTTAATTTATGAAATTAACAATGAAATAAAAGAGATCCTTTGTTGATTATGCATTTCAAGATGCTAACAATGGAAGTTGATCAATACGGAACTTGATCATTATTCTTCAATGCATTATAACAAGACATATTACATGCAGTAAAGCATTGTGAATGTAGAGTACATTCTTTTGAGTTTTTGTTCTATTTGTTTTCTGATCATTCAAATGATAATTGAGCCATCTTTAATCGGATTAAAATTTCCTATGGCTTTCAAGAGAATAGGGTAAGGGGAAAATATCAACAAAATTCCAATCGAACTTCACAATTCAATCATTACGAATTTCTAATCCTTTTAATTTTTTAAACTTCTTCCATTGCAGTCTATTATTTAATATTTACGATATTCAATCTATGAAATCTTAAGATTCTTTGAAAGCATTTTGAACAGTCTCAGCAATCATGATGAGCATTTAACGAATATTGATTTACCAAATTAGGTAAAATGTTTGCTCTAGCATGGTTCATTGATTAAGATAAGATTATGAAACCATTAGTATATTCTAATTTCTTTGAACTTGAAGAAAACATTTTAATCTTAACTAGTTTCTGGGGAGGGGATTCTAAACACCTTTTAAGGTCTATAATATTTGAGCTAAAACCAACAATGGGATATATTTTTCGGAAGTAACGAGACAAGTAAGGACATGCCAAGATTTTTGACTAATAAAATAGAGATAGCGATTCGTAGTCTGAATAATTTGACAATATCAATAGTTTTCCTTGTATACAAAGAGCTGCTTACAAAGTTCCCAATATTGCATCAGAATCTGTAGACTCAGTTGTATAACAAGTGCAAAATTAAATTTTTGAAGATCAAACTGTTGCAATTCAATTCTTAACAACGGGCGATTCCTCCTATAACGACTGATATGGGAAGAAGCAATTTGGTTCGCTGCATTCGGAATACCATTTCCTTCTAAAATCGCTAAATTTAGTTCCAGTATCCTAGAATTTCATGTTAATGGCCTCTCGGTTCTCACCGGCATTGCAGATTTTGTTGCTCTGCTTTTCTATGAACAATATAACTGAATAGCTCCGTTGAAAATTGAGACAGACTTGCTCTTTGCCTTTCTAACCACTGATTCGATTCGTTTAGCATTGATAAAATCTATTTAGTATTATGATTATATACATGAATGTGTAGGCTTCCATTAGTTAACGTAAAAGATGCCATTCCCTGTAAAGAATGAGATCTCTTCTCGCTTCAAGGATTGCACTAACATACAGCGAAAGAGGAGACAACGCCTAGACATGTACAAAATCCGATGCTCATATTCTACACTTACACTTAAGTATTACTTTAAGAATTTGCACCTTTCCCTACATCAGTTCCTGTCATTGCTTACCATTTTGCACTTTCCCAAAGCGGGTTAGACCTCGTTGAAGTTAGAAGTCTCTAATAAGATGTTTTAATATTTAATATAGTATATCGAATCTAGAATTTCATATTTATTCCCCAGTTTCTGTTGATGAAATTGGATTTGAATAACAGCCACGTTAAAAAAAATTCTCCCGAAGCCAGGGCATTTCATTTCGTTTAGAATTACGTTACTCATAAAAATATAACAGGCTCACACTATTTGAAAACATTCTGATCGCACCTTTGTTAATTATACACCACTCAGGAAATTAAACAATTCTCAAATTCGTTGAAATCTGTTAATTAACAGGGGAAGGGACCACACACACACAAACAGGGGAAGGGACCACACACACACAAACAGGGGAAGGGACCACACACACACAAACAGGGGAAGGGACCACACACACACAAACAGGGGAAGGGACCACACACACACAAACAGGGGAAGGGACCACACACACACAAACAGGGGAAGGGACCACACACACACAAACAGGGGAAGGGACCACACACACACAAACAGGGGAAGGGACCACACACACACAAACAGGGGAAGGGACCACACACACACAAACAGGGGAAGGGACCACACACACACAAACAGGGGAAGGGACCACACACACACAAACAGGGGAAGGGACCACACACACACAAACAGGGGAAGGGACCACACACACACAAACAGGGGAAGGGACCACACACACACAAACAGGGGAAGGGACCACACACACAAACAGGGGAAGGGACCACACACACAAACAGGGGAAGGGACCACACACACAAACAGGGGAAGGGACCACACACACAAACAGGGGAAGGGACCACACACACAAACAGGGGAAGGGACCACACACACAAACAGGGGAAGGGACCACACACACAAACAGGGGAAGGGACCACACACACAAACAGGGGAAGGGACCACACACACAAACAGGGGAAGGGACCACACACACAAACAGGGGAAGGGACCACACACACAAACAGGGGAAGGGACCACACACACAAACAGGGGAAGGGACCACACACACAAACAGGGGAAGGGACCACACACACAAACAGGGGAAGGGACCACACACACAAACAGGGGAAGGGACCACACACACAAACAGGGGAAGGGACCACACACACAAACAGGGGAAGGGACCACACACACAAACAGGGGAAGGGACCACACACACAAACAGGGGAAGGGACCACACACACAAACAGGGGAAGGGACTTGGAGATATGATCCACTATCAGCCTTTAAAATTTTAAGTATTTTCTTACGAAAACTGATCTTAAAACTCAAAGATGAACTGTTACACTTTTATAAGAGAAGAAATCCTCAAGGAAGGGAAAATCGTTCTTACTTATATGAAGAATACTATGATCCAAAGACGAATGCATTATTAAATATGAATAGCTCCATCTCATCTTCTTAAATATGAAATTAAAGATTGAAAAAAATCAATGAGATATGGACTCGTTTTCGGAGACGCAAAATCGCATTTCATTATCAGAAAGCGGATGTAGGGACAAAAAGCAAATTCTCAAGAAGTTGTGTTCGGACACAAACGCAGCACGAGAGCCATGAGTTGTAGTTGCAACAGATGCTGTCTTTATTTCTGCTGCATTTAGCGTAAGCCTTGAAACGAGAAAGGATCCCATTATTTGCAAGAGAATCGCTTACATCAACTAATGGAAGAGTACATATTGATGTATGTAATCATAATACTTATATTTAAGTTTTATCAGTGTTACCAAACGGAATCGAGCCAGAAGTTAGAAAGGCAAAGGTAAAGGTAAAGTTTTCTGCAATTTTCAACGGAGATCTTTAATTAGAAAGTTGAAGGAAAAGCCGAGCAACAAAATCTGCAATGCTGGAGAGGACTGCGAAAGGCCGTTAACATGAAACTCAAAAACACAGAGGCTAATTCTAGGAGGGAAATGAATTCCGAAGGCAGCGAACCAAAATGTTTCTTACCAAACCAATCGTAATAGGAGTAATTATCCATTCGTTAGTTTAAATGCAATAGTTGGATTTTCAAAAATTTGATTTTACAGTTCTGAAATCCTGCGGACAGGTTCCGATGCAACATTTTGAAACTTGCAAGTAGCTCGTTGTATACGGGTGAAAATGTTGAGAATGCCAAATTATTCATAACAGATTTTGAATTTCCCTACACTTATTCTCGAAACCAAAAGTCTCGAATCATTTTTGTCTGTGCGTCTGAAAACGGTATCCCCCACTCTTAGTTTTAACAAATATTGCAGACGTAAAAACCTATTGAAAGATCCACCCCCGGAAACTACTTAAGATTAAAATGATTGCCATAGGGCCAAAGAAATTAAAATAAGATTAACAGTGTATCTTATCTTAAACAATGTATCATGATAGAGCAAGCACTTTACCTTAGTTTGGTAAATCATTCGTTAAAGACGAATCATGATTCCCGAGATTGTTCAATATACTTTCAAAGAATCGAAAAACTTCAATATTATATCTAAACTAATAGACTATAATGCAATTAGTCTGCAAAATTTGTCTAAGTTTGAAAATTATAAATTAAAGACATTGGAAATTGCGATTGAGTTTGGGAAATTCAAATGGAATTTTATTCATTTTATTTCTCTACTCCATTCTCATGAAAGCAATTAAATTTTTTTATCTAATTAAAGGTAACCGAAATGATAATTGTTGGTTTTCTAATAGTTAAACTAAGAAAAAAAACTCAAAAGAATATCTTCGACAGTCACAATGGTTTATTGCAAATTCCAAGTTCAACAACATGTTATAAGGCATTGAAGAATAACGATCAAGTTCGATATGTAAGACTTCTATGGTTAGCACCTTAAAAAGGTATACACTCAACAAAGAATAATTTTATTTCATTTCGAACTTCATCAAACAAGTCGAAAAATACCAACAGCTATATTGGTGAAACTAATGCTCAGTTGGGATTGTACTTTTTCAATTACCCTTTTCAAGGTTAAATTTAGCGTTGATATCAAGCAATAATTTTTTTTTATCGGGCAGTATTAGTAATTGAATTTTGAAATAACTATTAGGTTTCCTTGAAAACCAAATTAAAGATATATCTGATGGATGCCAAGCTTTTAACATTCATCCCAATTCCTGGACACTTTACTATCAGAACTGTTTCAATAATCGCCGATCCAGAAAACAATTCTTAAATTTCTTTTTATCACTTCCAAATGTATCCTAGCTGAAATGAATAGTTCCGAACACGATGCATCGAAATAACGAGTTCCAAATTGTATCCAAAACTAGCAGTACTTGCTGTAAAATTGAATCAAAGTAGACATAACACTCTGCTCTTGGACTCTTTGAAACAATAGTTTTCTAACAGCCTTATATGCCTACTTCAAAACTGAAAGCCTTGTACAGCTATTTTGCCTTAATATTTGCACAAACTAATAATTCAAAATTTATAATACTGCCTTTTTAGACTAAATGCAGGCAGACAGAAAAGCCTTGTATCGAAATAGAAGACAGTTTGACATCGAGACATTTTGACTTAAGCCTTTTTCCCTCTCAATTCTCAAGTACTAAATATTCCGATATAATTTTAAAGTAGATATTTAATACCGAGGGGTTTCAAGATTTTAATACTTCTTGAGGATTTTTGAGGATGCAACCAAGGATTCTTCCAGGTTAAATATTCAAGAAAAATTCCGAGTTCATAGAAATTGCTTCAAATATATTCAATGATTTCCAGCAGGATATAAAATCGTAGTCACATTAATTTTAGCACATCCGACCAATGGTTAATTGGATAGTCGGGAAATAAGATGGCAATGGAAATCTACAATTTTAAGCGTAATATTGGTTAAAAGAAATGAATTAGCGAAATTAAGGCTGGAAACTAATGGCAAGATAATAAAATGAAATTGAGTACCAAAAACATTCTATACTATTATAACGCCTGTGTGGCCAAGAAACAATTAACAATATGAAAGTCAATATCCGTCTTAAAATGCTTTTGAAGCAATGAAATATTGAGAATTGAGGACAAATTCATTAGTTATATTAGGTATTAGAAATACCAAATGGGATCTCACTGTACATTATTCTGTAGGTTGTATGGCAAGAATTTATGATTTAAAACTCCTTCCTGAAATGTATTATTTAATTTGTTTAAATGAAGCTAAGGTCAGTACTGAGGCTAACAATGCGAAATGTTTATATATTGATGATACTTAATTACTTACAAGTATTTTAACTACCAAGTTTGTAATAGTAGACTTTCTGCATTATAATACGAATAAGAAATTCATTTACACATCAAAAATCGGAAAGAAAGCAACAAATTGTATGAACCAGTTATTGAAACTGCCATTAAGCTTGGGATCCTCAATTAAATAAACACTTTATAGTTAAAACACAGTAAAAGTAGCAGGAAAAATTGACAATATTTCTGAAACAAGAATAAGAAAAATACAAACTAAGTGCTATAAAAACGTCAAGTACATGAAGAGGCCATTTTATAAAACTGGCACATTAAAAATGTCAGATTTGTCTTGAAGGCTCTATAGTCAATATATTTACAGTGACTATCTACAGGAACAATGGATCAGTCATAATTCGTTAGTTGATTTTACAGCTTTGTCTGCCTATCATATCCGATGAAGCCAACAATAGATAAAATTGAAAATGGAATCCTCTGAAAGCAATGATAGGCGTGGCGAACTTCTTAAAGAGAAGTGTCAGTAGAGAAGATATTTACATATTCCAAACAAGTAATGCAGTCAATGAATAAAATAATGGATTTGACACAAATCCATGCATTTCAGAGCAAAATATGCAGCCTTGATTTTAGAGACGAGCAGAGAAGCAAGAATAATTTGCAATTTAGACAAATGCACAGACAGTATCGATCAAGGATTTGATCCATGCGTAAAGATTTTATATGCAGATAAAATCATTTATGATAATTAAAATACGATAATAAATTTCAGTTATCAGTCATTGTAAAACTTCCGAAATGGTCGAGAAATGGAATTAAATTTTCTGTCATGGAGAATCGTCAAGAATCATTTGTGCGTAATTTTATATCACAGGAAGTATGTACATTTCGAAATAGAAAGAAATAAAATTGCATTAAATAGGTGGAAATTTCTAATGGTCCCGAGTACAAAATATGACCATCTTCTAAAATAGGAAGAGGTATAGGGAGTAGTGTTTTCTATTCAACAGTTAGAGTTTCAGCATACAACATATTCAAAGTGCTCTCAAAAATTGTCTTGGAGCCTGATGGACAAGATTTAAATATTTCAAATAAGCCGATCCATATACTATTCTATAATCTTGAAATGGCAAGGGCTTTTTTAAACTTTTCGATTTTTATTTTATAGTGAAACATTTTGATCTGATGGTGTTATATTTGGAACTTGAATTTATCCAGGCTTCAATACATCATGGGGAAATTGAACTAGACGGTATTTTATAACAATTATAACACTCCGTATATTTTAACTTCATACAGAAAAATAGTCGAATATTAGAAAAGGCGTATACTGACGAATTTACAAATTGCCGATGCTTTTTAGGAACACGAGTATATTTCAGAGTATCGATAAGAGTTTATATAAGGGACCGAATACTGGAAGCAAAGAATGAATAAGTTGCAGAATATTAAAATACGATGCTCGAGTTTTCATGCCAAAGCGTAATTTTTTTTAACTGAATTCAGTAAAAATTTTAGTTAAAAAAGTGCAAAAAGTCCTTTTTTCAAACAGCTTAAATATTTGATACAGTAATGAATTTAAATCTTATAAAGAGGTAAATCAAGAAATAAAATTTTAATATTTAGAGCTCTACAAAAGTGTGACATACATTTCCTTTTAAGTATTTAAAACGCCCTCTAAAATGAGAATATGCAAGCATATCTCGGAGGCGTACAACATTAATGTGATTTCCTTAAAATTAAATATCCACTTACAGTAAACATCACCCAGGTTCCGTATGATTAGAGAAATAATTTAAGATTCAGCGTCCATAATATATACATGAAATCACATATACAATATATCTTTATGCATAAACTCATTTAACACAATATACAATAAAATATTGACATATCTACATGAATATTCAGATATAAATACAAATTTATTATTCACCACAATATTAGATATCTGAACTAATTAAAACAAACATAACAGACTCAAACTTGACTGATCGCATGAACAAAATTAAATGCAAATAAATATATTCAAGAATATGAAAACATTGTTATGAATCTTAGTATCATACGACCCGAGATTTCTTACTGTAAGAATTACGAGAAGCGTGAGTTTGCCACGTCTGGATCACAGTACTAAGTGAAAAATAACGAAATTCAATTATATCATAGTTTCATTATTCGAATCAAACATGGACAGGAATCGCAAACATTTGAATTATGAAGTTAAATATAAAACTTTCACAGAATAACCATTTTATTCTAGTTCAAAAATTTGCAAATTTAAATAAAATTTCGAAATAGAGAAATTCTGCTTGTAAGACCGCCTTTAGCTCCGAAGTTTTAACTGCAAAATGGATGAGAATGATTTTTCAAACTACGCAGAAAAGGCGAAAATATAATTATCTAATCTAAATTATTCTAATCAATTTTTCAGTAAGCAGACTATTGGAAATATCAAATGGAAGGATATTATATGCAATCGCAAAAATGCGATTTTGAATTACGTAACATTCATTTATTTAATTCCAAAGTAATATTTCAAAAATTCTTAAATGACGTCGGAATAAAGATTTTTATGAATCTTCCACATTTCCTTTCAACTGAAAAAGATTAACTTAATAAAATGTTCATAATTTGAATCGTATCTGAAAACTATTTCTGAAATACAATTGCCATTTTTTAAAAATTGTTTAAAACTGGTTCCGATATATTTTTGAAACTGTAATTACATTATGCGTTTTTTTTATTGTCCAAAATTTTAGGAACACTTGATAACAGAATCAGCTTAAAGCATGATATTGTCTAAGTTTCTGAAGATTTCAGCTTTAAATTGACATTTTCTTCGTAACACTAAATACAAATATTCAGAGCCTTCATATTTAATCTATGTAAAACTCAAACTGATTCATTTTGAACAGTACATTACGCTATGGAGATAAGTCAAATTTATCGAAAGCTTTGTTACAATCTGAAATTAATATATTACAAGATGCACTAGTTTATAAGCTTATGAGCACTTTTAGAGAAATGAAATGACAAGATTAAACTTCAACGCTTATATGAAATAAAAACTTTCTGAATGGAATTTATACTAAGACTGCTACGGAAGTTACGGAACAGATTGTTCTACTTTCAGTCAATACTTTACTTTATATTTAGAAAAGAAAATTGATCTATACTTTGAAATAAAGAATATTTCAGAAAATATCTTGAAGCCGATAACGCATTTAATATGGGAGTTTGTTCTTTTAACTTCTAGGTAACAGTTAAAATTACATTAACTCTTGCAACATAACTGCCATTTTTACTTAAATTCAAGATATATCGCGATTTTTTACTGTTTGATCTATAACAGTACGCAAAGCTGTATTAGCAATTTTACTTGAAAATCTTCAGATTTCCCTTCATTTTAAAGATGAAAGTATAAAACAAGGTTCTTTATAATAGGAAAGGTTAGTTGAACTAGTTTGTTAGTTTAATAGTTTTAAATAATTCTCATTTTAGGATTTCTACGATTTCCCGCCCACTCACCAGCCGGCTGGCATCTAACCTACCCCCCCCTCAATTTCTTTAAAATTATCAAATTTGAAAAAATGTTCATTTAACTCTTACGTAATTATAGAAATATAGAAGTAATTATTAAAGCATATTAAGTGCGCGAACCGTTTGACATCCTTTATAAAGAAGCTTGGCATTATACTTTTAATATTAAAATTTAAAGAAATCTGAAGATTCCCATCTTACTGGACAGTTGAAATACTTAATTTCTAGTTATTTAACGCCGATATTTCTAGAATTATGAAATAATCTTCACCTATGATATTTCGAAATCATAAATCTAACTATAATCTAAATATTAACTAAATTTCAAGGTTGTTTAAACTAATGCTAACCAAAATTCTAGGCTGCTAAATTCATTAATGGCCCTAATACGACTTCAAAATATTTTCAACTATTCTTGCTGGAAGCTTAATAGTCAATGGCCATGATACATCCGTCTCATTCTTACTTGAGCTCCATAGTTCAATGTAATATTTGCGTAACTAGTGTCAGCATAGAACTACTTAATACAAAATCATTTTGTAGTAATAGATCCTACTAATTAAATGTGGTGCACTTTCACTGATATACGATGTATATCTTAAACTAATCAAAATATATTTTGATTTTGAAATGTAGTTTATTTAACTGAAAATGAAGCAATAAATATTTGCACTTAAAGTTGGTATACGTCTAACTACAGTGTTAGAACAATGCAAGAGGTCTGGAGAATTCCGGTGATCAATAGCCAAATCAGGATCTAATTCTGCTAAAATATATGTATACAACTCGTTATCCAAGGGTAATCGGAAAATTCTTGTTAAGTCTCGCAAAACAGGTCAATTATTTTTTCTTAAAATGTATTATCCAAAGTCGGAACTGAAATTATACATTTTAATATAAAATATGGCCTAGAATAGATTTTCAAGCATAGACCCGCCAATATTACGTACTAGTTTTGAGTAATAAAGCTATGAATCCTCATATTTTACTTGCGAGGATTTATTGAAGCAGTTAAGTTCTGCAATTAAGAAAAGTTTCATATTCTCATCCATACTGACAACTGCAGGTGAAGAATTTCAGTTTTTAAATATTCAATAGTAAAAAATGTTGCTTAGATAATACAAGATCCTTGGAATAGTGAACAAATTAAAATCTTTTATAATATTAAAGAAAACTTCGTATATCACCCAAAGTTGACTAGCATCAATTCAGTTTGCCCTCGCTCACGGAACATGGCCAAAGACGTGGAATTCAGATCGAACCAAGATTCAGGACTGCTTGTCAAAGTTCCAATGCCTCCTAAACAATGCAATCGTAGGAAGGATGTTGGGTAGGCAACGTGGATATTCTGAAAAAGATGAATTGAAGCATTTTTATAACCTACAAAACAGATGAAAATTGCATTTTGGTTGTTCACTAATCAATGTTTAATCACCCGAAATGTTACAACCTGCCTCTGATACAAAAATACCAATATGAAACTATTATAGACACATGAAACTTTACTTTGAATTATGAAAGTTCTTAGACGTCAGTTTAATAATTCTGATAACTGAATACTTTCGTATATCAAATTATTTCTTTTACAAGGATGATTATATTGGCAGTTATTTAAAGAAAGTAGAACTTTTTATAGCATCCAGTGAAATAAAATATTACTTTTATAAATGTTAACTCTTTAAGAATTAAAGTTACGCATACATTATATTTAAAAGGCGTCTAAAAATCTAGATTAAAATGCGTTATCAAAACAATGATTTAATCAAGTGAGGAATAGTACGTTTCAGTTCCATGCTTAAGTTTTACATTTTATTTTTTTTAACCGATATCGGTGGTTGTAGATTAAAACGCCTTTAAAATATTAAGCTAAAGCCGAGTTCCTATGGCAGATGCTTTTAATTTAAGAGCAAAGCAAAATGCAGATCAAGGACATCTCTTTAGAAACATTCATTTGTGATTTAAATCCAAAATACTGAATAAAGGATATGAATATACACCAAATTAAGCAACTTGAAATCTAAAGGTCAATTTGAAGCAGCAAGGGTTATTTTAGAATATTTTTCAGCTTATATGCTGGCAGGGAACTCGGTAATTTAACCAAATACTAAAGTTGTATTTAATATTAATTAATGTACAAAGTTATTTTAAATTATGATTGATGTCTATCACAAATATCTAGTAAAAGGAGAAACATTTGATTCAAATTAAATAGTTGCACTATGTATCTGTTTGGTATTTGAAAATTAGAGATTGTTCGAATAACAATAATCAAGTTGATACTTCACTGATAGTGGAAAGGGATTGGCACATGCAGCTGTTTTCTTTAGTAAAAAGCACGGGGAATTATCTTGGACTACCTGCCAACACGGTGAAAGGGGCGTTTTAGAATACTTCTCATTTTCTCATTTCTTTTTTTTTTTATTAAAGCATTATCGTACATTGAAAGAAATCGTAGTTTTCCTTATTTTGGGCTTCGAATTTTTATGTTAAGATTCTTTCAAAGCAAAAACTTGTGTCTGCAGATGTTGTAAGATCTGGCATTTACTATTAGAAGACACTTTTGGCGTCAATTTATGCATTCTTAACTGAAATGAATTCTATTGAATGAATAATGATTGGGATAATTCCGTGCACCGTAAAAAGGTATTGCGTACAAAAAATGCCAAACAATTCCTAAACGAGTATTTTGCAAGTTTTATAATTGCATCAATTATACAGTGTATATAAAGACTTCCTCAAGGGACCTGTGTCATTAAAAAATGACAACTGACAATCGTAAACGCTCATTCCACTCATTTAAAAGAGGAAACTACGGAAGCTACTTTAATATTTCTAAGAAAATGTGAAAATTAATCGAAAAAGGAATTTATGGTACAGAACAAACCGATATGATAATGGGAAAAATAAGGACGAAACATTAGCATGCGTTGGAATCCGGAGAAACTAAATTACTTCATAAAAGTTTTTCAAATGATGACGAAAATATAAGCTTTCAAACTTATTAAAGAGTTTCGATTAATTTCTTCCGATGACATTAAATCACCTAAAACCATATTTATGTAATTTTTAAATTTGTAATCTTAAATACGTTTATTAATATTAATTTCAAATATTTACTCTATTTCAATAAAATATTACATTTTTAAGATTTTCATATTTACTTTTGAAGAATTCATAAGGAAGTGCTTTACTCTCAACTCATTCAATTTCAGCTGAAAACCTCATACGCGAAGTTTCCTTTCTCAGTGAGTGAGATTACAGCCTCCCCCCTTTGAGGGTAATAACATACAAATATACTTTAAAAAAATTGATTTTTATTTTCAAAAAGTAAACCGAACGGACAAAAGAATTGTTCTCATTTCCCATTTAATGAATATTGAAAACTGTTTAGAGAAAAATCATGAAGTTTACTATTACAAAGTTACCTTAGACTCTTGGAATTCTCTTTCTCCCCTCTATTGGCGCTGTCAATTAAAATTCCTTTTGAATGATAGTGGAATGTTTATACTTAGATTTGGTTTGGTCTGGTTTAATGCACAAGGGCCAAAAAAGCTATACTGCGCCAAAATTTCAGATCGTAAAATTTAAAGTCAATGCAATTTAAACCCAGTTCATTTAAAAATTGAATTTCATTAAGATTATGAAAAGCTGACATTAAAACTAACCATACGGATGATAAACGATGTGTACCAAATTGGGCTAGTTTTTAAGTAAAAAGCGTTCATATATGTAAAATATGTTTAAAGCTTAAAATGCAATTGCGAATGATATAGCAGCTGGATCAGAGCTTAAAAGGTGATGGCAAGTTAGAAACTTATGTTCCGTTTTTAATCTTATCAGAATAACGTCATGCTTTCTGGAAGTGAAGTCGTCGAAACTTGTTGAAAGCTGGATTTGTAAAGTTTGTTCCAGATCCTTGACATTTTCGTTGCGGAAAGAACTTTGCGTATAATGTATCAAAGGAATAAACATTTTCCAGAGTAGTTCTTAGAGAATATACAATAGACAGTATATTGTAATTTAAATTCCATTATATTTTAGCGTATTTACAAACAGCTATAATCATTGCTTTACTGTCCTTCTAATCACAGTAATAATTCATTTTTAGCGACTAAAACCAGTAATGAAATGCAAGAACACTTTAAATCCCTATATAATGCAGAGTTTAGTTTGAAATAACCAAAATTGTCCACTTTATTAATGTTAGAAACGAGATAGTGATGAATATAGTAGTAAATAATATCAAGTTTTTTAATGTTCTAATTTGATAAATAAACTCCAAAGGAAAATTATATTGTGAAGCACTAAAATCGACTTTTCTTTCTAGTATATTTTCAAGAATAAATAAGTGCGCGATACTCGCTTTCATATATTTCTTCGAAGTTAAAAATTTACACTAATTTCACAATAACAAGATATTTTGGAAAATCATACAAGCATTTTTAAAAGTGCATACCGATGATATATCAAATGTCAAAAGAGTACATTTGTATTTTATCAAAATACAGCAAATAAATTTAATTTTAAAACAAGATAAAAATGATTTAGAAGTTATAGCTCTACTAACCAAATTCGAACAGAAGTCTTCAAGTGTGGTAAATATCCAATTCCAGCCATGCATATTTAAAATCAGGTCGGCTGTGATTCGCTCATCCTAGTTGGATCTAGGATAACAGTTCTTGTTCAGAACAAGTCAATTTAAACTTGAAGGGCAACTTGCATCGCTCATCTTTCGTCCATTTCGTCTCCAGTAGAAATAAAGCAACAAATTACCTACAAAGAAACAAATCAAAATTAATTCTCAACGATACTCCTCATTCTGAAAATTCTAGAAAATACAGAATCTGTTCTAGAAACTTTAGTTTCAATCCTAAATATTTTAGCTCAGATACGTTCT
This sequence comes from Argiope bruennichi, assembly GCF_947563725.1. Classification (NCBI taxonomy): domain Eukaryota; kingdom Metazoa; phylum Arthropoda; class Arachnida; order Araneae; family Araneidae; genus Argiope; species Argiope bruennichi. The sequence goes on from NC_079152.1 coordinate 71,744,864, forward strand.
CTTATCAATTTACATATTTTCACCTCATTAAAAATAAAATGTTAATAGTAAATTGAATTAATCAATATTGGAAATTTTTACACCCTTTCAAAATTTGAATACACTATACTCTGAGCCATTACATAGGGATAAAGATGCAATAGGGGACATTAATAGATATGTATATAAATGTTGCAAACCTCAAATGGCTAGTAAAAAGAATAAACGCATTGAAGAAACGGTAAAGTGCAAATACCAAAGATTTCTCTGCCACTTCTGTCCATTTCTTCCCCGCCGGTGAAATGAAATTTAAAGTTTTATTGAAGAATTTTTAAGTTATTGAGGTAAATTTGCTTCTTGGCATAAACATGGAATCTACATTTATTATCATATCCATTTTCATTTAAGTGGTGTACAGTACAAGCTTACTTTTTTCAACTCTTCGAATAAACTAGTAGAAAAAAAGTACAATGACAATTTCATTCGCCTCGCATAACCTATGTGTATGGTTATTTGATGCATCGCCGATTTCGAATTTTTTTTATTTCTCTTCAATTCCATATATATAAATGGCTTTTCTAATGAAAGATGGGAGAACACTCATGAATAACCGAAGGACAAAGCAAAAAAAATCAACCTTTGACCTTTGTGAGAAAGCTTGTCCTCCATTTCATTAAAATTTTTATTTAGTCAGATTTTAACTAGCCTGCGAATTAGAAAAGCTTGAACGTGTGAGTGGCATGTAATTCGTGCAGAAAAATTTGAATACCTTATTCAGAATTGAAATTAAAACATGCTTTAAATTCTCAATATAGTAAAGCATCAAGCGAAATGAATACTACTGACTAAAAATATATCATTCTTTAATATGAACAGCAGAAATAGTGATATCTTACCAAGTTCATATTCGAATTAGGCAAGTTTATCCATAGACAATGCGAAATATATTTTTTAAAACTGCAGGCATCTTTTGGATAGTCGACATAGCTGACGGAATAAGGAAGAAAAAATAGGATGCAATTCATAGTTCTTTCAATCAAATTATTGTTCGCATATTATTTGCTCAATACTTCTAAACTGAAGAACATGCAACCGAGAGCAATTTTACGTAGTCTCACTACATTGGCTTGGAAAAAAATACGCAGCTCAACTTTCGTACTTTTATAGCAGATGTAGAAACAAACAATTAACACTGTTTTTTTAACTTCTCCCGAACGGCACATTCCTTTAATTCTTCTAGGCATCTTATTTAAGCATTTTCTTTCATTAATATTTTTAATTTAAGTGAAAATATTTAAGTTAGTAATAAAAAGTAAGCAATCCTACTTTTTAGAACAGTCGTTCATTATTTCAAATTAAGGTCATGATTTGAAGATTGTTTGAATTCCCTTTTTTCTTAACTTGAGGGGATTTTTAAATTCGGACCTCGGTGATAATGCCTTAGTAATCAAGTCTGACAAAACAAGAAGGGAATATTTTATATTTGATTTATAACACTCGGTTTACCTTGTTTTAGGCTCTTTTATGAAAAAATCATCAGTGGGAACGCAAGTAGAACCCGTTGTCTTGTGACTTTAATGCAAAGTCTCAATTGCCATGCCATCGAACTCTCTTTACCTGAATATTTTATATTGAGTATACTTTATCAGAAACCAAATGGAGGCCGGCGTCCTGGCCTAGGGGTAGCGCGTCTTCCCCGTTCCCCGTGATCTAGGCGTTCCGGGTTCGAGTTCTAGTTCAGGCATGGTTGTTCTCTTCGTTGTGTTCTCTCTGTGAGGTGCGTAACTGAGCCCCCCCCCCCTGTAAAAAGGGGTTTTGAAAGTGAGTGTGTGTGTGCCATTTTCATTTGAGCTAGAAGTGAGACTTCTGCCCTCGGGTGCTCAGGGGTCTTTACCCTCAAAAGCTACTGAGCAAAAAGTTAGCTTAAAATAGCCACACGACAAAAAAACAAACAAATGGAATATTCGTTTCATTCATGACTTCGATAGCAAGTCAAACCTACAATCATATACAATTTTATGTCTTCAATAATTGTATCACATTTTATTGAAAAAATTTCAAACTGTTACCGGAAATAAAATTTTTTAAATTTTATAAATAGAAAATTTTGGTTTAAATGGAAAAGAAAAAAAATATTAAAATACTTATAAAATATTCTGCATCAGTGTAATCTTGCATTGAAAATGGTATCAATTCTAAAAACAGATATTATTCAGAAATTTCGTGATGAAGTAATTCAAAGAATGATAGTTTTAATCTTAAAGACGAAGAAGTTTTTGATGGTTGTTAGAGTTATTTTTAAGGTCAACTGAAAAATTGTTTTTCCCCCCAAATAAATACGATCCGTTAATGCGAAATAAACATGTTGTCTGAAAAGTGCAATTTGTTTATTCTAAAGTTTTTAATTCTCACCTTGTAATAGAAAAAAAAAAAAAAAAAAAAAAAAAAAAAAAAAAAAAAACCGAAAATGAAAAATTGAAACTCAATCGCATTAGTAGAATTTAGAATAATCTTATTATAACTGAAATTATATTTTTGTTACTTTTCTGAATGAAAAATATATCGAAAGAGTATGTTAAGAGGCATTAAAAAATAAATTTGCAGTATAAGTAAGGGAATGCTAATGTCGAATTACTGATATAAAAATGGGCGTCCTCGGTCCATACTGTCTCTATATGTGGAATGCATTGATTCTTAATTTTTTTAATTGGATAAATTTTATATAAGCTAATATTAAGTTATTTTATATATTTGTATTGAAAAATTAAAACAATATCATGAAGCACAGATTTTTATCAAACAATTACATTGACTCTCCTTAATTATTCAGAAAGCTTCAGTAATGATCCTTTACTAGTATATACTAGATAGAGTAGTTTATCAGCAAAATAGAGTCAATCCCTACTCAAGTGATGCAGGCCAAATGTATTGCACATTTTATTTTTGACGATAAATCTGCATCGCTCAGGATGAGAAAGAGCGATTAATTGCAATAAATGATAAGTTCATTAACATTTATGATGTTATCAAAATTGAATTCTTTTGATTTAAAATATCGTTTAGTTTAGTTATATTAACGTCCCATTTTTAAAGCAACACTAGGGCTATTTTGTTGTAACTTTGAACCGCTGTCAGATGTCGAGGACGACATCTGAGCTAGCAACCTCCCCTCCAAACTTCAACACCACACCACATCAGCTGGAGGACGTTTGGCTAGGACTGTTTTAACATGCACAAAACAAACTTACAAGGCGGTTCTTCAGTGGAATCGGGTCAAGAACATGATATCCTCCGGTTCTGAAGCAGATATCTGTAAAATATCGAATGCTGATCAAACAATTGTTTAAGTGACAAGCGCCAAGTTTGGAAATACATCACAAAATGTTTTCAAGTGATCATAAAATAAAGAACGATGTCAGAAGTGGGATTCGAACCCACGCCCACAGAAGTGGACTGCGACCTGAACGCAGCGCCTTAGACCGCACGGCCATCCTGACACGTAAATGAGTAGGAAAGATAAATATATATTTATCATCAAATTCCACTGCTTAAATTTAGTTCTATCTGAAAGGTAAATAGGGGATTTGCTTTGTTCTTTAACCGGCGCAATGATTTTGTTGTCTGTGTTTCTTTTGAGCATTTTTTTTCAAGCAGCAATTTAAAAGAGGATATTGAATTATTATATTAGTATTACATTTCTATGTTCCTACAGTTTATCCTACAAATATTATTAGTTTCTTTCGTAAGCTTTAGTATTTTTTCCCTTTAATATCTTATCAACGAGAAAAAAAATGAAAACATTTTATAATTTTTAGAATAAATTTCAATTTCTCTCAAACTGAATAATGAAATATGTGGAAACAAAACGCTAAGAGCAACTAAAATCGATTAATAAAATAGAAAAAAAATTACATCGTTTCTCTGTTTAATCTTAATATTGATTCCGAAAAGAATGTTGTTTGAAGAAGTATCTTCTAAAGAATAATTTTACAAATACACTAACACATTTTTTTTTCATGAAATTTAAGATCCCTCCGATAAAATTAAAGATAATGATGGTATCTTTTTACTTTTCAGCAGTTTTTCAGAAAGTTAAAATTACATACAGTGGGTAAAAAAAAAATGTTTCCGTGCGTCCGTGCGGAAGACAAAAGTAAAAATAAATTAGCATAATTTCTAATCTTCGATTTTTATCTTTGTAAACTATGTATGGTTAATATGAGTCTTTAAAAGGTAGTTTCATAATAATTTTCTCTTTTTTACAAAACTCATCAAGTAAGTTTGCAATTTTTAAGATAAATGACGCCCACAGTGTCATGCAAAAAAGTTTCCGTAAGTAATGCGCAAATTCTTCCTGCCGTGTTTTACAACGGACACGCAATAATTCGAGGTTTCTTCGAGGTTTGTTGGCTTGTCAAAGTGAAAAACACAACGTAGCAACAGTTGTTTGATTCCAATTTGTAGCCTATTGTCTTTAAATGGATGTTCTGAAAGCCATTCGAGGATCTGATTCGGTTGCGAAAAGATGGATTATCTATGAAAAGAATTAGTGAAATCACTTATTCTAGTCTACAGTGCAATATACTATTGAAAGATACCATGAGCTGCAGACATTTGATGATAGAGATCGATCTGGAAGACCTCCGAAGTTAAATCTCTTGCATAAAAGAAATATCACGCGTAAGTTGCAAGTAAATCCGCAACTGATTTAATGGTTGATTACAACATTAAAGTCACTCTTCAAAAGGTGAGAAATACCATTATAAAGTTATAACAGACATGCAGCCCATAAGAAGCCTTTTATAAATCTCTGCAACAGAAAGAAACCCCTTTATTTTTTTTTACTCACTGTATGTTTTCAAATGCCGTTTCTTCAATTTTTCTTTTTTTAATTATAGGCTCCTAAATTTGATTCTTAAATAAAATTTAATGAGCTTTGCTTTTGTTTTGAAATTGCACTCTTATCTTCATTTGCGGAGTATTAAAAGAATTCTGTGCCTTTAGTTATAATTTTAGAAAACTTTTGCATAAACAATTTTCCGCAATGTCAGTCACCGTTGTTTTTCAAAGTTGTCTCAAAAAGAGAAATGATTGATTTGGAGGAAAATGATAAAAATGATAAATATTCTTTGCTTTGTAAAAATTATTTTGAATTCTCAAATCCATTTTTACATAATATTAAAGTAATTGTTTCCATCAGGAACTCAATTATATTTAAATTCCTGAGATTTCATTTGGTTTAATTTTAATCGAATGCTCTAAATGTGTCACAAATGAGGAAATGAAATTGCATTTATTATAAGAAGTACTAAGAGAAAAATGTCTTTTGCTTTCAATTAATACAGAAATCAATGCTAAATTCTGAATTTGATACATTTCAAGTATATTAAATGAAATAAAATGTATTTTCAAAAGTTATAGCAGAAGAATATTACCTCTAAACAAAAATTATTCTGGACACTATTTTTGACTTCCTTGCTTAGATTTGCCCATGCAATCTTCACATTCCTTTCAAACATTTCCTGCGGGAAAGGAGTTGAATGGAGTCTACGACATCCATGATATTATAAATTCCCTTCATAGGGAACATCGGAAATCAAATTTTAAAATAATTCGGCATATTATTTCTGTTATCAAAATTCTGTTTTTTCTCACCTAATACTTATCCTGCTGTAATGAATAATTACCATTGGATAAGACTCTTTATTGATTTCAATGGTTCTACAATAACTTTGTATTGACACTTTCTAGGGCCGTGGCAAGTATGCTTCCTACCAAATTTATCAATCTTTGTATGAAATTTTGTACGTTGGCATAAGTTCTGACAAATTTTTTTAGAAAGATAGAAATTTAGATGCTTCAGTTCTTTATGTTACACAAAATGATGTGTCTTGATTTGCTACTTATTTATTAATTAACCAAATTAATTAATTAATCAGATTAAATTTATATAATAAGCTAAATGAATTCCTTTTCTTATTCTAACTTCAAGCCTAAAAATATTTTAACTTAATATGACTAGAAAAAATGGCCCTTTAAAGGGTTAAAACATAGTTTGTCTTAGAGTTTAAATTAAAATCATTTTGGACAGTTTATTCTGACTTATTTATCATATGCTGGAAAATTAACCGAAACATTTGTTTGTTCAACGTATTTTAGCAACAAAAATATAATTACTGCAGAGATGAATAGTATTTGGATGATGTCTATGTTATCCCTTACACTATGGTTCAACGGCCCTCCTTTATCACATTTACTGTCTTTATATTTTTTTATTTGAGCGATAATTACTTCTGAGAATTGTAAATACATTATTGTAAAACAACAAAATGTGGGCTTTGTATCGTAAGAAATGTTTTTCACCTTTGTTTGTCTGTTCTTTTTACTAAGGTAAAGATGGCTGATTAGATATTTACCGGACATGGATGCATATACCACTCCGTATGTGTTACGGTAGGTAAGAGTTTGTCGGCTGTAAATATCGTACTCATAGAGTGGCAGAATTCTCAAAAGGCTGGTTATTTATAGTCATCAGAGGTCATATTTCAAATCTATATATAACAAAATCTAACTTGAACTCCTTTTCGTGTATTTGTTTTATTTCTTATCGGATTTGAAGTTGTTTAAATCACGTTAACAGAGACCATGAAGACGACAGAAAAGAACTAATGATCTACATTAATACAATTGATAGGAACTATATATAGGAACGCAGTCATCATTTCATAAAATGTAAATTCTTCTCTATAAAAAAAATGAATTTATTAATAAAACCAATGATACGCCTTTTAGCACAAAATTGAATTGTAGTTCTCTCTATTAGAAATACTAAATTATACTTCATTTACTTTAATTATAATTTCCTTGAAAAATGAAGTAGTTTTACTCCTGAAGAAAGTTTTGAATCTACTTTACTAAGGTTGCCACCTTGAAAATTTTTCTTAGGGTATTATGCTGCCTAGCTGTTCCACGGTGAATCTTATAAAATATTACAAAGAATATGAAAAAGTAAAATGATCTCATACGAAGTTTCATTGACTAAAGATAGTTGCATTTTTGATTTATTGCTCTTATATGCATGCGAATGTACAAACTGACAGACGGCCAAATATTGTTCAAAAATTAGTTGTGGTTCTGCACATTAGTTTATAAAACAGCGCACCAAAAAAAACCCTGGCTTTTCGTATTTTGTAATACTTGAATATATTAACGTCCAGTTTTAAAGTAACACCAGGACTATTTTGGAATGGACCTCTTAATTTTGAACCGTGGCCAGATGACGAAGGCGACACCTGAGGTGGAACCACCTTACAAACTTCCACACCACTGCAGCGAGAAAACGTTTGGTCCCCAGGGATTTAACATGCTCCAGATCCGCTCATACGAAGGTTCTTCTGTGGAATCTGGTCTGGAACCTGAAGTCCTTCAGTTCCGGGGCCGAGAATTTAGCATCAGGCCACCGCGGACCACTTGAATTCGGATACAAAGACAATTAGATAAATTTCTTTTTATGTAGATTTCTTTCAAAATTTGATAAAAATCTATAAATTAGGTAGTAAGATCATATATAAAATTTCATACTCTTGTCTCAAAGTGTTTTCGTGTTAATTGTGCGCAAAGTATTTTAGAGTTATGTTCATCTGTTTATTTTTTGAACTTTGGGAGGCCTATAATTTAAAAAAATAAAAGCTGGATTTCGAATATCTTGTAGATTACACCAATATCTCTTCAATACTTCGTGAAAAAGATAGAGAAATCGTATATTGTTAATCCAAATCTTTATGCTTTTCATGTGCGACGCATTAGACAATGCTTCAACAGATTTAAACTGAAATGATGTTTCCCTAATGCCTCCAAGGCCGCGGTGACCTGGTGGTAAGGCTTCGGAACCGGAAAGCTTCTGGTTCGAGATCTTCTCCCACCGTAGAACAGTCGTTTAAGAGAGTATGATGCACGTTAAATCTGTCGTGGCCAAATGTCCTTCCGCTGGTGTATTGTGGAAGTTTGGTGAGGAATGTCAGCTGAGGTGTCGTCCTCGTCATCTGACCACGGTTCAAAATCACGAGTACAGTCCCAAAATAGCCCTAATGTTACTTTAAAATGGGCCTTTAATAAAACTAAACTAAACTCTAACACCTTCCTAAAAGTCATACACGTGGCAATCATTTTCTATTCAATTTTTACTTCCTTTTTTTGCTTTTTATGAAAGATAAATACATTCTGCTTTTTTATGAAAGAGAAAGTACTCACGATCAAGGTTCTCTCATTAAAGAGGATTTCTTTTCACAAATCTTTACGGACATAAGTTGTCAGTTCAAAAGTATTGCTAAATGCATAGTCAGTTTTATCTCGGATTATGTAACAATAATCGACAAAAAAAAAAAAAAAAAAACATTGGAGAGCAAGAACTGATCACTAATGCTGACAGACTTTTCAAAAAATATTCTAGGAAATCTTTTTTCCCCCATCTTACTAAAGGTTAAAGGATAAAGATTTTAAGAGGGGAGAAGAACGCAACTATATATTTAGTGAACTAGGACATGTTGACAATCCAACTTATAAATATAGTAGAACCTTTTAACTATAGCAGTAATTTATCTTGCTTTAAAGGAATTGGCTTCTGAATGAATAGTTCACAATTTTATTTTTGAGACTTTTAAGCAATTCGGTACGATGTTGAATGCATTATTTGATAAAGTGAAAAAAAATGTTTGTAATAAAAATTGCTACCGGATTTTCTTAAAACGAAATTATAATTTAACCGTTATGTGTTTATTTGTAGCTAATTGGTTTTTGAATATTTAAAAAAATTCCCTTTTTCCTCCCTGAAAACCCGATCATGCAAAGTTTTTTTAAGACAAATCCTAGACATATTCTAACATTGAGATTACGTTTTAGGAGGATGATAACTTGTCAGTGCACTTTCTTCTTTGCGTTTGCTTATAGCATCAATAAACGTAACGCAATAAAGGCTTTCCATGTTACGAAAAATCCTTTTTGCCTAGTTTATTCGCTTGTTTATATGGGCCAAGAATTCAGTACATTATCGTTGGACAAGCTATTCCCATGTAGAAGCCTCTCTCTTTATGGTAGTCTTTGTCTCGGTTTTTTTTATTATATGTTGTTCACATCGTCGAAATGGAATGGTTTTTTTACATTAGTCTTTTTTGCTCAAAGGGAACGTCGAAGCACCTGCTTCCTAGGAAATTCCAATAGTCCGGTCTGTTTGCTGCAAAACACATGCTTTGTATTACTTTATTCTTTAAAATAAATGGTATTGTTTCTCCTTTCGGCTTGTGGTATACTTAAGAGAAATTGTATTTTTTACAAGAATGGGTTTCAGCAACTTCGATTTTTAGTATGGCTGATTTTTTTAAAAAATGTTTTATAACATTTGAAGTTACCTTATGTGGCATGAAATCTTCTTTTTTGCAGAGAATTTTTGACTCGTGAATTCATGCAAAAAATTTACTTTAATGATGAAAGTCTGTTGAAATTGCGCCATGATTATTTAAATCGGTAATAAAAATAAAATACTGATGTATTTTTGTTTTTGCTTATTTATTTTTTCATGTTCCCTGACAGAACTTTATATTGAACGATGAAATAAATTAATAATTTATAGTTAATTATCAATAAATTATTTTGAGATTAGAGCAGCGATGTTAATGAATTATGCTTGCTTATTTGAATATTGAATGACCTAAAATACTTCTGATAGAGTTACAAGCAGATTGTATAAAATTAAAGTTTTGTGACCGATTTCATTGTTAATCTTTGATTTCATACATATTTATAATAAATTTATGAATTTACTGTGCAATAAGTTTTTAAAATTCTTTTATTCCAACTTCAGTGACCAATATTGGAATAAAGGAATCCAGTACTTGCACCAAATCACTAAATTTCTCAGAAATATTAAAGTGAGAAAGGGAACAATTGTAATACAAAGCTGACTTATTACGAGGTTTTTATTAAACATTTCCTGTTAATATTCTGTTATTTCTCCTTTTGTATTTCACAAATGTTTTAAATTTTATAGTAAATTCTTACTATTTTATAAGAAAAAAAGAAGTAAAATCATTAACATCTTTTACGATATTTGAGAAATGCATTTCTTTGTGATGCAATAATAATAAAAATACTAATAAAGTCTAAATAAACGTAAACTCTGAAGGCGTTTCTTCCAATTCTTCAGTTTTTCGTGCTGAACAATTCAAAGACAAAATGGTTTCACTTAATATTTGCGCCCTCTTTTAATCTTGGGATTTTCCCCCTTAAAACTATGGAAATCACTCACCATCAAGGATATTCAAGACGTGTATAACAGAAAGCATACCCACACAGACGTCTCTATGATTCTGATGATAGTTAAGTGTTTGCCGAAACTGGCGTTACAGCGGTAAAAAGCTCATAATGAATAAAACAAAACAAAGCTGTTAAAGGAATAGCCATTAAAAAAATCGTTCATACGCATGCGTAGTAGATGCAAAAGAAACTAAAGACAGTCAAAGAAAATAAAAAAGCCAGAACAAAAAATAAAGGATAAGGCACAAAAGGAAAAAAGGAAGAAAGTCTAAATGTCTCAAGCAAAAGAGCCTACATAATATTCCACAGTAACAGTATCATTGAAACGTAATTTGTAAATAATAAAATTTACCAAAAATAGGCAATTTAACCTTTGAAAATGGAATAATAAAATTAAAATGAAAAGAGAAAAATATAAATAAATAAATGAAAAAAAATAAACAGGAAAAATAACTATATACATTGGCTCAGTCTAAAGTAGAGTTTATGATCAGGAACAAAAGGCTAGACAAAAAGTTTTTTTTTTTTTTTTTTTGCATTTTTTCCCCTTATACTCACAAGATACACTTTTAACAGTGCTTGGCGTTCTCTCTACATAGACTATGACGCCATATTCGTGGACCCCCCATGTTGTATATCAAAATACTCGTCTTGACGTGTTCTATAAGAACTAGTAAATATTAGACCCTGCATACCCTGTGGGATACCCTGTAATTAAATAATAATTATATTGGAATAAGCTTTTGAAGTTTATATGAATGTACTGCAGTTATAAAAAGAGTAACTATTAGGATAAAAAAACTAAGGTTAGGAAAAAATTATAAACAAGATCTCGTTTTCTGCTTTCCTCCTGCAGGCTGTATTAAAGAATATATACAATCATGAACTTATACTTAAAGATTTGTTTTATTTTCCATTGAAAGTAACTACTACAAATACACATATATACAGGGTGGTCAAAAAAAAACTTCCCCTATATATGAAACCCTAGCGGCCTATCCGCTCAACCAATCGAACCAAAATTTCAGACATGGTTGTTTGAAGGTATGCGCTGGAGATTATGATGATTCTAAACAACGCAGAACTCACGGTTACGGTTACAGTGAAAGAATTTCGAAATTTTCGAATGGCAACACCCACTTTTTCCTTGCGCAAATCGATCAGCGTATTGAAAAACCACAAATGGCGTTGGAACGATTAGCGTGTGAAGAAAATTGCGGCCGTAAAGCATATGCAAAAAAGAGCATTATAAAGGACTAATGACAACACAGAGAGGAAAGAGAAAAAAAGTTTTTATTGGAATGGAAAGTTATAATTACAGGTTTTCAACGTGTTCACCTTCGCAGGCGACAACGCATTGCATTCGGGAGATTGTGGACAATAATGCCGAACGTAACATGAAAGGAGGAATCTGCATAACTTCACACGTGTTATCGCATCTTGCAATTCTGACACAGTTGCAGAATTCCGTTATTCCTGAATTGCAGCAACGAAATGTCATTAGGGACATTGTATGGATGAGAGATGGGGCTCCTCCACACGTAGCCCAATGTTTTCGGCCAGTGCTGTAACAACACTTTGCTGATAGAGTCATCTCTAGTAACTTTGCAGTTTCGTGGCCACCGCGATCCCCTGACTCACTCCTATGGATTTCTGGTTCTGGGGTTATCTGAAGTCTAAGGTGTATACTCCTGGTCCACGAGATGTGTCAGAATTGCAAGATGCTATAACACGTGAAGTTATGCAGATTCCTCCTTTCATGTTACGTTCGGCATTATTGTCCACAATCTCCCGAATGCAATGCGTTGTCGCCTGCGAAGGTGAACACGTTGAAAACCTGTAATTATAACTTTCCATTCCAATACAAAATTTTTTCTCTTTCCTCTCTGTGTTGTCATTAGTCCTTTATAATGCTCTTTTTTGCATATGCTTTACGGCCGCAATTTTCTTCACACGCTAATCGTTCCAACGCCATTTGTGGTTTTTCAATACGCTGATCGATTTGCGCAAGGAAAAAGTGAATGTTGCCATTCAAAAATTTCGAAATTCTTTCACTGTAACCGTAACCGTGAGTTCTGCGTTGTTTAGAATCATCACAATCTCCAGCGCATACCTTCAAACAACCATGTCTGAAATTTCGGTTCGATTCGTTGAGCGGATAGGCCGCTAGGGTTTCATATATAGGGGAAGTTTTTTTTGACCACCCTGTATATCTAAATATAAAAAAAAACTTATTTTACATTTCATTTAAAATTTCAAACATTTTGGTTAAAAAGAGTGATCGCAATAAAATTAAAGGGAAAAAAATCTATAATTTTAAAGAGGTTACAAAGAAAAAAGGAATGAAGAATTAGAATTTTGCCAGTTTTATATTTGGAAAATCAGCTTTATAGGCTATGTGTTTTCTAAATTTCTGATACATGATTTTAGAAAATTTAAATTACGAAGATTTACGCTATTTTGTAAAGTTCGAAGAGAAGCAAAAAAAGGAGAAAAAAAAATGCATACATCCTTTATTGCTTTTTTTTTATTTATCTTATCTTATGAAACTAAGTTAATGAAAAAAAATATCCAGAATATTAAAAGTAATTGCTACGATATTGGGTGCTTAATGTAATTTCCTAAGCCATTTTCATGTAAGTGTTTGATCAATTTTAAATGATGCATTTCTATATATAAATTAAAAAGATTAAAAATTTTTCTTTCTTAGATTAAATGTATTTTTTATATCAAATAAAAATATGTGTTAACAATTTTTTTCCTTATTAAAAATGTGCCGTTCGAAGAAAGAGCTTTCAATTTTCACTTGATTTCCCAAAGGTACGGCTGCATGTTTTTTTTACAAATGTCTTTATATCATGCAACATCTCCCTCTAAAAAAGAAATCTTTCAATTGAGATATAACATTATTTTCTTTAAAATAATTTCGAATAGAAAACACTCGGAATAAAAAAATAATGAATTCCTGAAGGCAAAAATAAGACGATCAGTTTCCAAAATGGAATAATGTTGATAAGATAATGGTCTATTTAATGAGGTAATTTCTTTAAAGGATACTGTCAATTTAATAGCTGAAGCAAAAGTAAAGCAGCCATTATCGATTAAGAAAGATCTTTACTGAAGCACAAGATTGTTGACTTGACATTTTGGAAAAAAATTTGACTCAGACTAATTGGTAAAATTTCGACAAAAGAGTCTATTTTAAATAATTTATTAATCAAGCTTGATTTTGTTGGAGGAATGAAGACGACGGAAGTTGTTTTATTTTTATTTTAAGATAAAAGATTTTTCTTTTGATCGCTTTTACTAAACTTGTCGCGAATTGATATAAATCGACATTTTAATTTTTATTAAAGGATACATTTAAAACATGAAATAAAAACTTTCGATCATTATTTTTAAAATCAATTAGCCACTCGTATCAAACTGAATTAATAATAGTTCCAATTTTGTAATTTGAAGTACTGTTGTGAATATGCATAGTCATATGAATTGAATTATAGCATGTTTTATTTTTTAAATCTTACAATTAAGAACGCTGATGAAATTTGTAAAATGAATTTCTATGAAAGATAAGATCAACATATATGGAATAAGGATGCCATTCTTTTATTAATTAAAATATAATGCGTTTGGTAATTACTACCACTTAACATAATGATATCAACTAGTTTACTATAAAACAAAGATAAAATTATTTAACCAATTAACATAGTACAAGGGGTATTCAAATGAAAATGTACAAAACGACACTGTGGGTATAAATGAAGATTTTATTCAAAGTATACACCAAAGGACTGATCACAACGATCCCATTGATTAACAAGTCGGAGGATTCCTTGTTCCCAGAATTCATGTGGCTGTGACAAGTCCCAGTCCTTCACAGTGTCCCCGAGTTCGCTGTCCAAACGATGCTACTTGTTGAATTCCTCGAGCACAGAAGAAACATTAACTCCGATGTGTACTGTGAGACACTCCGAAGTCTACGTAGGTCCATCAAGAACAAAAGACAGGGGCTACTCACGGAGGGTGTGGTTCTGTTCCATGATAACGCGCGTCCACACGTCTCCAGGGTCACACACGCGAAAATGGCCAAGATGAAGTGGGATCATCTCGACCATCCGCTCTACAGCCTGGATATGTCACCCTGCAATTTTCATGTGTTTGGTCCGCTGAAAAAACATCTGAACGGGAAGCACTTCAATTCGGGTGGCGAACTCAATGACACTGTGAAGAACTGGGTCTCGTCACGATCACAGTAATTCTGAGAACAAGGAATCCTTCGGCTCAATAATCAATCAGATCATTGAGCTCAGGCCTATGGTGTACACTTTGAATAAAGTCTTCATTTATACCCACAATGTCGTTTCGAACCTTTTCATGTAGTTAATTTGCATCAGCATTGCAATGAATATAAACAAATATTAAATTGCTTCATATAGTACACATTTTGTACCTATATTTTCAAAATTAAGCATTGAATATGTTTTTCTTCATCAGAACTGAGGGCCTCGATGGCCTGCTTGTTAAGTTTTGGGTCTCAGGTCGAGTATTTTTGGTTTCAAATCAGATTTCAGCGCACAACTACTATGTAAGCGGATTTGGTTTACTGTAAAACTGCCGGGTCTAAACATGCTCCTGATGGATTGCGGAAAGGAAACAGGGTGTGCCAACTCAGACATTATCGTCGTCACCTGAACATTTTTCAAAATTAAGTGGCCTGTTCTAAATGAGTTTCTAAGCGGAATGGTAATGAAATATAATCTAATATATCGTCAGTGTTACTGTATGCTCCTACCGCAAGCCAAAGAAAAACAATTCTTCTTTTTTAAAAATCTGTATAATAGTTCAAATTCCTTTTATAGATCCTTTTTTTTTTGTTACTTTGTTAGACTCTTTCAGAAGTGAATCGTTAAATAGAGGTCTTATATTTCAGGATGAATAACATTTAGAACAGAAAAAAAAGTACGTGAATCGAACACAAATAAAGATGAATCTGGCAAGTTTTCATCTGTTACAATATATCAATCAGCAAATAATAGATAATCGTAACGGAAAAATTCCCTGATAATTGTTAATTAACAAAGTTATTTAGTTTCTCAATTGGAACAAATTTTTTCCTTTCGAGTTCTTTCTATGGAAAACATTTATATAGAGATGGGATAGTAAATAACAAATTTAAGAGATTCCATTTTTGTTGTCGACTGCACATAGTAAATAACCTGATAAGAATGGGATAAATCAATAGGGAGGAAGTTTGGATTTTCCACCTATTGACGAAAATCGGCATTATGAACCTCATTTTAATGTGCGATTTTCTCCAGCAACATGAATGATATGTTTCTTAAGGAGGCTTGTTCCTGGAAACGATACTTTGATTTTATATTAAAATGTAGAATCAAAAACGAAGTGTAAGGAATATGGACTTTGAATTTTACGGAAGCCTAAATTTCATATGAAAAAAATCCCTTGTAGCCTTTGTTGGAACTGGGAAAGAG
Source organism: Argiope bruennichi (assembly GCF_947563725.1). Lineage (NCBI taxonomy): Eukaryota > Metazoa > Arthropoda > Arachnida > Araneae > Araneidae > Argiope > Argiope bruennichi. The sequence continues at coordinate 71,760,649 of NC_079152.1, forward strand.
TAACGTATTGTAAGCTCCTCTCTCAAGTTGAAATAATCAGTTATGACTAAAACTGTAACTGGAAAAAACAGTCGAAATCGACATCGTTTTCCATCAATGCAGAATCGTATGTTACATTGACTGTGATGTAAAAGATTATAATTGTTTGACTCAAACATTGTACTGCTTCCTCCTTACTCTCCAGATCTTACTCCATCAAATCATTAATTGTTCTGTCATTCACAAAACGTGATTCCAATTAGTTAGCAAAATAAAAACGCACTATATAAGAAAAACCATATAAATTCATACAGAATTAAGTGTAAATTCCTGCCTTTCTACATTAAAAAGGCAAGAACATTTGCCAAATTATGCCCGTTAAATCTACAGTCCATCGATTTGAAATTCATTAAAACATTGTTAGCTTTTCTTTTATATCCGATGTTTTGGTTTAATAGAAACAAGAAAATTTCACTACTTTTATATCTAGAAGTACAGAAAAGAATATTCCAAAATGAAAACAATGTTTAATTACTTTTACACTGAACAAATCACCAACACTTTTAAAAGTAAGCAATCTCCACAAAATTTATACACTTTGGTAATACCTTATCCATAAAGATAACTCTTGCAAACATAAAGTGAAAGATTTGTTTCCTTTAACTCTTCTATCTATGATAGGACCTTTAAAAGAATTGTTATTCTGTAGTATCACCTACCCTCGTATCGCATACACTAAACCCTTAGCAATAACAAGCCCACCGCCCACCTCTTGACGATACTAAACTCAAGGAACACTCTCCTCCCTAATCACAGTTTTCCAATGCATCTCAGAGACATCCACCGTAAATACTACAGCTCCGTGAACCGATCTTTAATGCTTTCGATCGACAACACCAATCGCCCGGTGACTGCATCAGTTATACTTGCAGCGTCCCATTCCTCCAAATCCCGCTTTTTATGGTTCTTCGGTAGGGAATGGCTTTTCTTTGCAAACTGTCGTTCATCACAGGATCTGGACGGGATGAATTAGGTCTATAAAAAATCCGGTCTATTTATTTTTGTTTATATCCCAAAGTATATCCTGAACGATAAAGATTTCTTTTAGAGCGGGTGTGATAGAGGATATATCCCGTTACACGTTTTTTTCGTGTTTGTTTATAGCACTTATAAATGTAGTAAGATAAGGCCCGCTTACCTTACGAAAATTCCTATTTGCTTAGTTTATCCATTTGCTTATCTGGATTGGATACTGTATATTATAATAAGACAAGCAATTCAGATGTGAAAGTATTATTTTTTGTTTGCAGTCTTTCTTTTATTTAATGTTTCTTTCAACTTTGTATCCATGTTTTGGTCGGAATAGGATAGTGTTTTATATTGGACCTTTTCTGTTGAAATGATTGATGCTATCAAGTTACAATATCTCAGTCAATTTTCAGCAAGAAACCTGCTATATTACCGCACTTTTCGAAACAAATACACAAATAATATATTCTTTTATTCTGCTAGTTTGTGTATAAATATATAATGATTATATATAAATAGATAATCATGCAGTAGACTTTTACTTACGTATTTATTTTTATCATAGCTAAATTTATCTGGCATTATCGTGGTTCTTGAGTAATTTTTTAAATTAATTGGGTTTAATATCAGATAACCCAGTTGTTCATATCAGTCTAATACCACAGGGGGAAAATCATTTGAAATATAATAAATAATATCCCATTGTAGAACAGGAACCGACTTTGGAGGTCCATTTCTAATCTTGAGTAAAAAATTTGCTACAAAATTCAATGGTGAATCAAGCAAAACTTTTGTAACCGTACCCGAGAAAACAAATTTGAAACTAATTAATTTGAAATTTATCTAAAGGTATTTCACTGCACATGGGAAAAAGTTGTTGCGATTTCAGAACAAGGGAAAATGAAAACATAAATATGATAGAAAAGCTCAAGGAGATGCATAAACATTTCTTCTTGTCTAAAAATATCGCTACGCCTTTTTGAAATCTTCCTGAATCATTATTGACTTTCAGTGATTTTTCGAGTGGGTAACTGTATATTACAAGATCTTTCAAGATGTGTATTATATATATATATATAGTCTTTAATTATTAAAAATCAGTTTCATATGCGAAAGGTTCTTGAATAACAGGAGAAGCGCCGTTATAGACGGACAGCCTTAATGTCATATGCTGGTCAAAATGGAAATAAATCACCTTTATACAATTTGATTCCTATGGTAAATTATGGCAAGAGTTTCTTGTAAATGACCATTTTTAAACCTTAGGATAGCTATTTCTGTTATTCGAAATACCCTGCAAGCTCACAAAATGATGCCATTAATGATTTCGAACACATCGATTTTCTTCCAATTTCCAAAATCTTTTTTTTCTCTCTTCATCTGCAGATTAGGCTAACCATATTTTAACACTAGATTTTTCAAATATACGACATTGAGACAGAATCTTGATAGCTTTCAAATTTATGTCCTATGTAATAGTTTCGCATGTACGCTGAACGTACAACGCCCGCATCTTTATGTTCTTCCGACACTCCTCTAAAATTTCATGCTTATGTCCTACTTTGCCGATTAATTTTCATATTAGTAATTCGATCCATTCTATCTGTCTATTCTTGCGTTATATATTCTACCTTTATATTAATTTTCCTACATTGTCCTTAATTTTTGAATATCAGTGTAATAATATTTCATTCGAATGTTGTTTGCAAGTGTAGAGTATTTATTTTATTTTGTAAATAATAAAAACAAAAGTTAAAGAAAAAAACTATCAGATTATTATTTCTTTCTCAGGACAGCCAAACGTCTAGACATCTATTATTTATTTTCTACTGATATGTTTTTAGGTGGTTCTCCTATTTATATATATTAGCGACAATATGCAACAGGTCGAGATTGATAAGCCTATGAAATAGTTTTATTCTCAATCGCGGTTTTAAAGTTTTCCTTCATATTCTACATGAATATCATGCTTTATTTTGAATCGAGATTTAAAAATCCCAACGAGCAACAACAGTTCTGGTTCAATTCTATTGGGTAATGACTATTCTTTATAAAATTGTTGTCCATTCTCAAATCTAAGGAACGAATCAAGAGATGAAAATATGAAGACACTAAAATTGTCTATCTTTTATTTTCATTTATTTCCTCTCATATCCTATCACTCAGATTATGTTTTGGGACGTCGTTGGCTGGAGCTGATTTTTTTCCTCCAGTGTTTGTTTATAACGTCAATAAATGCATCATGAAAATGGTTCACTATTCTTTAAGAAATCCTGTTTACCTGGTTTAATCATTTGTTTACCTGGGATTGGAATTCAATATACCTTTCAAATGCAATTCACTAGGGTAATTATTGTTCGATGTTATTTTTAGTGTTCTCTATTTTATGTTTTTTTCTATTTTATGTTGTAAACTTCCGCATGGAATAGAAAATGTCATATTTTTATTTGATTTTTTCGTTACAAATGAGAACTAAAGAAGGCACAGCGATGGAAATTCAGGCATCTTGATCATCCTATTACAAAGCTCTTGCTATTTGCCATATCTTTTGATTAGAGCAATTTCTGTGTTTATTTTTATCGGTTATGATGTTGTTGCTGTTTATGGTAGGTATATATTTTTCTAAATTAAACTTCTCGACTAGCATTATTTTTATTATTTGAAGTTTTTAAAAATATTTCATACGTTAGTGACAACATAATATATCTGACAATTCGAAACATAACATATTCAAAGTCAAAAATTTTAAAGTTTAGCAATTCTTATTTAAAGAATTTTTTTAATGGTTGAGTATTAATATTATAACAAAATACATTTTTAAAGAAATTAATGGGGAACCACAGCGCGCTTTAGGTACATGGATCAGAAAATTTCCTTGGGTATGCGAACGATGCAGAACTGAATTGCCCCACTAAGATGATGGAACATACCTCCCTCGAGAGGAGTTGTTACTGGTGATATATTAAGAAGGCCTACTCAGTTTCTGAGTGTTGTAGCGATGGCAATAATTTCATTTACTCTGAACGCTTAGGCAAGGCTGGGGTAGATTATTTTAAGTTAACAGTTGTGTGATGAATCCAAAACGATTCATCTTTATTTATTCATGCATTTTCCAAATAAACTTTGTAGCGTGGGGAAAAACTGTCACATTAAGTTTATTAGAATAAAACAAAAATAATATAATTTTCCATTTTGAAAGTCCAATTTTTGAAATAAATGATAATATGTAAGCATAATTAAGTTGACCGTTTAGTCAATTCCTTAAAAACGTTTAGAAATATTTTTCAAAAGGATTATTATTTTAGCTTTTCAGAACAGAATATATATATATATATATATATATATATATATATATAACGAATTGATAATCACCGATAATTATGCATAATCATTAGTTTATTGCATTTACCGTAATAAACTAGTGATTATGCAACGTTTCTCGTTCTTATTACATGTTCAATTCTAACTAAGGCGAAAATGTTTCTTAATTTGCAATAATTAGTATATATTTGTCTTCTTTTTGAGATTAAAAAAAAGTTGTATATGTCTCTGAGGATGTGAGAGATAAAGTTGTAAAATGAACAATAGACAAATTTAACACGCCGCAACCTTATAGGAAGGTTATTTATTGAAAAGTTCGACACTGATGGTAGATTTTTTTAATCGTTCGAAATAAACAGTATAATCGTGGTGATTCTTTTCTTCTGTTTTAAGGGACCGAGTAATGAAATTTAACAGATAGGATATGAATTGAAAAGAATGGATTATAAGCTCAAAAATATTATTTTCTTTAAGAAATAAATTTGTGCAGAAGCTTGTGTTTAAGATTCGTAAAACGTTTCCTTTAGAATTGACTTTATGGTGATCAGTTATGATACATATCCATCCGTTATCTAAATTTGTTTAAATGTGCCGTACTAGAAGAATGTGTCTATTAGGTTTAAAATATTATCAGCTTTATGTAAAACTTTTTTGCCCATATAAAGCCCGAATGTGAAAATTTTAACACCCGATTCAGTTATCTATTCATAATTAAATAAAATTTCATTGTGTCATTTTAAAAAACTCCGTTTCTTAAGATTTCATTTCAATTTCCTTTTAATGAACATGTGGATGAATAAATTATTTCGCTTTTAATGATCAGGAGAATGAATGAATTATTTCGCTTTTAATGATCAGGAGAATGAATGAATTGTATGCATTTCTATCAACAATGTTATCTAAAAATAGGAAGCTGACTGGAATAAAGAGTCCATTGAAATCGTCATTTTCATTCAACCAATAAAAAATTATTTCTTCCTTATTTCCTCTTCTCTCTTTTTTTTAAACAAATATAATTAATATGATTATTTAGAAAACTGATCTCCTTTTAAACGTTTTTCGTCTTTTCTGTTTTGATACACTTTTTTTTTTTTTTTTTGAATTTTACTTGCGATCCAGTAAGTAAGTACATCGTTACAAAGAATTAAAAACAATCAAAAACAAAGCCTATCAGGTTCCAAAAGCCCTTAGCAGACAACTTTTTCTTCCATTAAAGATATTGATCTCAGTCATTTCGAACAACATAAAGAACAAGATAATAATCTCACGATGATTGCTATACATTGCTTTGATACATTTCAGGATACTTTTAATGTCTTTTGGTTCGCGAATCGGAGAGAAAAAAAGAGATTTATTCTGAGATTTTCAAAAGAATAGGAGAACAATCATTTATTAAAGTCTCGTTCAAAACAATATAAAGTGGAAATATGCTTGATGGAAAAGGGCTTGTATTGAAAAATGGACTACGGTAGCTTATATGGCAGCTGAAATTGATGACCCGATGGAGTAATATTTCTATAAAAATTTCTTTATTCATTGAATGAAGGCTGATATTGCATCTTGTGGGATTTGAACATTTGGAAGACATGCCAAAAAATTACTTTTTACTCTTTATTTTTTGTGTCCATGAAAAAAAGTCAAAACAATTTTCTAGATATAAGTTATAAAATGAGATGAGATTGTATTCAAGCATAAACACAAGCAGAAAGGAGTGATGAAATGACATCATTTTAGAGTCTTTTCAGATATTAAAAATATTCTTATTTTTAACAAAGTTTGACTTCTTGTTCTGAACCACCAATAAAATATTTCTGGTATTTTGTCTTTTACCACTTTTTCGTTTAAAAATAATTTACAATATGCATTATTTAGTGGATTTTTATTCAATCACAGATCTCTATTTTTATAAAATTTTTGAAGGCAGCTATTGAATGAAAGGTTCTCTATTTTAAAGTAACGAGTGGGAGCTGTTTTTGTTTTTCCCTTACAAAAAAGAAAAAAAAGGAATATATAATAAGCAAATCCGTAATTATTTTGAATATTGATTAAAATTTTTAAAAGATGATAATGGGTCTCAAAAAGAACATTAATAATAAAATTCATTAATGTTATTTGTAAACAGAGCACGCTTCAATCAAACATTGCCAATGCAATAAGTAGATAATTCTTTTTATTGTAAAGGTATGGAATGGAATTAAGTGAAAGACGTAAAAATCTGATTTAATAAGATTTAATTTTGTAAATCCTCATTTTAAAATAAAATATATTAATCATCTTAATTTTATAAGCATTAATTTACCTGTTAAGTCAGAAACAAAGCATTTTTTATTGCAGATATATAAAAAAAATGAAAGAACTTTTTTTTTCGTGGAAATAATTACATCAACATGAGAGTTTAACTAGAAAAAATAATTCTGTCAGAAACAGAAATATTGTAATATTCATGAACACAACTTAGAAAAGAAAAGCAATATTTCAAAATAGCATAATTAATTTCTTTAATTAACTTCAATTTTACCACGTTACTGTTTTTTTTTTGCTGAAGCATATGATTAATGAAAATCCGTTAGGGTAAATTATAGAACGGAGTAAAGGCCAGGATAGCCTGGTTGGTAGAGTGTTGGATTCGGGTCCCTTAGGTTGCAAGTCCAAACCCCGCCGGCCGAAGATTCTCCGCGTGTTTGGTGGCTGACGCGCGTATGAAATCTGTGGTGGTCACAAAGTCCTCCATGTCGAGAGTAATACTCCTGGGGAGTACTGGATGAGGGGTGATCGTTCTTTGATTCAGGTCTAAATTACGATCTGTGAATGAAATGCGTGAGTGAAGTCCGCTCCGTAAAAAAAAGGGTAGTGACCTAAGTGTAGCAAAAGTCGTTCTCTTGGCCCTAGATGGCGCTACTATAGAAACCAGAGACGCTCCCTCTCAGGCTTAAATTGACTGTCTTCAAAGAGCGGATGTCCATGGCAAGTGCCATAAGAAACAACATAGAATGGAGTAGCTCTAATCTAACCATGCAATAAAAAAAATTAATGAACAGCTTACAAATAAAAAAATGATAAAGGATAATAGGAATAATCAAAACTGCAATATATATTACATACAGTTTTAAAATAGTTGGAATAATCTCACTAAAACACGTCTCCCTATACTCTATAATAAGAGTGTTTTTCCTTTTTCTAAACATAAGAATATGTACCTGAGTAAGGCCGCAAATATCTTTTATGGCATTAACGAACAATAGTTACGAAATATAAATTTTTGGCAATAAAACTGTTGTCGACCATACTTGAAAATGAAGAGCCAAGGTTTCTTAAAAACACAAATTTATTATTCTGTCACATAAAACGTAACTCATTTCTTGGAGTATTCATAAAAGATAAAGTAAAATTTTTCGCAAACAAAAAAAGAAACCCGGTCGGTGCATGTATTATCAACGCACTCGCTTCTCGCGAAGTCAACCTCTGCTTGTAGATAAAAAAAATAGAACAACTGTTATTTGTTTTTGACACGTTTTCCTTTCACTCAGTGTCGCCAACGAAGATTTACCAAACATGCACCGACTGTAGGCAAATTAGTGAGTTCATGACATAGGATTGGATAAAAATAACTAATAACTTCAAAATATTTAACAAAAACGATATTTTTATTAAATCTATCGTGCTATCTTTGGCATTTAACTTTTGGCATGCTATGAATATAAAAATACGCGAAAATCAAATATGCACATTGGACATCTTTTGTTGGAACCAAAATTTAGCATAAAACTATATCTATAGTCATAAGAATACATACCAAAATTCATTTATTAAAAAGATTATGTTTTTGAATCATTGATTTACATGTATGAAATAGCATAGACGGATAGAGAATTAGCCCATTGAAAAATTTCTTTCAAATTCTATAAAATTCTATGTTTAAGATGTTAATTCTGTATGCTAAATTTTATATATCCATATCTTCACATTTTATAATTATCCTCTTCGTTTGTATTCAGATCTATTTCCACTGAATATGATATTTTACAAAATTTAGTAGAAATATGCAGATATGGTGTTTAGTTCGCGAACCAAATGGCATCCCCTTAGTTGAACTCTTTTGAGTTATCGTATTCGTAGACAGACGGACATAATTCCGAAAATGCGTTTTTATTTCAGACATATGAGATTTATAAAAATTTCGAGTTGGAATGTTTTATAGTACTTTTTAATTCCAATTTTTATACTTCATATAGTAATAGTATCGAACACTTCGTATAGAACAATTTTTCTTCATTTTCTATACGTTACTAGCACAGATTTTAGCTTTTCTTTTAATAAACTAGTTTTAAAAATGGGTGAAGTATGGAAAAGAAATCCAAAAATCCAAATTGTGATTCGTTGACGATGTTAAATGCATGATCTATCTAACGATAAAATCATTAGAGATTTTAGGCATGAACTGAGGTGTAAATTGTCCAATAAAATTAATATCAAGCACAATTACTCGTGAGGAATTGGACATGAGGCTCTTCCCCCGTTGTTTAAACAACGATTTTTCAATTGGAGACATTTTTTTTATATTTGTAATTGGATAATTGGTGTTGTTATTTGTCAGATTAATTTTTTTATGGATTTTAAATGCAGTATTCTTTATTTGAAACATAACTATTGCCAAGTTGATATGTTTCGAGCTATATTGCATTTTAGAATTATCGTGTTTACAGACAGTTGGACAGACAGATATAGTTCCAAAAATGCATTTTTTGGACTTTCTAAAATCTAAAACTTGGATTTGTCAAAGTCTAGAATTCAAATTTTTTTGATGATCATAATACTTTCTCATTGTATATATCATATATAGTAGACTTGACGACCATTTGGAAATTTAACGACTTTGGCTACAAAATGGAAAAACGGAATGGATGATACTAGAAGAATTTTGGAGATAGGACCAACAACAGGCGAGTTAGGCTTGATCATTCGAGAACCTTCTTTGCCCTGCTCCGGAGACTATAAAAGGCCGGCAATCCAAGTCGAAGTCTGTAGTATATATATAGTCGTATAGTGAGTAAACGACGAATAAATTGGATTAGTCCAGCGAAGAAGTCCGATAAGAAATTAAACAAAACTAAATGAATCCTGGATATTTTCTTCGCTCATGTAGTAAAAAGGGCCAAAATATTGAAGTAATGCAAAAAAAAAAAAAAAAAAAAAATTGATTAATTGAAAAAATGGTATTCGATTTTTAGGTATTAAGATTGAGGATGCTGAAATAGAGCATTTTTATTCTTTCAAATGTGCCATTTCGTCAAACATATATTAAGATTTTGTTAGAAATTGAGCTGCTGTAAAATTGTGCAGTTCATGCGCATACATAAAATATCTTATAATTTTTATTGTTTCAAGCACTTTCAAGTTTTGCAAAAAGATTTCCGATTTCTGCATTTTTGCTTTTCATTGTAATTAGAAGTTAATCTTCCCATACCAGACAACATGTGAATACCCTGTTTCAATAATTCAGTAATGCAATAACGATGGCGCTAATTTTGATAAGATATAGTAGATAAGTTTTTATGTACCGTAAATAGATACGAAAATGATACAGACCATTGTGAAAAACTACATATTTCTTAATTTTTTCTGCTTGAAAGAGGAAGGAAAGATAAGGAAGAAAGCGAGCGGTTCAAATTCTTTTAATATTATGGCTATGGCAGTATACAGTATAGATTAAAACACTATGCAGCATAGATAGTATACAGCATAGATAATATTCCTATTACGACAAAATGGTAGCTGAAATTTGTCATATATTCTGAAATCTCGGAAAGTGATCGTGATGCAAAATCGGAACAAGACTCAGATTCTGAATACTCTAAAATCTGAAAGAGTCCTTTTCTACTTATGAAAAAAAAAAAGCAGCAAATATCCTTATATAAAATGCATTCTTTCATAATATGAATAAATTGTCTTGAGATTTATTGTTATTCCGAATGATAAATGATGGTAAAAATTTCACCCTGTCAGAAGTGGGATTCGAACCCACGCCCACAGAAGTGGACTGCGACCTGAACGCAGCGCCTTAGACCGCTCGGCCATCCTGACACGCGGGAGAGTTGAAAGATAAATTTATCTTCCGGAATAAACTCAGGTAATTGATGAATTGAGCTTTATTTGTTGAAGAGATGCGTTTTTTTACTTGATTGCTTGAAACTTGCACAAAGTTTGTAAACTTTTTAAAAAAATTGCAATCTTTTTTTTTAATTACTACCTAAAAATAAACTTTTAAAATTTGTTTTTTTACATAATTTATGCATTTAAAATCACAATTAAAAAATTAAGTAATGAAAATTTATAATTAAATTGTAACATTTTTCTCTCGAACAATAAATTGTTTATGTTTACTTAAAAATTAATATGGGCTCATAGAAATTTTCGTTAATATAAATTAAATAAAATTATTAACAATAATAAAATAGTATAATTTTTTATGAATTGTGCTATGGATATAATCTTACTTGAAAAAATAAATATTTAGCTAAAAATATTCCGCTATGTTTCAAAATAAACATCTGTTCAGTTAGTTCAGATAAGGTTTCAAACTGAAGTAGTTAAAGAAACTCAAACTGAAATCAGTTGAAGAAAGTTAAAAAGAGTAAATATTATTAAACATTTAAAAAAAATGACAAAGAAAAGTATAAGATGACGTAAACGATTTGTCGTTTTTCTCTTTTTCTACTATCTTTCATGAAAATTATTTTTTGGAATAGTAATGTTTTTTTATGATTATTTTACATTAAAAAATAAAATTATGAGTTTCGTGAAATGACACAGGAAATCTCACGTTACATGTAAAACCTAAAAAACAAGCTTTTGAAGTAAAAATCTAAAGTACAAATTTCTTTTATAAATACTTGTGGCTACCATTGAGTAACTAAATTAAATTTTTTGTGAAATGAATTGAATATATAATTTTAATAAAGAAGAAATCAAGTAGATTAATGTGTTGAATTATGAGAATTTATGACGAATTATCAACTGTAATCGTAAAAGTTATCATGAATCTTTTAATAGATGCATAGGAAAGATTGTATTACGAGGCTGAAACGAAACGTTTTTGGTCTGACCTAGAGGTGGCGCTCCCAAAATAACTTTGTTTAAAACATTTCAAAGTGCCATCTTTGTTCAATAGTTTTTATGTATTTTAAAAGATTTGTGTTTTTTTTTTTTTCATAACGTGCTGTTTCAAAACATTCTTCTTTTGTTTTTAGCCGAGTATGGGAAAAAACTAAAGTGCAAGGAGCTGCGATTTTTTTTTTAAATTTTTTTTATAAAAGGCTTTTTTCCAACATATGTAAAAAATTAGTTAGATACTGCACTGGGGGGGGGGGGGGGAGGATCTTCTCCATTTACAATTACATGGGACGCAGACTTTAAACTTGATCGTACAAGCACTCTGCATGCGGAATTTTCTGGAAGATAAAAATCGGCCACTGCAGATGAAATCATTAGAAAAGTTCGCAAAAATATCATGAATGATCACCGATTGAAATTAACAGAGGTTACTAAGTCTGTTATTATATAAAAAAACTGACATATCATATTTTAATTGATATTTTGGGTACGAGGAAGTTGTCAGCAAGATGGGTACAGCGTTTGCTGACCTTGCATCAAAAACTGCAGCGCATGACGAGATCGTAGCTGTACAATTCAAACGTCGCAAAAAGCTTTGACTTTTTGCGACTTTTCTTTACTGTGGAGGAGACATGAATCCATCCCTATACTCCAGAGACCTATTTCGTTGTCCACTGTTTTGATCTCAGCTATCAAAACAATGGACAACAAAGGAGAGTCTGCACCAAAAAAAGCAAAAAGTGAGCCATCTTCTGGAAAAGCTAAGGCAACAGTTTCTTGAGACGTTAAGGGGATTTTATAATTGGAAAATCTAGAAAAAAGGAAGGGCCATCAATGCTGAATATTATACTAATATTTTGGATAAACTGCATTCCGAAATCAAAGAAAGAAAGGTCAGGTTTGATCAAGAAGAAGCAAAGAAGAAAGGGTCAGGTTTGATCAAGAAGAAGCAAGGAAGAAAAGGTCAGGTTTGGAAAGAGTTCTGTTTCACCAAGACAGTGCTCCCGTCCACAAGGTTGTCATTCTGATGGCAAAACTTCATGAACTGAAGTTTGAAATTCTCCCTCATGCCCCCTATTCTTTTGTTATGGTCCTCTCGGAATACAACCTCTTCCCTAACTTGAAAAATTTCTGGCTGGAAGAAAATTCGGCTGATATCGAAGTCATCTCATCGACCAATGCCTACTTTGAGGTCTTAGACGAAAGTTCTTACAAAGAGGGGATCCAAGCAGTGCCCCACCGCTGGAGCAAGTGTATGTCTTTGGAAAATTGGCGTTGTATACGCAAGTGTATACGTTTTCAACGTATACGCAAGTGTATACGTTGAAAAATTAAGCAGTCATTAAACATAATTTTTTTATTTCCCTTGTTAGACTGGAAACATTTCTACCCACCCTTGTAAATACAACAATGCCTTGATTCTTCAGCATTTATCTGATTTGAATGCACCACTCAGAAAAATTACTAAAAGGAAAATATTTTAAATTATATCTTTAACTATCAGAATAATAGTTAAGAAACATAAAACAATTGAATTGCTAAAACTAAGAAGGAAACTACAACTTCTTAAGAGCGTAGTTTCCTTCCTTGCAAAAATACGTATGCATTGAATTTCTGACTGGAGAAACATAATTTTTCTCTTATGGAAAAAAAAAGACACGATTGAACCAAATAAGTTTCCATGTTTCTTCCATGAATAAAGGAAAACAGAATAAATTCCATGATGTCGTGATTGATTCTGTGTTGGTGTGGTGAACAATTATTTCAAATAGTGCTCTCGATATTATCATATAAAAACAGACATTTCAAACTAATTTATTGATATTACGTAACATGCTACTAAAGCAAGTTGAATTTTATCTATATATTGTATTTTATTTTACAGCTGGATAAGACGATTATCGCTTTACCCATTTCTAATAGTTTAGTCTTCATAATATTTAAGTTTCAATGTGATTGCTACTCTTCTCAGACTTAAATGCTAGAAAATGATTGTGGGTCAACTTCGCGGCGATAAGCAATGTATGAGCTATGATAATTCAATTTAAGCTGCACAAGCAAGCAAAATTTAAAAGTTTTGTGTGATTTCTTATCAAACAGAATCATCTTTCACTCTTAATTTGAGGAAATAATGTCAAATATAAACAATAATTTTCTTTCAAAAAATTCGAATTTTTCTATTATTTATAAATAACAAAGCTTTTATTCATAATTTTATGATTATTGATGACAATCCATTAATTTATTTTCGCATAGGAAACAAATGTTTTTCCTTCTTTATTCATATTTCTGTTATTATAGATAAAAATCCATTAATTTATCTTTGTAAAAAAAGAAATGCTTTCTGTTAATTATCTTATTTCTTATTTCTCGTTTAATTAGTATATAGAAAGCGCTGTAATCGTCAAAAAACTCGAATTGGAGAATTTGACAAATTTCCATGTTTTAAACTTAAGTTCGAAAAACACATTCTTGGGAGATGTCTGTCTGTCTGTTTGCAATAATTTGTATTTATGAAATTACAACGTATGAAATTAGGTATATGGCCTTTATATAAAGTTTGCAGACTTTTATCAAATTTTGAGCGAATTCCGTCCAGAGGAAGTCTATCTATCAGGCCATTCGAATATAATTTAACATGATAATTACAAAATGAAGAGTCCTAGACAGATAAAATTAGAATTAACATTACATTCGGATATTAAAATTTGAATTACACAGAATTATTATTTATAGTGTAGATAAATACACAATTTATTGCCATTCATTTCTGGATAACCTGCATAGTTTTTTTCCAATGCACTTTTAATTTCGGAATACAGTCGCAATTTCTTATAAATCTTTAATTAAAGCATTAACTTCCTTCTAAGCCTCAGAAGCTTCGATTAATGACTGTTTGAAAACGAAATCTTTAAAAGCTAAAATTTTGTACAGCTATTTCGCCAAAAATGAAAATTGTCTTTAAATGACAGAAGCGAAGATGGCAATTAGATATTTATTCTTGACTCGTTGCCCGTTAATTAAATTATTTGAAGGAGCTGCCATATCAATTTTAGAAAAATAATCGCATCCGCTTTTACGTGTCATTGAGATATGTATGTTAACAAATAATTGTTAGCAAATAATGGATGAATTTTCCTCTAACAAAGCTGTTTTCGCTATTGATTTCCTTTAATTCATTTGACACATGCATTAACTGTACGAAATATTTTCTCTGCTTTGACGAAAATCGTTTATGTATATTTAGAAAAAATAAATTATAAATCATTCTTTACTTCGTCATATCTGCAATTATTAAAGCAAGGTTATTTAAATATTTGATTTTTGAAGTAGATGGCAATAGTTTGAATGGTAACTGTACAGAGATGGGAATTTTCTAATAAATGGATTTGAAAAATTTTAGTCTTAAATAATATTGAATTTTTATCCGTATGTTATGCATTTAATTAAGTATGTTGTTATCAATACGATGAAGAATATCTATTAATAAACATTTTTAGATAGAAAAAAGCATTTTTGTATTTTCTATCTGATTCGTATATTTTTATCTCGATATCTAGCGACAGTCGAACTCGAAGCTTAAAATTACGTGTCACTAATTGAATTGTTTGAGTAAAATCTCGTTTTCTAGAATGTTCTAGAAACAAACGATTTCCTTGTAATGAAAAGAACTTATGAGAAAGCGTGGTTTGAGTTTCAAAGATTATGCGTTAAAGCAAAAGAAAAAAAAAATCATATTCTTAAGAGAATGTTATGATAATTACATTTGGTGTAGAGATTATGATGAATGAACAAGATAAGATTAAAATGATGAATAACATTACCTTGTTTTTCTTAACTAAATTATTGACAATCATCCTGTGTTTTTTTTTTAGAGAAATTCGAATTTTTAATGTATTCTAAACAGATGGATGCTCAGAGATGCATCCATTTATCTGAAAAAATATGAAAATTTTGTGGGTGACTTAATAAAGGAATAGGAAAACCATTCAGACAATAATAATAAAATAATTTTAAATATATCTACAGAATTACACATTGCCTTGAAAACTCATAGTACAAGTGTATATTTTTTTTTCAATGCAGTGGTGCAAAAAAGGGGAATATCCTGCAAATCAGATCTTTTCTTTTATATCCTGTATATTATAAACGCTGTAGAAAAAATTTAATTCATAATGGAAAGTAAAAAAAAAAAAAAAAAAAAAATGGAAGTAAAAATCACAGAGCTATTGTCTTATAATATTTGGTAATATGTATGTTACTGGCAAAGTATGAAATCCGGCATTCTATGTAATGCCTATGATTAGCTAGCAATGTATGAAACGATTCATATTTCACACATTTTTTAGGCATTCTATGGAATGCCATCAAAGTATGAAATACATCTCCGATTCGTTTCGAATATCAAGTGGCAAGAAGCGTGATTTCTAATGCACACCTCAGACTCAGAATTTATTAGTTACACTTCGAAGTTTATTCGGTAGTGTGAAAATACGCAGTTTTACTAAAATTTTTCAATAAAAAAATTGGTTTTTTACTGTATTGCATGAAAAAAGGTGCAAGCTATAGTGTTGGAGAAGGAGCCATGATCTATAGACATGAAGCAACGATTCGTCGATGAACTGTCCAAAATTCGAGTTAATACTGCAAAAAACCGTTTTTTAACCGAAACTACTTACCAGAAGTTAATAAATGATGTATAAAAAGCTAAAATGACTTCTAAGAAGGCTCCCAGACACTATTTGATGCTAAATCGCTATGATGTGATAAATGTGGGAAACTAAAGTAAACTTAAAAGATTAATCCTGTTAAAGAAGACGTTAGTACTATACAGTATTATGTCACTGACTCTGAGTTACTTCACGTACTTCATGAAGCTGATTTGGTTATCGGGCACGGATGAGATAATAAAATGTTAAAAGAACTTTCAACCAAATACAAAAACGTTACACGATATGATTCATTCATTTCATTAGTTCATTTTTCTTTACGCATTTTGAATAAAATTTTTAAAAGTACTCTCATTACTTTTTCGAAATAACTTTTATATTTTTGAGGAATGTACGTCCTTTATATATTAGTCTTATCAGGACCTTTTTCTCATACGTTGCCTAAATAGCATTTGTTATTCTATTGTTATTAATGTGTCTTATGTCACTTGTCATAGACAAGTCCACTGACGAAGTTAGTGATTTTAAACCGAGAGAGCGTCTCTTGTTTTCAGTAGCGCCATCTAGGTCCAAGAGTAGGTCTTAACTACTCATGCGCCACATTCGCTTGCACAACCCCTTTTTACAGGGGGCACATTCACACGCCTCACAGATAGAACATGGATGAAGAACAACCATGCCCAAACCGGGACTCGAACCTGAAAAGCCAAGCTCACGGGGAAGATGTGCTATAGGACGCCTGCTGTCACTCTATAGAAAGTCTAGGCTTTATATAGCATGCATTTCATATTTTTCCTAAAAGTACCTCGCATTATATATAATGCCTATGCATTCTGCAGCATGTCGGCGTTTCATATTTTGCTCGTAGCATGTACACTATTGTTCGTGATTTTTCTTCCACGTTTCGTGTTTACCAATATATCGCATCAAAACCTGATGGGATGCAAATGTCATTTTTAAACCTTTTTCTTTTTTATATATTAAAACCGTTTTCTTGGATTTCATTTTAATCTCCATCATAAAAGTTTTATGCCCCATACTCACTTGTAAGATTTGGACTTTTCAAAACTAAGCTAAATAAATGGATTACAAATAATTACAGTAATAGATCAATTACACTGCTTCTGGTTATAACACATCTAAGACTGCAGTCGAAATAATAAAGACTCGAAGTGTGAATATGTATTAAATAATCAAATGCGTGAACATTCTATTTCTGTGAGTCTCTTTGCCTTGAAGGAAAATCCATTTCCCAGCAATGGGAGACCGTAAAATCCATAGCTTTAGTATTGATTCTGGTCTTTATGACATAAAGCAAGTACTTCGAACGAGCTGTCATAACAAATTAAGGATAATGAATCGTATCCAGAGCTACGAGATCGGAGAGATGTTAACAAATAACAGACGAGCTCTCCGCTAACAAATCTTTTCACTCATTGCATGTGTCGGTAGCTATTGATTTCCGAAAATTCCTTTGACTAGCGCACTATGTGTTCTGACTGTTTTCTCTTGTCCAATAAGAATCATCGACTGCATGTTTGAAAAGGATAAAATGTAAAATCATTTATTATTTTAATCGAATTTATGATTCTTGAAGAACATATTTGTTCAATTTGATTTGACAATTTAGTAAATGGAAGTATGGATTTTCCAATTTGAACTCTCTTTCGAAGATTCGTATTTTTCATTTGTGACAATGCGGTTGAAGCGAATTTGATTTTCACTATAATGCAATATATATTAACGACGATAAATTCAATAAGGTTGATAGGAAATACCAAATTTAAAGCTTTCTGAAAATTGACGGAATTATAGTAATTTGCGCAATAAGATTTTAAAGATCATTTGTCTAAATTTTTCGGAAAATAATTCATTTATTTCAATATAGTTAAATCATTTAATAAATATTCTTTTCAACATTCTGAAAAACAACCGCATATTTCAAATTATCTCAGATATAGTTTACTTATATTAACGTCCCGCTTTAAAGCAACACTAAGGCTATTTTGGGATGGACCTCATAATCTTGAACCACTGTCAGATGACGAGGACGACACCTGAACTGACACCAAACTTCAGCGCCACACCTACGGGAGGACGCTTGGCCCGACGGATGATGTAGCGTGCACCAGACCCGCTTACACGAGGGTTCTTCGCTGGAATTCGCCGAGACATCACCACCAGACCAACGCGGTATATTACATATTATAACATAGTTAGAAAAAAAGTTTCCTTTATTTGGAGTCACAATAAAACTTTCAGGCATTTTCTAAACTCTGTTGCAGAAAAGATAATTTTCTGTAAATTTCAACGTATGATAACTCAGATATGTATATATATATATGTAATGATATTTTAACTCTAATTTCAATTTAATTAATTTTCATAATAACTTCATCTTAATTTAGCCCATAGTAACTTCATTCTAAAATATTCTCTTATTTCGTGATCCAATTCCACTGTCTCTACTTAATTAATTCAAGAGAAGCTTTGTTAAATTGTTGAATCAGCTAAAATCTAACTTTCCCACACTACGCGTGAAGAGATAACATACCGCTGATCAAGCAAATTCTTTTTTAAAATCTCCCTGTGTTTCCCCTACCTTGTCCACCCGTTCGAAAATCCCTATCGAAATCTCATAATACATTAGCACTGTAAAGAAGTATTTTCCCTATCAAAATCCTAGGTTATATAAGACCAGGGATAAAATGTCCAAGAGCTCTTCCCTCATTCCTTTCCGTGTCGTTTTGTGTGTTTGTGTGCTCGTCGCTTGTACATATGCTTGCTCCTTCAAAATGAAATAAAACGATGTCACGAAATTAAAAGTATCTTCATTGTCTTCAAACTGCATCATGCCTCACAACAAATAATATTACATATATATATATATATATATATATATATATATATATCAAAATGATTATTGTTAAAATATTGAACAATCAGTTTGATCATTTTTTGATTAATATAAAAATTTTTTTATTTGTGTGAGTGCATTTACTTCGAAAAAAATCGCAGTTACAAAAATATGACAGAACTGACTGGAGTCACATTTTGTAAAAAAGTAAACACATTTCAGAAAATATTAAAAAGTCCGTAATGAATATTATTGTAAAATTAAATATATTCAGCAGAAAACAGTCTCATCCCATTCACAGATAAATATTTTAAAAAAATGCAACAATCTTTATTCATTTGAAGTATAAAGGTTACTTTTCATTTAACCTAAATCTACAAACATTAAATTGATAAGTGAGTGTGAATTGTTTTGTTAAAAAAAGATGAAGTTTGTTGTCTAGTGCTCATTTTTGTTTGAAATTTATAAACCACAAATTCCTTCTTAGTTTAATTTCAAAAGGAAAATTCATTGTATCGGGTGGTGATAAAAGTATGTTTAGTTAAAAAAATAATGATGAAAAATTTCTCCAAAAATATTCAATGAAAAACCAATTTATAGTAGTCAAAAAGAATTAAGGAATGCAGCGAAAATTTCAAAACTTTTATACACTCCACAATAAATTACTTTTCAAAGCCAACTATTTTTTATGTTGAGAAGAATTGACTTTCATTATGTTTAATTCGTTTAAATACCACAATATTTAAGCCTGTACAAGAAGGTTTAAGTCCTGAGACAGATACTTTACGGTACATCAAACCCAGTTTAGGATTAATAAATTGAAACTGTTTTTTTTACGAACCCTCCAATGAATCGCCAAAAAATAGCAAACCCTGGCAAACTTGGACAATTGGAAATACGGCGAAGTTTTGGCATATTATCTACAATGGAGTTTGGTAAACTTGGCGTTGCCTCAAAATGATGGCATAACTCCTTGGCGTTATCACCCAAAACTCGTTAAGGAAAATCGGAAATGCCACCATTTTGGCATATTAACATTAAGAGTAAAATTGATACAAAAGCTAATGAACATAATAAGAGTAATAAAAGCCCAAAAGAAAAAAAATGTTTACAGTTAATGGTATCTATTCATTGATAAGAGATGCTCGAAACTGGTTCCAAAGAAAGTCCACAAATTGTTGTTGTTCCAAAGGAAACTTGTTCCACACTTTAAAATTGATGCATAGCAATTCAATAAAAGTAAAGATGCTGAGAAGCAAATAAAATAGTTTAAACATACAAACCTATAAAATATCGGAATTTCTAGACAAAATGGAGTAAACATCAAAACATTTGCAAAAGAAATAAATAAGAATAAATAAATAAACTTCTAGTGAAATTAAGCATAATTATAAAACATCAAAATTTAAGTTAAACATATTCGTTGCCATGAATCATACCTCTGATTTGGACCACTATCTAATATGATGCTTACTGTCTCTTACTATCTTTACTATCCCTTAATTTTTGCAGAGAAAATAATATTTAATTAGATAATAATTATGAGTCATAGGCGATTCACACTATGAACAACGGGATAAAACAAAGAGATATAATTTTAACAAAGGCGGTTCTACTCGCATCAAATTCTATACTGAATGAAAAATTTTCTGTCGCTAAATAATGTGACACAGCATTCAATTTGTTAAAATAACCACAAGCATCTCAAATTAGAGCACAGTTCCCATTGATTTACAATAAAATTAATAGAAAGCAAAGTTAAACTTAAAATTAACACATTATATGTTGAAATTCTTCTGAAAAAAACTTGAACACACATCCCAATACATACATGCTCATAAAGACCTGTAAATATAGTATCAATTAATAGACCTGTATATTATAGATTTAATAGCTGATATTAAAAGCCTTGTATGTCTTTTTTAGCTGTATTTTTATCTTAAGTTGGAATTTTGAATCAATGTATTTTACAAATATTTGACTATTTTAAAAAGTGAAAGGTTGCAACCACAAACATACTGATCTATTTTACTGGCTTCATAACAGACATAAAATTCAGATTCTAGAATTTTAAAATGTAGCTAATAGTAGAATAAATGCAGATAATGCGGGGACCAATCTATGACTCATGGTTTAAATTTTAACTATTGTTAAGTACTTTGTTACCAATGCTCCAGGTTGGCGAGCTCCCATTCTGGGGCTGTTCCATTTTGTAACTGCATGCACCCGCCAAAACAGAATTGAAGACCGAGTATGATGCTGTATTGTTAGTAGCGGGGCTACACCATGCCCTTTTTTATAATTCAATATATAGTTTTTTATAGAAGCATCGTATTCCTCATTTTTAACTTTAACACAATTATTGGTTTATCTTCATTAGCATTTTAAGACGCAACATCGCCTCTACAATTATTACATTCATTTTACTTCAATTCATGAGATTGGCAGGAAGCCATCCCCCTGAAATTCTGATCTGATGGTAAAATTATTTTTAGAAGCCAGTGGTATAATTCAATTTTATTATTCATTTCAGAAAGTTAGAAGAAGTCATTTCGAAATTCCTGTCTGACTTTCTAGAATGACTCATTTTCGATTTCAATGCTACAAATAAGATATTGATCTACAAACTTTGTGTATTTACATAAGAAACGAAACATTTTCGCATTGGAATGATGTATATTTTTCAAAGAAAATATGTTTTTGAAATTCTTGATGACATTTTATTAAAAATTAAATTTTGAATAATTTTCTGTAATTTCTGCTTATTTACTTTCGAATACGCAATATAAAGAAAATATAGTAATCTTCAAGAAATTCGAATTCGAGATTTTGACGAATCTTCACGTTTCAGACCTCCTTTAGTTTGAAAAACACACTTCTAGAAAATGTCCGTCTATCCGCGACAAAAATAATTAAAAAAAGTTTTATTATGCCAAAAAAAAGTTTTTTATGCCAAATTTGAAGATTTCTATCAATTTTTGAGCAAAATCCGCTCAGAGGAAATCTGTCGATCCGGTTGTTCGAATATAATTTAAAAGGATATCTATGAAATCAAGAGATACAGATAGTTAAAATTCAATACCCACAATTAACATATAGCTAAATCCAACAAGGGACTGGCTCTGTTGACATCTGTCGGCCAATAATTTCAGAAACATGTAAACGTGATAACAAATGTCAAATAAATCAAATTTGGTATGGGATGTTGTTACTACAAATGTAGTACTATGTCAAACTTTTGTTTCTTTCGGTTGGGAAAAATGTCTAAAACACGAATTCAATTTTTGGATAGTATTAACAGCATAGCAGGGATGAATCGCCAAATATCTCGCCAAGGATTACACGATATATTTAGTAAAAAGGCCATACTCAAGCCAAAGGTTAAAATTTCGTAACTTTTGTACTTTCGGATTTTTACACCTTTTATAGAGAGTTTACGAGAAAATTTGAGGGAAATCACTCCCGTTGTTTCACATGCACAGATGCTTATGATTTTAAACTGAAATCTTAAGAATCGCATTATATTTGTATTAATATGAAAAACAATTCATAATGTTTGAATGACTGCATTTTAAAAATATTTCTGATTAAGAAAATTCTCTTCGATATTTACATATTTTGTAGATGCATATATAATGTGTATTTCATGTGATGTATACGACACATGATACTATCATCAATGACACTATCCTCAAAATGCTTATCTATATTTTAAACTATTAATTAACTAAAATTAAATAATTCAAGTCAGTATTTATTTAAAAAATTAAAATGTCACTTGAAAATTCCGTCTGATTAAATACTGTTTCGATATTAGTTGTGTATATCATTTATAAAATCTACTTTTATATTGCATAAAACTGCACTTATATTTTAGGAATATTATTTAAATCTGAGATCGCGAAATTAATAGTATTATTTTGCATAAATACTTTCTTTTTTTAAATGGAATACAAAAAGTAATCATTATTTATGCTATTATTTAAATGTAACTATTATTATTTGATTCAATGGAAATATTTTCTATGATTTAAACTTATTTAAAATTTTCTGGGAAATTAAGAGCTTGAATTTCATGAGAAATTTTAAATCAGACACAAATCATGATCATTTTGAATTTATGAATAAAAATTGTTGAGCAGAAAATACATAATATTCATTACGAATTTAATAAGTCTGATAAAAATGGAAACATGCTTATATAAGTAGGAATATGTATGTATAAAAAAACCTTTCCTTCGAAAGTTTTTTTTTTCATAAAAAGTAATGATTCTCCTTTTATTCTTAAAATCTAGCGCCTTTGGAGACCATTCTTTAACCAGCAATATTGCCCCTTAATGTTAAAACCTGTTATGAATATATATTTTGTTTTTTTCCTTGCATATGAAAATATTAAATAACTATTAAAAAAAAAAACAAGAAAATTCCCCCATTTAAAAGAGAATACAAAAAAATTTGCCTTTAATTGAAAAATCCAGAGATAGAAACATATTCATTATTTAATGCATATACATAATATTTATTCAAAATGAAAATAAAAATTTGTTTTAATTTAACGGCAGTGGAAAGACTTTATTTACAAAAATAAACGAAATTGAAAACATTAAAAAAAGATTAAACTTAAAATTTAGACGCTCATTGTCAGCATTTCAAAGAAATAAGGGCAATTATGTGAATTTCTGTAAAAAAATGAAAAGTATTGGTATGAACTAAATTAAACACATTTAAAAAAATGCCAAAATTAGTAAAAGAAATGTACGAAATCAAAATTGGTAAAAATATGTATTTATTTATAAATACATATATTATTTATTTAAAAGTATTGAAAAAAGTATGTATTTATTTTTATTTCTATTTAAAAAAAATTTCTAATTAAAATTTTTTTTAAAAACATCCTGTTAAAAGAGCAGACATTTTCAAAATGATTCCTCTCGTGATAATTGGCTGGTCTTGATCAGTGATCTATTTTGCAGAACGCCGCACACACACATATACGAATACGTCTATACATACTCGCACATTCGCTTTCTTATTTTTAGAGATGAAACCAAGGCTAAAGATTGTACTGTGATTCGAAGCATAAAGAAAACTCTTTAGCAGATTTTATCTAAAAAAGAAGACATTTTATTCTAAAAAGTATTGGCAAAGCCGAATTTTTCGGCTGATAATTTCTAATGGCAAAGAAAAACAGCGAAAATTCGATTTGCAACTGTTCCCAACGAATTAGTCTTTCGGAAATTCCTGATTTGGAATAAGTTTTTATCAGTGAAGTCTATGCAAGAAAAATACTGAACTGAAGAAAAAGAAAAGGAAAAAGGAGAAGGAATCTTAGATTTCTAAAGAAAGCAAATCTTTTTGGAGGTTCTTTTTTTATTATGTTTAGGAAATGGAAAAGGAGGGAATATTTTTAAGGGAATTGAATTGCAAATGAATTTTTTCCCTCAAATTATGTTTTATGCTTTATTTATTTTTTTTCTCAAAAATACACCATTTATAAATAATTTTTTTTTTGCTTCTTGATAAAAAGAAAAGAAAATACTAAAGAAAAGAAAAACACTAATTGAATCAATCATAAACATCAATGCTTTAAATATCTTTATTTTCCTCGTTAAAAAATTCTCACTAGAGAAATTGCATTTGAAGATTTTTTAAGGAAATATCCTTGAGAGTCTATGAAAAGACTATTTAGAAATTTAGTGAGGAAAGTAATGTATAAAAAAAATTAGGGGCGCATCACAATTAAAACATTGAAGAAGGAGTAATAGTGACCATAAAAGAATTACCCTTGCCCTATCTTAGACCTTGGAGTATGATAGACGGAGCTTCATCGTCACGGGGATTTCGGCCTATTGCCCAATAGTCATTAATAAATAATCTAAGCAAACCCCTCGGATAGGAGGTACACCCTTTCTTCGGAAATAGGGCAGCATAATTTGCTCACTTAATAAATGATTTCTCAGCCACTTTTCCATGTACTTGCTTCCTTCGTTGACCTTGGTAGGAGGAATAATGCTAAAAGAGAATTAAATTGCAGATTAAAAACCATTATTTATTAAATAGGAATCAAAGGATAGATCTACATTGAAACTTTACTCCAATGAAAATTGAAATTTTGCGCCAAAAAAAACAAAACAATAATTAAAAAAAACTATTGATGATATGTGACAATAACATTTGAGAAACTTCTAAATCTATGAATGAGAGCATATATTTCATTGATATATTCTCTAACTACAAGTTGAAATGTTTTTTGATTTCACATTAATTATAATAAATTTAAAATTATCAAAAAATAAAGGTTCTAGTATTACATAAGCCTTTAATTAACATTTAAACTTAGATTTCTTATACAAGCAAATAAAATAAAATGCTGAATTGAATCATGAAAACAGCAGTTGAGCAGTTGTTTTATGATATAAATCAATGGTGTCCATAGTTTCTAAATAAGTTAAATGAGATATATAAAGTTCATGTAGTCTAGGAATATTTTTATTTGATTTAAAATCACAAAATTTAAAGAAGATATTCGCAGGAATATTATTTTAAGATGCTGTATTTTATCAAATAGTTTAACTGGAAATAAGTGAATCAAGAAAATGAATGATGTGTTTAGAAACACTAAATAAATCATTCAATCAAAAATTAGTTCATTTATCATAATTACAAATGAAAAAAAAAATGTTTTCAGTTGTAAATAGTTGGTTAAATAATTGATGAAGGAACTTCTATTTTAGTCTTAAATAGGTCATTCCTTTTCAAATCGAGTCGTGGAATCAAAATTCTTCAGTTGTAGTTTCTTATCTGTTATTATGATCAGGATTAGACTAATTTATCTTTCCATACAGCGTTTGTTTTCGTAACAGAAGATGGTAAGTAAGTACAGAACTTCCTAATTAAATTTTGGTTTCATCGAAGGCACATTCTGCGCATTGAATCTTATGTATGATAAATGTGAATGTAAGTTGTGAAGTAGACAATTATTATTATAATAATTTGAAATATTTATTCAGAATAACTGTTTTCAAACGAGGGCATATCTAACGAGTTTCAAACGAGGGCGTATCTTCAATAAACCAAAAATAAATTTGAGTTGATATTAACAGAAAAATTGTAACTTTTACATTTTATAGAAAGTTAGACTATTATTCAGACTATTTCTTGGGGAATGCTGTGTCTATTCTTTCGACCTTAAAAGAAAAAAAAAGGTTATGTTATATTTTCTATATTGAATTGAATGTCATTAAAAGAGATATATTTTCGTTTCCTCTGTTCTATTTTCTCTCATTTGAAGTATAAAAAAAGTATTATAATCGTGGGAAAATTCTAACTCGAAATTTTGACAGATCTCTTCATTTTCGACTTTTCTGAGTTCGAAAAACAAATTTAAAAAATGTCAGTATACGACAAAAATAACTCAAAAATGTTTTGAGCTAAATAAATGAAATTTGATGTACGATATTTGCACCACATTAGTATTGTTTGTCAAATTTTGAGCAAAATTTGTTCAGAGAATTTTTGTCTGCCTTGCGTCCGAATATAAGTTAATGCGACAGCTGAAAAAGATAGATGAAAAAAAATTCGGTACACATATTTAACATCTATAATGTAGACTCTTATCAGATTTTGAGCTAAATCCAAAAATTGATTTACCGTCTGTTGGTCTGTGTTTGCAGAAACATCTAACTGCGTTTCATGTTTCAAACCCAAACGAACTCTTAAAACTTTTGTTTCAATCGATTGAGAAAGAAGCATTTAAGACACAAATTCGAATTTGAATTTTTATTAACCGGTGGACATAAATCGCCAAGAAATCTTGTCAAAAATTACAAGATAGATTCAATAAAAAGATTAAATTCAGCCAAAGGTTAATATTCTCTAGCTACTATACACCAATGGCGTACAAGGCTTTTTCTGAGACAACATCTTTATTAAAGTGTATGAAAGAAAGTTTTGGAGAAACCATTGTAGCTATTGTTTAAATAATGAAATGTTTTGAATTATAGATCGATGCTAAAAATAGTATCTATTCACATATGGAATGAAATTGAGGAGTTTAATTATACTTTGAAGCCGATTTTACATTAATCAATATCTTCTAATTTATTTTTCAATTGGAGAATAATTCTTCGAATAAAATAGCAATTAACACTTTCAGAGAAGCAATATTCTTTCTTAATTTTAAGGAGTTATAAAGCTATCAGGATAGTACCATTTTCATCATACCTTTTTAAACACTGAAATTAAATTAAATATATTATTTAAATATCAAAATTAATTACATCCTATGCCGATTTCCCTGGGCGCGTTTTTAATTCGGTAATTCTCAATTAGTGAAATATTGCTTTCAGATATTTCATATATATTAATATTTTATGAGCTCATTATAGAAATCGCTCGTCTATCTAAAGTTTCCTATTTTATACCTATTTTTTCTACAAAGAATTGTGCTATGTTTATGTCTTAGAAATGCCGAATACTTCCCTAAACAGAAGTCTTTAATGAGATGCGGAGTTTTTAATAGGAAGAAAAGAAAACATTTGTAGGATTGATTTTAAAGATTATTTCTAACCTAGTTTTTCTGTAAATAATTTTTTGTATATTTTTCTTGCTTTATCTTTTCTTTTTCTTCTTAATGTATAAAAAAAGATGAAAACATAATTTAGTGAGAGAACGGTTTTAATGCCTCTTTCTCATCTAAAAGGAAACAGTTTTTAAAAAATATTTTTTCTTTTTCTTTCCTCCGTGAAAAACTCTCAAATATTTATTTTCTTTTCAAATTGAAGATCATTTTTTTTTCTTTTTCATTTCTTGCTTCGCCATCACCTTTATTCATGTTATCTTTGGTTAGCAAAAATCATAATATTTGAAACAGGAAGCAAAAGACTAATTTCAAAGGAACAAAAACAAATTAAATACTTCCAAAGAAAGTTTTTTTTCCTCCTCGAGTCAACTTTTACGACACCATTCTTTCTTCTTTTTATTATTGGTTAATTTGGATGTTTTCAAGAAACTTTTTTTTGATGTGGATTTTGTTTACCTTTTCAAATTTTCTTTAAAATTTCCAGTATTATTTCGCTTAAAAAAAATTTTTTTTTTCAATATTACGAAATTTTTTTTCTATCCCCAATAAAATGAAGTGTGCACTTTTAGATTTGCATACATCGTTGATAATTTAGCAAACAGATATAAATTCATGTTTCGACATTATCTATATGATATATTATTCAAATTTCGAACATTAACTTTTTACTTTTAATTATTGTTTTCCTCAGTATAATTCTTATGAATTAATTTATTTTGAGTAGTATGCTTTTACTCTGGTTTATAAATATTCATTTAATTTTCTAGTATACGAAGTACACAATGGGAAGGAATTCAAATTTTAAAAAAATCAAGCTCCAGATTTTAGCGAATTTCTACGTCTCATACCTACTTAAATTTTGAAAAAAATATTTTTGGTATTATGTCCATCAACTTTTCTCTGAATATGATAGCTCAAAAACACTTTGATTTAGATGGATGCCAATTTATATATAGTATTAAGATCAAATTTGTAGATTTGTATCACATATTGAACGGCATTCATTCATGCGCTCGATTATTGGTTGTTCGTCTGTCCGAATACATGATAACTACAAAACGAAAAGAGCAACATGGATAGAATTTGATGCGTAGTTTTAGCACATAAAGGAAAGATATATATCAAATTCTGATCCGTTGAAAAGTCTATCTATACCTTCTCATGCACGTAAATGCGATAACATAAAAAGGCAACAACCTGCAAAGAATTTTGCATAACTTTAGCATTTAAAATGTATACTATTTTTAATTTTGACTGAAATCCGAGAAAATATTGTCTATTCGTCTGTACTTTCATAAGCATGCAAATGCAATAATTCGAAAAAGCAAACACAAAAATGTCCGGCATTTAGTATGTATCTTGTGTTTACAACTGTAATTCTGTGTCGGTCAATCAAGCATAAAGATGTCTTGAAGGATTGTACTGCCATACATGTACTGATCTTGAAGGAATGTACTGCGACGATTGTACTGATATGTAATCATTTACATATCATTCTAGATTGATACTAGATGCAACATAAGAAGGTATTAACATCTACAGAGTGAAAGGAAATAGAAAGAGTTAAAGAGAAAAACGTTTTGTGGTGAATAGCTTATAAGCCAGTTAACATGAACAATTGCTTTTGTATTGTGGTCATGCGTACCACAAGGTCCCACATTCTACCCTCGCTCATCACAGTTTGCCACAGTTTCCTCCAATAAGCATCACAACTATAGATTGCAGAAATCGCTGTATTTGTAAATAAATAGCTTTCTTCTATGAATGCGTGAGTGCATAAACTGGTATTGATAATTTTGTAGCTGGTCATAGAATTCATGGTAGCTCGATGGGGATGCTCTTCTTTACTTGGTGTTTCTTTCATTCCATTTAAAAGTCACTCCGATGCTAAAAATTTTATTTCTTCACTATCATAATGAAATTATAGTAAATTTAATTCAGTCTGTACATAATTCTTTGCTTTATAAAGAGATACATTTTATTTTATTTCTTTTTACTTTATAGACACTCTATTTTATACTTTACTCCACTGCAACTCACTTAAAACGTTGAAGCAAAGGCTTAATAAAACCTAGATAAAATCGTAATGCAACATCATGAAATTAATTTTATAACTTTTAAGCTTGTGATTAACAAAAACAGTTAGAACAGTATTTCGTTTAGTATAACATTTAAAAAGCACAACCAAACAAATTTGTCTTATGTAGGAAAGAAAGTATCATTTTATTTCTTCTTGGGAAAAAAGATAGAGTTTTATAGTTCTTTTAGGGGCACTTTTCTTTTAGAATCCTTTTCTTGCCATTACCATATCGATTTTTTTGGGCTAATTTATATCCACAAAAAGGAAAACGGAAAATCTGAGGAGACACAGAACGAAAGATAAAATCTTAAGTATTACCTGTTTATAATATTTAATAAACATCAACATTTTTTGTAAATTTTGAGCATTTTTTTTCATTATTTATAGAACTGTTTTCAGATTATTTAAAACATTTCTTTCCTATAGATGTAAATTAAAATATATATATAATATATCTTACTGTAAACAATTTTGAAAGACCTGTACTTTATTCTTTTAATGTTCATAAAAATGCTACTACGTTCTGGAGGAATTTTTTGAAAAACGCTCGAAAATATTTAATTCTTAAATATTTGCATAAATTGAAAAAACATATATGAAACCAAAATACACTAGTTAAGCCACAGAAGTTAAAAAAAAAAAAATTGGAGGAAAGGGCGTTTTGGACTAAAAAGAGGCATGAAGCAAAAATCTTCTACTTTAGATGTTTATCAATTTATTTGCTTAAATTTTTGCAGAGACTTAAGAAAAATATTATCTCGTTCCTGAACTAAAAACTAGCTGTATTACTGTTCATTCTTTAAATATTGGGGTTTAACTGGTAAATAACATAGAATTTTCAATTTTTTTTCACATTGTGAAGCACTAAAACAACTGTAAAATATTTATAAATTAATAGATTACTTATTCCTTAGTCCAGGAACTGCAGAACTTATTTACAATTTATTATACTATATTTAAACAAACAAACAAAAATATGCGTTACATTTTAATTGTGAGGGGTTTTTTTGTAAGAAAATTCTATTATATTCTATATTTGACAAAAAAACATTTTAAAACGTAAGAAAATGCAAATATAAGAATCAGCGTAACTTTCCAAAAATTAGGCTTATAAACAAAATTCTGATTGTTTTATAAACACACTTGTTCAGACATAAAGAATATTAAATAAAACAAATTTCATAATTTCGCAAAAAATCGACTTTTCAATATAGTCATCTACCTTAAGAACTAACGGAATGTTTTTTTCTTGAAAGGAATTTAGTCACAGTACACCATTAATGGTAAATGCTAGATAACGTTAAAAGATGGTGCAGTTTTTATTTATATTTGAAAAGGCTTTTTTATAAATAATTTTTCATGTTTTTTTGCATTAATTATAAGAATACAGTCTTTATTCGTCTTCTAATATAGTTATTCCTATTTTTTGTTTGTAATTTAAAAAGTACCAAAATGTACCAACTTATATTTATTGTATTAAAATAAATTAAATGAATGAAAAATCAATGCACCGGCACTTTCCCCACTTAACAATATAAGTGAGAAAATTACTCAAGGAAAGTACCCATAAAAATAGGGGAAATTATTTATTATTTTCTAAAGATCGCATAAAAACAAAATATGAAGAATGTTTTTCCGATCATTTTTAGTTTCTTTCTAAATAAATACAGTTTAAATAAAATATGGTTTTTAAGTATGCTCTTATCTATCTTATATTTTCCAGAAATTCCACATCAGTCTGATAAATGCCTTTATCAGAATATATTCTGTCGTTATCAGTGGGGTTTAGGAAACCAAATGATCTTCGAGAAGAATTTTCTAGCTTCAGAAAAGTTGATTTGTCATGAATGTTTCGTTTATTTAGAATAAAATATGAGGATGCTCTAACACAGAATGCTTTCTAGAAATATTTCAATAAATATGCGTTTGTTAGCCTTATTACTTAATTCATTACTACACTTATTTTACCGAAGGATCTGGAATAATTTTTAGTGAAGATAGATCTGAGTTAATTGTCTAATTTTTAAAAGAAAATGTAGGTGAAGAATGGAATTTAGGAAAATATTTTGAAAGAAATTGTTATTATTTCCAAACCTAAGAAGTGATTTTGAATAATTTAATATATGTTTATTTAATATAAGGCAACAATGATTTTAGATTAATTTTAATAATATACCTGGACAATTTTAACGCCAATTATCAGTTGAAATTCATGCCAATATTTATTTTAACGGTAAAATTTGCATTTAGAATGAGAAATCAAATGAATTCGTATTTAGAATGAGAAGTATTGAAATATTTCTATCAATAATATCTTTATTCTCATTGTATTTTCCAAAAAAAAGTTTCTAAAATGTTTATGAAGTTTAGAATTCTGGAGTTAACATTACATTCAAGTGATTTATAAAATTTGGATTTAAGATAATTAATTAAAATAGTTAAAATTTTAAAAAAACGTGATTAAATTTACATTAAGTGTTCCAAATAAAAAATAAATGTGCAGAGAAAATTTGTGTTTTGAGAAAATACACCGCAGCACATGAGCATAAAGCACTAAAGCACAATAGTGGCGATGAAGTAATAACATGAATTAACTTTTAAGTAACAACAAAAAATCATCATATTTTACAACTCTGTGGAACGGAACTTATATTTACTTTCTGATATCTAGATATATAAAACTCTAACGTACGTGACATTGAAATTGCTCTTGTTACTAACTGTTGAATGGCAACAGTTAAATATTGCATTTTGACAACATTTGACTTACATC
Source organism: Argiope bruennichi (assembly GCF_947563725.1). NCBI lineage: Eukaryota > Metazoa > Arthropoda > Arachnida > Araneae > Araneidae > Argiope > Argiope bruennichi. The sequence goes on from NC_079152.1 coordinate 71,793,049, forward strand.
ACCGTGCAAACGTTTCAGATTGCTTTCTTTAAGGTTTTCACAGCTGCGAATAATTCAGTCTTCAATTATCCAATTAATACAATTGCAAAATATTTTTAGAAATGTTCGAAAGAGGGTCTTCAGTGTCATCAAAATTATTATCTGATAAAAATGGTTTTTACATTATCTTAAAACTACAAAAAACCACATTTATTGAAAACTATTTTATTTCTGTACAGTTTTTCTTTATTTTTAACCATTTCTTAAAAATTAAATTGATACACAAATTATATCAATGCTTTAAATGTTATGATGAAATTAAAACTCGCCCATTTAGACGTTCAATCACAAATTTTCGTCAATGTTAAAATTAAGATTAACAATTTCATTCTTTGAACTTTAATTTCGAAGTAGGCTTTTAACTTCCGCTTTTATTTCGTAATATTTACTTTTTAATTAGTAAGTGCAGTTATTTATTGCACATTTAATTCAATCATTTTATCGCTTTCACTTTTGTATACTTTTTAAAAAGTTTTCATATTGCCAACAGTATGTTTTACATCTCTTATTATTCCATATTTTACCATTTAAAACGGTGCTTTTTACGTGTCTATATGTTTAATTAATATTAAATTAAAAAATTAATTAGAAAAGCTTTGAAAATAAAATTAAAACGACTAAACCGTTTTTTACGTTTATTATCATAATTTTTGCTAAAAAAAATGACACTATTTCACTTTTTGATTTATGTTAAAAACGGATGTTAATCTCACAATCTTAATCTTAATCGCTTTTAAAGCAGAATCTTAGATTAAATATATTATAAAATTTATTAAAAAAACTGTAAAAATTATCATATAATTAATGCTTAAATATTAATTTGTTTCATGAGAAAAATAAAATTCTTTTTGAATCACGGCAAGACAGGCCAAAGAATTTTATCTTTCACAGATCTTTTTAAAATACTTGAATTAAAATAAATATACTATTTAAATGCTGAAATTAATGGGAATCCTCATCGATTACTGATAACTGTAGTTTTCGTGCTATAATTGCAAATATTCAAATATATTTTCTAAATTTTATATGTGTGTTGGTATTTTAATTGATCATTATAAACGTGACTTGTCCAACAGTCTGCTCCTTTCATCGTGCTGTTTTCAAATTTTTAATTATGATGTATTCTTCTCTTGGAAAAGTTTGAATTTTTCAAAAAGTTGAAGTTTTAATGAGTAAAATATGATGGAAAAATGGAAAAGAAAAGTGAAAAATTTTATGAAAAATGGAAAGAGACAACATTATATTAGACATGATTATTTTGAAACTAATTTCTTTAAAAAGCCTTTTTTAAGGTTTTCCGGAGAAATAATAACCTCCTCTTATTCTGCCCTTTGTAAACAAATTTATTAAAAGAAAACAGAGGACGAAACATAGTTTAATAAAAAACAGATTTTAAAGTACTGGAAGAAAAAGAAATACAATGTTTTGTCTTTTTCATTTTTGTTATGAAAACTCAGATATATAGTTAGTTGCTCCGAATATAAAACATATTTTTTCTACCTTTTTCTTTTCATTTTTCAACCCGTTGTATTTTTAATGTTTTACATTTTACACCATTAGCAGAAATGATACTCAAATCGAAAAACAAAGAATTCATTTGTATGAACCATGAAATTTGATAACTTCAAAAATACTAAATTTCTTCATATTTATAACAATTAGTAGCCAATTTTCAATATAGTGGTTTATGCTCACTAATCTTAAGATTCCTAAAGCAGCTTTTTTTTAACAATTGCTATTGCTTTTTTCGCATTGTCGGTTTCTTCAAAACATGAAAAAATACAAATAATTTGGTATTTGCATTTTTGGTATACTTGGTATTTAATTTCTAATTTTTGGTTTCAAATAATTGTCTATCTTCTTATAATTCATTTTAAATAATTTGTTTGGAATGTTTGTCTTTATTATCTATATTTCTTTCATTGTAATTCAAATGAAGATATTTCTAAACTAAAGTTTATAACCAGAATGATCTTATATACTTGACTTCAAATTTGATCGAATCGTCGAATTTTTTGCTAAATTTCTTCACAAAAAGATAAAGTATTAGAATAATTGTATTTTGTCGATTTCTCATGGTTTGCAGTAATTGAAAGACAAAAAAGGTGGAAACTTTGATAAGTTGCTTGCTTTTTATTGAAAGTGAATGTTAATTTTGAGGAATTAAGTGTTATATTAATTTTATAAGTGATTGCATTATGCGAAATTGTCTCTGTATTCATAGTATATTTGCATATTGAAATTAAATGTTTGTTAGTTCATGAAATATCCATGAGAGTCATTGTAACACATTTGGTGTCTGATAGCAAAATAAGTTTTATTTTCTTCCTTTCAAACCGATCTACTTCAAAATTTATTTTTAAATATCATGAAACTTATGATATATTTCATGGAACAATGTTATTTTCTTTTCTTTTAAATACTTTCGTTATCACTGTATTAAGTAGAATCCTTTATCTATGAAAGTTTTTGAATAATTCTTATTTTTTTGTATTGTATTGCAATAATAATAATACGAGATTTGATATCACCCGAGTCGAGTTCTATCACAATTACTAACATTGACTAGAAAGTGATATTGAACATTACAAAATATTATCAAAACTATTGTAAATAAGATTAAATTAGAATTGCGTTTTATGTAGGAATTTTATTTGTTACTCAATATTACAACAATATTTATGTAGAATATGTGAAAACAACTTTACAGTTTATGCTAGAGAAAAAAAACAACTCTATTTTCAGCTTTAAAATGATATTAATAAAAGAAGAATAAAACAAAATGTTTTTGAAAAAATGTTTAACTATGCGTTTGAATGATATTAATTACATTTTGTAATGCTTTTTTTATACGTTAAACTGTCTAGATTTTCAAAAAAATTCTTGGTTTTTATTCTATTTTCCCTTTAAATCTGTGACCGAATAATCACAAAATTTTTTAAAAAAAATCGTAAAATGTTTGATGGATTTATTAAATTATTGATTGAAAATGAAACCTATGTAATGTTTGAAAAATAAAAAAAAAATCTGTGTGGCAAAAATAATGCAGAAAATTTTAAAATAGGATTAATGGTTCAAAATAGAAATTAGAAACTTGAGGTACAAACTATGATTACGTTACTTCGAAAAGATTTAATAAGGCCATTAAAAGATTTCATTTCAATTTCAAAATTATTACAGTAGTAAAAGATACACCTCACCTATTTATGTGACAGTTAAATTCTGAGGAAAACAGGAGGAGTTTAATTTATTTAATTATTGACTAGATACGCATTTATTTGCAAACTGTGTATGCAGAACGTAGTGAGCATTGTGAGATTGCACAGAACCTTTATATATATATATATATTGTTTATTATAATAATGTACATTATTTATTTAGTCCAAAACTGAACATTCGTTTTCGTAAAACCATAGTTAGACAGATTATGAAAATCCCCAAATTTAAATCCTAAAATCCTCAAAATTTCATTCAAATATTTAGAATAGTTTCAATTAAAATTATTTCTTTGTTCATATTTAAATGGTATGTCATTTACATTGTTTATTTATCTATAAATAAGTGAAGTGAAATTTTCTATGAAAAAAAGATGAATGATTAAAACAAAAGAAAAGAGAATGAGACAATTTTCACAATGTAAATTTCATTGTACATAAGTTTTGTGGTTGTTAAATTAAAGATAATCATTTAAATTTTGTTTAATCTGAACATTGTTATTATGCCGGTGTCCTGGTACAGGAATAGCGTATCTTCCAAGTGATCTGAGGATCTCGAATTCAAGTTCCGGTTCGGGCATGGTTGTTCTTCTTCTGTATTCTGTCTGTGAGGGGTGTGAATGTGCCCCGCTGTAAAAAGGGGTTGTGCAAGCGATTGTGACGCGTGAAGTATGTAGCTAATTCGTACTATTGGCCCTAGTTGGCGCTACTGAAAAAACAAAGGAAGCTGACGCGGCTTAAATCGCTGACAGAACTGCCAGCGGACCTGTACTGTACCCTAAGTAACAACAACATTGTTATTGTTATTAGAAGAAGCTAATGCTATAAAGATAGCTTTAGCGATATAGTTCATAAACAGGTTATACTATTTATTAGGGGTGCTAAATAATATTTAATATCTTTTGCTAGTTTAAATGAAAATTAATAAATTAAATCATCAAAAACATAATGAGATTAATGATATAAGGAAAATTTGTATTGAATGAATATATAAATAATTTTATAGTCTCACAAAATTCTTTTTATTAAAGATTTAAAAACTGTTTTATATAAATAGGAAAATTTTTTTATAAATAAAAAAAATGGTAAGAAAACAATTAGTAAGAAATTTTTTAAGATAATTGTTTTTCTTAGAGTAATTATTTCTGTTAATAAATTCTTGAGCTGAAAAATGTTCGAACGTTTCTAAGAATTTCTTCTGAAAAGAAAAATTAGGTTTAAAAAAAGAATGCCATTTTGAAGCGTGCTCAGAAAAGCAAATCCCTCTGTGAGAAGATGATTTCTAACAGCAAAGAATGGTTCCAGAAAATTCAATTTGCAACATTTCTTTTCAAATTGGTCTTTCGAAAACCTCTGATTCGGATGAAAATTTTTTCTTTTTTTAACGAATGAATCTTCACAAAATACTTTTGGTTGAAAAAAAAAAGTCTAAAAAGAAACTTCTTCAATTCGAAAGAAAAACACTTTCTCCGCATTGTTTCATTTAGTTCAGGAAATGAAGGAGAAAGAAGAAAAAATAGATTTTACTTTTTCTGGTTGGAGTGACTTAAATTCGCGCCTTTCATCAAATTATGATTTTTTTTTCAATACTTTTGTAAAGAACGTTATATCAATGAAAAGAAGTTCGTTTTTTATTCCAGGAAAAAAAAAAGAAAATAAAAGAATAATCCCTGTTTGGAAATTGAGCTTTAATAATAGTTATCATTAGGTACAACACTTTCATTTTTTTTCTATTTTAAAAGAACCTTTTCATAAAACAATTCATTAATGAATAATATAATTTTTGCTCTTAAAGAATTATTTGGAAACGTCTGCAGTAAATTGAATAAGGAACAAAAGAATGTTTTGAACAGAAAATGGTATCTTATTACACTGCAGATAAAATTAAATAGTTAAAGGGTTCATTTAGTTCTGCAAAAATTTCCTAAACCTAAATTTCAGATGAATGTTTTAATTGAATTACTATAAATTAAACAAGTTACTTTGAATTCACTTAAAAATTTCAAAGATTCTATGAATTTCGAATTTGAATATATTTTAATTTCTAAATTTAAAATGTTTTTGGGGAAAATTAACAATTTATTCCCCCCCCCCCAAAAAAAAAGTGTTGTTTAAAAATTTGCTTTGGGAAAAAAAAGGAAAAATTTCTTATGGATTCTTTTACTAATTTTAAACTAATTTGCATTTTTTTTTTAACTTTTGGAATAGTCCACAGAAATTCTGTTTTAGAAATAGTATTTATTTTCCATGATATTTTAGATTTTAATTTAGGATTTTTTTGTTATTTCAGTTTGTTTATATATTATGATTTTTTTAAAGTTTGAGACAAAAGAAAGAGAAAAAAACAACAAAAAGAATTTTATTTTATACGAATAAAAGAAATATTTTGGTTTTGTTTCTTTCTTTTTTGTATGAAGTGAAGTAATTGAAATAGATAAATAAAATGAAAGGAATGCAATATTTTGACTTTAAACTTTTCCTAATAAAAATTGTGATATCATACATAATGTTTTATTACAAAACCTCAACATTTGATCACTTTCGATTATCTTTTTTATAGAAAGGAAAACTAAGCGATAGGAAGTAACGCTTTTCTTAGAAACAAATTAAAGAAAACATGGTAAATAGATTTTCAAATAAAAAAAATATTATTTTTTATTGAAAGTTAATTACCTTTTTAGATCGCAAAAAAACATTACTTGAAAACTCAAATACTAAGGAAGCTAGATAGCTTTAACCAAGAATCAACATAGTTATAAAAACAAGTAAGAAAATGTAGAATGAACTTAGCACCGCCGAAGATAACAAAATTCTGCATCGAAAGAAGTTTTGTTAAAAAAAAATTCTTATTTTATTATCTTTAGCCCTTTTAAGCGTGTTTTTAATTAATTTCAATGACCTCGGAATTTCCTTTTTTTCCCCCCAAGGAATATTTTTGTGCCTTTGAACGAAATTTACATAAAAACAGAAAAAAAAACATAAAATCTACCTCAGACAATAATTAAAAAATAAAAAAAAAATGTTAAAAAAACAATCGATTTTTAAAAAATAAAATTCAAGGTTCTCGAAATAATGTCTACTGAAATTAAATAACCAGGATGTCGTTTTTATGTAAGAAAACAATGAGTGCATTCTGGAAAACAGAAAAGAAAGTTTTGCGCCAGGCTTAAAATTACAAGATTTAGTTAGAAACAGCATTTTTTGGAATTTTTATTTCCTTTAAACACAGAAATTGCGCAATTTTGTGTTATAAATGACCCCCTATATACACATATTTTGCTTCATTCATTAGTTGAATAACAAAACTAATTAACTTACATAAAAGAATACGTAATATACTTTTTATGTAAAAAACAACAACAAAAAACAGCTGTTTTCAATGAAAAAAAAAAGCATTTTCCAGAAATGAATCAGTTAGTACTGAGAAAAAAAGAATAAGTTAGTACTCTTTTATTTCATGATTTCTGTTTTGAATATTTTTATATTTGTTGACCAAGACATGATACTTATTTATTCATTACTAGCCGCCTTTGGCAACAAGTCGGTTCGACGATCTTAATGTTCGTTAAAATTTTAATAATTAAATATTTTATGCAATTCCTACTTTAATAGCTTCTTTATTAAAATATTTTAAAACTTCAAATTTTGATAGTCATATAATATTATAAAGGCCTTCAGTTATAACGTAATATGTATCTCTCTAATTTTCTGTTAGCTCCCGTTGAATTTATACTTCAAAATTAAAGTGGAAATGATTAATCTGCAATTAATATAATAATATTTTTTGCTGAAAATAATTATATTTTTTGTAATATGATTACTGAAAACAGTCACTGAGCGTTTAAACTTTATGGGCACTAAAGAATATCTTTCTTAATTTATGTAATATTTCAAGAATTTGTCAACAAAATTTTCTCAGATTTATCATGACCAGATCGATTAATTAACAATGTTTAATTTTAAATGCATCAAACACTAAGAGAATAAAACGAATCGTTTAAAATAATCGGTCGAAAACAGGTTTTAAAAAACTGCTTAAAAAACGATGCACTTAAAACTATAAGCATATACAAAAAATATACAACATAAATACAATCTAATTACAAAAGCATGCAACTAACCTAAAAATATTTTAAATCAAGAATCATCCGTTGATAATATTGTCAACAATCAGAACACAATGCGCATGCGTGTATTTTTAACGCCAGTTAAGGTAATGCAAATGCGGGAATTTTTCTACGCCAGTTGGGGTCACGCTATGCAGATTAGAAATTTTTAATTTCCTTTATTCGGTGTTATTTTGATTCAAAAGTACTTCAGAGTGAATCTGAAAGATCGATTAATTAACAATGTTTAATTTTAAATGCATAAAACATTAAAAAAAATAAACAGAATCGTTTGAAATAACCGGCCGAAAAATGTTAACCCTAGCCTCATTACTGTTGGGAAAAAAAAAACTGAAGACTTACTCATTTGGCGTTGGGGAAAATGAAAAGATTTTTTGGCGGGAAAATTAGTTTTTAATTAATAATTAAAATTCTAATTAAAAATTCAAAAAAAGGGACCACAGGTGCACATTCCCGACATCTAATGTATGCATGTACCAAATTTGGTAGCTGTAGGTCAAATGGTCTTTTCTGTAGAGCGCCAACACGCACGCACGCACACGCACACGCACGCACACACACACACACACACATTGAGCTTTATATATGATTAATATAAATACTAAGTAATCTAGTAAGCAATTTTATATCGATTCACTAAAGGGTGGGACCAATCGTACAGTATCAAAATTTAATGAAAATGAGTCGATTAATTGATAATTTGGCTAGAAAAATACTAAAATAATGTGGTACCATAGGGAATCTACAAATAAAGGAAAGTTTAAAATATCGCACTCCAAGAAAAGAATATAAAATCGATTACAAAATTTCGTTTTTATAAACATGAAACAAATCAAAAGTGTATAAAATAAAAATTCTTCATAACCGAAATGAAGAATTTTTATGTGATGTAAATTGTAATAGGAGAACAAAGATATTGTTGTTGTTTCTAACGGCACTTGCCACGAACAATCTCGCTGACGAAATCAGCGATTTTAAGCAGAGGGTGCGTCTCTTGTTTTTTATTAGCTCCAACTAGGGCCAAGAGTACGTCTTAGCTACTCATGCATTACATTCGCTTGCACAGCCCATTTTTTACCGGGGGGGGGGCACATCTCACAGACAAAACAGATGTAGAGCAACCATGCGCGGACCGTGACTCGAACCCAGAACACTCAGATCAGGGGGAAGACACTCTACCCCTATGGCAGGACGCCGGCTAACAAAGATATAACATACCTAAATAAAAAACAAAGAAAAATCATTCAAAATTCCGATCTTAATTTTATAAAAGACTTAATTTATTTCAATGGTGACTATTACGTGATAGGTGCATTATTTTAATCAAACAGTTATTGAATTTTTAATAGCTGAAATTTCCTTTAGAATCTGTAGTAAGATCAATGAAATTTGATTACAGGTTTGTGACATTTATTTTCGTTTTTATTAGTATATAAAAGACAAATTTAGCAGGCAATAGCAATAGAAAAAATTCTTTAAAAATAAATTGACTGCATTAGAATATTATTGAAATGTAAATTATGAAAAAACATATAAAATAAAGTATTTTCTTTTATTTTAACAAAACTCTTTTTGAACTATAAAAAAACGAAACGCTCTTCTCTAGAACTTTTATTATATTTCCATATAACCGAGCTTTATATTGTATCGAAGTATTCCATTTAAAGTATATAAAAGGTAAGAATGTTTTCACGTTGAAACAAATTCCATGTGATGCAGATCGTTCAATATCTCAATCCGCCTCTAATTCAAAAATACGCGTCTAAAAGAGAAATTTTTAAAATCTCTCTTGAGACTTCAATTGTAACTGAGTGTATGATGTACTTAAAGGTTCTCTCTTAGAAGTTGTAAACATTTAATCAGAGCTAAATGAGCGACAAATACGCTACTATAAAACATTCTACTTTTTCATGAATTCATAAAAAAATATCTTCATTTAGTCGTATAAATGTGTAACTTAGAGTAATGTTATGTTTAACTTACGTGTAACTTAATGTGTAACTTAGTTCTAATAAATAATTGTTACACAAATCATTGAACGAGCCCCCCATCTATAATTTTAAACAAATAACATAAAAATGCTTTTTTATACTAGGCTATTGCAATTTCTGTTGATTCTTAGATGCAGAAATCTTCTGTGTTTAAAATGGGAGTGGAATGAAAGCTACAGAAAGAGATACTCTCAATTTATTTAATAATAACTTAAATCTCATAACCTATAGACTTATATGATGTTACCACTGCGGAAAACACGTATAACAATGAACTATTATAACAGGAGTGTCGAATTAAAATAACATTGTATTCTTCAATGAGACAGCAGGAAAGAAACCTGCAGTTAATGAAAAAAAAAAAAATGCTTCTGACTTATCAAATCATTCTAGATATGTAATAATCTCACTTACTGCATGCTATTTCTGTTCGAGGTGCAATAGTCTGAAAATGTAGTCTCATGTTCTAGAAACGAATAGCATCTACCTTAATTGCATTTAATTGCAAGCAGATTTAAATACTTCTGATTTGATTCTAGGCTTTTGTTTTTCTTTCTAAGTTTGTTGTCCTTTTGTATTCATATTTCGCTAATTAAGAAATGCTTCTCAAGTAGAGAATCATATGCTTATTCTTTTATTACCACAAATAGAGTTGCTTCTATTCCTAACGTCCAAAGGAATAATAATCCTAATATCCTAGGGAATCACGTCTCCATGACGATAAGTTAGACACTGAGATAAACGCAAAATGGCCACCATTACAATGCAGCCTGTACGTCTATCAACCATGAAGAGGTGTGATCCAACATCGATATGGAGACAGCTCAACTTCACACCGTTATTATACCTACCTGAAAAGCGAGAACCTATTTAATTTTACAACAAATTTTTATTCCATAGTTGAGGTGCCCCCCCCCCAGGGATAATTTATAAATGTGACATTAATCAGTGAAACTGATAATTAATACATTAATCTCCACATATAAACCAAGTTATTTGAAAGAGCTATCATAACAAATTAAGGAAGTGAATCGAATAAAATTGATTATAATATGACATTAATCAATAAAACTGATTATTATGTGACATTAATCAATAGAACTGATTATAATATGACATTAATCAATAAAAAATAAATTCGTGAGTACAATTTTAACTTAAAAATAACTGCAATGAAAGCACTTTAGAATACGAAAGAGCTTGAATAATATAATGTAATGAGCAGCATGGTCTATGTAATTTAACACGCAAACATCTTATTCCAAACTGAATCTTCCTTTTGCCGAAAAGGGAAAATTTAGCCCCTAGAAATAGGAAACCCTAAAAGCCTGCTCGTTTAGTTATTGATTCTGGACTTCCCGCGCAGAAACTAAGTTATTTGAACGAGCTGTCATAACAAATTAAGGAAATGAATCGTATCCAGATTTACGAGTATCGGAGTGATGTTAACAAATAACGGATAGCTCCCGTCTAACAAATCTTTTCTCCCCCACTGCATACGTTCGTCGCTTATTGATTTCCTTAAATTCCTTTGACACAAGCATTAAGCAGCCGGAATATTTTCTCTGATCCGACGACAGTCTGTTTGAGAAGAATAAATTGCAAATCATTGATCATTTTCTGTGATTCTTGCAGCTCGTAGTATTAAAATATTTCATTTCTGAGAATTTATGGACTGGAAATATTATGGATTTTTCCCTTTGAAAACTGTCTATACGAATTTTCATTAGTGAATGGACACGTCAACACAACGGATATCCAGAAATATATTAAGTGTAGAATGAAAAAATGTATTATCGATAGTTTATGACTCATGTGTACCGGTTGATTTATAATTTGTATTTAATATTAAAATTAATACTATTTATATGCAGAATTTTCTGAATATTATTTTAATGGGCACTTCATCTATGATTTCAAATGTAAATAAACTGGAAAATTCGCATTTCATGGAATTACAGAGGGAAGAATGGTACGTAGAAAATATTATGCATACTGAAATGTAAACATTGAATTTACATTCTGATTTGAATACAAACATACCTATCTCTACCAATAATAAAAATTAATGCTTCTATGTCTCCAAGTGAGTGGTCAAAAATTTATATTTCTTGACCTAGATTTGCAAACCGCGGCGCATTATTAGTGTGGATGGTGGCAAAGTGTATATAGGGGCAATTATTTTATAATTAAAATTAAATTAAATTTTATTGTCTTCTGCAATACTTATGAAAATATAATAACACGAAAATAATTTTTACTTCATGTTAAAGTTCATAATTTTTTTTTCAACGTTAATAATTTATGTCATATATTTGTTTATAATTTTAATAAAAGTTTCGAAAATTATTTTACACTTATTTTGAAACAATATATATTGATAATGAATACATTCTCATTGTTATTACTAATTTCTGTTCATGGAGTTTTTTCCACTGCGAGCAAAATATGAAGATTCTGCTTTTTTTTCATATTAAATAAATTTCAGTTTAAGGCATGTATTTAACATATTTTCTGATACTTTGTTGCACACTTACAAATAAAATTTTACTTTAAAATGAAACCATGGTGAAACATTTTTAAATGTAACATTTTAAATGTAATCTCATTTTTCTTTGAAAATTCAATATTAAGGTTCACATTCGACATTGGGAATTCCAGTACATAGTCGTGACACGTAAAAATTATTAATAATATTCAGCATAGAGTGACTCTGGAGCAGCGACATTGTTATCATTGGCTAATTGCGTGAAAAATTAGATTCCTCTTGTTAATGCTGTTATCCTATAAATTTGGCACTCTTATTGTGCGGCATCTAAGATTTATTTCAGCCATTTTAGCTGTAATACTTCTGTAGATTCTTCTAAAACTTTCATATTTCTAGTCACGCCTTTCTAAGACTATTAATTCTCATTTTTGGCACTATTTTTGAGGAAACGTTCCTCCTAACATTTATTTAAGTAGAAATGCCAAAAATAAATCATGAGTTAACGCGAGCAAAGGCAGTCCTAACTGCAAGGTTAAATTCTGAAATTGCTTTGCATGAAATATATATATACATAAAAAGACAAAGCAAGATATTAAAAACTTTTTTTATGTTGCAAGAAATTACGATATCAGAGTTTTAGTTATATAACGCAAAAATTTATTGAATATTTAAGGTTTAATAAATATTACGAATTGAAATTGAAGAAAACTTTTACTTCGATAAGACTGTTACAACATTTAGGGATAATTCTCTTTAAAGAATTTTTACTATTTAGAGAAAATTTTCATTGGAGGATTTCTCTTATTTAGGCAAAACTCTTTTTAAAGATATATATTTCACTGAAAAAAACTTACTAGTTTTTTTATATGAAGATAGTTTAAAAGTTAAAAAAAATCAAAAGAAACTGATATGCGATAGTAGTAGAGTATTTAAATAGATCTTTACATATATATTTTATTTTTTACTTTTTTAATGACTCTTTTGCTGACATTTTTTAAAATACATCATATTTTTTAATATTTTCTTTGTTTCTATTTTGCCAAAAATACAGATTGGAGATAATTTTTGCTGTCCTTGCAAATGACCGATATTCTGACATTTATAGGGAGTTCGAGGCGATGATTTTGGAATTAATATAATGCAAAATGCATCGTAATGTTTATTTTGAAAGAGGAAAGCGTGAGGAAAGAAAAGTATTGAATAACTTGCAATTAAATATTGACTCTAACCATACTGACATTTCGCCAATATAGTAGAATTACTATTGGATAAGAGTCACTTTTTTGTTCGCTATAGGTTTAGTGATAAATCAAAAATACAACTGAGTTATAAGGAGATTTTGACTTCTCACGATACTCTTTCATTAATAATTCAATTAGAATAAATAAGATATTTCATTCCCAAAATGTTAATAGATTAATTATAGACATTAGTTTTAATTGAAATTCTTGTAAAAAGAGCGTATTTCTTAAGAAAATTATCAAGCAAATTATATGAAATGATATATTTGTTTTCACTAATTTATGATATAAATGGCAAATTCTTCAATTTTTATGTTTTTATACTATGAGACTAATAAAACAAAGTTCTGCATTATTACTGAAGATATAAAAATGAAAGTTTTGAATTAATAATTAAAATTATAGTCTAATTAAATGGAGAGATCTCCTTGAAACCTTCTCAAAATGTCTGATAAATGTACTGCATTATTAACCGTATACCACTGACGAACAATAATCATGAAAGAGTCTATTAAAGTACAATATTTTACTATAAACCATTGGGATATGGTAAAATTTTAAATATTAGAAAACCGAATGTGCATTTTGGGGACGTTTTTTTGATAAATAAATATTCAAATCTGTAACAGAATTAGAATTATAGTCACAAAATAACATACATTTAAGTCATTGTGTTTACGAGTTAAAGTGTTTGCGTGCTTGTGATCATATAGATGGACAGACGTTTAACCCCCTAGATGGATTTGATTTTAAATTTGGTACATATCTACACTTCAGCAGTTAAATATATGCACCAAATTTTATTAATCTAGCTCTCTTTGTTTTGTAGTTAGCATATCATAGTGGTACCTTTTTGCAGTTAACTATCGTATTAACTAATAATGGGACAGTTAATCAAGCAAAATTTCTCTGAATGGAGTTTCTTCAAAATTTGTTAGAAAACTACAAATTTTTAATTGAAGTAGAGACCGTATACTAAATTTCATCCTTCTAGCTCAAGGCATTCATTTAAAAGCAGGGACTCGGGTGTTCTGAAACGTGAAGATTTGTTAAAATTTGGATTCGATTTTTTTTGACGATTACAGTATTTTCTTTTTGTATATTTCATATACGAGAAACTAAAAACTAACATAGAATGCAACTGGATTCGTGCAAAGATAGTACAAAATTCCGGATTATAGAGGGGTCCACATTCTTATCCTGAGTGCACTGAAGATGGTCCAATTTAAAGAGTCCGATTCAATTAAAATTCATTTCATTCAGTTCTTGAATAAAAATAAGTTAGTAACTGTTTTCGCTTGCTATGTCTATTATTTTATTTTATAAAGAAAGATAAATAATACTGTGAAAACTTGCTTTTAATAGTAGTGAGGTATAAGAAACAAAGGCATTTCAGATTATGCTTGGTATTTTTCCTTTTCTAGTATTTCTTGTCGTTCTAATTACCTGATACTATACAAATTGTTAGTTAATGCAAATTATTAATTATTATAATTGAAATATTTATTAAATGCTTAATTATCATTCATTAAATATAAAACTTATTAATGTTTGCTGTTTTGAAATTAAGCCAGGACTATTTTGCTCCATTCTCCCTTTTTGGAGATATCCCTCCTGGTGTTCGTCTGAAAAAATCTCTGCAGACATCTGAGGTTTTGTTTAACAGGACATTTTAGTATACGTAAGTCATTGTTACAAAACAGGTACTGGAACCAGAAAAAATCTCATTGGAGTTGTTATAAATAGTTTTAGTGAAATCTCATTGGAGTTGTTATAAATACTTTTAGTAAAATCTCATTGGAGTTGTTATAAATAGTTTTAGTAAAATCTCATTGGAGTTGTTATAAATAGTTTTAGTAAAATCTCATTGGAGTTGTTATAAATACTTTTAGTAAAATCTCATTGGAGTTGTTATAAATACTTTTAGTAAAATTAAATGGTATAAATATTCAATAATGCATGTAAACCTAGAAGATGATTAAAAAGATTTTGAGCTTCCAATTCAAACATGTTATTTCTTTTAACATTGTAAACATTTATATAAATATCTATCCATGTTAAATTCAAAAAAATCACTATGTATCTTTTTTTTTGTCTTAGAAAATAAGCTACTTTTTTTTTGAAGGCTGTTCAAATTTAACAAGTAGTTACGGATACAGAGCCAGGTATTTGTTTTCCTTTATTGATAAAACTAGTGGTAGATGGATAATACAAATAAATGTGCCGATAAGAAAGATAAGCAGACGCACATGAGTAAACGAGGTAAATTATCTGTACATCATGCGTTTCAAGATGGCCGAGCGGTCTATGGCGTTGCGTTCCGGTTCACTTTTGTGGGCGTGGGTTCGAATCCCATTTCTGACAATCAATTTTACCTTACAACATTTTTTTGGAAAAAACTTAGTTACTGCGTACTTTTATTCTGTCGTATTTGAATTGGCAGACTTTTTTTATGATGGTTCAAATGCATTTTCATAGAACTTTTTCTAAAAAAATATTAATAGTAATTTTTTTTTCGTTGCGAAGTATGCTTAGAAAAAGTTCAGTTATGATGATAAAATTTAATAGGATAATCTACTTATTTTGACGAGTCTCCACGTTAAAAATCCATTTTGCAAATAAATCTTGTAATAATGTCATAGGCTAAATGGATGAAATTTGGTATTAAAACTAATATTTCATTACTCGGTTCAGCTTTGTACCTGATCTAGTTAAGGTTAAATTGTGTATCGATCGCTGTGATTTTGAGCACAACAATTCAATGCATTTAATTAAAGGAATGAAATTCGACGATAGCCAAAATCTACACATGATTTTTTTAACGAGAAAGAATAGTTGATGAACATTTTATATTATTAATATTAGTTTTCCAAAATACTTCTACTCAAAAGCGACATTTTCTCATTGAGAAAATCTTAGAACTGTCAAAGTCTGAGAACGCAAATACCATAGGAGAGGTACAAAAAAGTTTGAAAAATAAACTAGTTTATTTGTGAGAGAAAAGGAACATTTCCGAAGTTTTTCCCAAGAAATATTAAAGGAGTTATTAATTATTTTGCTCGAAGGCACATAAAAACCTATATATCAAACAATTATGTCTTTATCCCTGGGTTTTTTAAATAATACTTTATATCACTAAACATATGTTTATTTTTTTATGAAAGTTACTGAAAAATTAAGCTTGTTTGAAGACAAGATTTTTTAAGTAAGTATTATTTTCGCTGCAAAAGAGATGAGTACTTCGCAAAAAAGATGAATAAAAATATTAACAAATAAAAAGTTCCAAATATGGCCATTCCGACCCGCCGGAAGGAACATGGAAAAACTTGAATGACCGAACCGCCGCAACACTGACGGGAACTGTGGTTTAGTTCCTAAAGGACATCACCGTCTACGGTACAACCCTTTTGTAAGTCTTGTCATCGAGGGGAGGAACCAGACCCCTACCTTTTCTTTCCACCATTGTGGGTGGCGAGAACCAACCACCATGTAGGAAGTATATCATTCAATTACGAGGTCCCCCCCTTGGAACAAAATGGCCACTACAGGTACTTTAACAGGAAAATCTGTAATCCACAAAAATGTCTTCTTTTTTTTATGTGATGCAGTGGTTATTATAAAACTTACAAGCTTTAGCAAAGTATTTGTTTTCTGCGTATTCGCAACTCTCAACAATCCTTGATTTAATGAGCTTGCGCTTTGCAAGTTAAAATATTTTTTCAAAACGCTCTTCATTAGTTGTCTTATTGAAATTTCAATTTTTGAAGGGACTTAGAATATGTTCAATTATTCCTAAAGGATTCTAAAAAATGGTAATGAAATGTGATGAAACCGTATTTTTTTAATTAATCCTTCAAAGGATGAAAACTTATTTCTACGGAAAGAGTAGAAGAACTCGTTCTTTGAGTAGTGGTAAAGCTAGGTCAACACCACTGCAGGTAATAAATGTTCGTACAAAAAGAAAAATAATAATAATCTTTTTTAAATATATTATAACGGTTACTGCATTATTTCGAAAAAAAATGCATGTGTACTTTGAGATTTTGTATTAATAATCCCTCAGTCATTTATATTTGAAGCTGAGTTTTCTAATTCATCTTTTCCAATTTTTTTAAAAAAGTATAAGACATCCATAATATTTCACATTTTTCTGTCGGAAAATAGCTACGCGTGTTTGCAACTCTGAAGAAACAAAATTTAATTATGCTTACCTAGAATTTCACTTAATCTAGATAATTAATTCTATAAGAGAAAAAAATTTTATTTGTTAAATTTTTTTTTACCTTTTTTCCTATTAAAAAAATGCGTTTTAATGAATAACCTGTTAATTATTTGTAGTAAAAATTAAACAAAAATAAGAGTGAAAAAGTATCACTACCTATAAAAAAGATTCTCTTAGTGTCTGTTCATTTTATAAGAAAAAAAACAATCACACTTAATAGAAGCAAGTGTTTCTTTCTTCGACAAAAAAAACGCCAGAAAGCCAGGAAAAAAAGTAAAGAAATCCTATTTAATTGATTTTTAATTTAAAACATAGCTGGTTTTTTTATTTATAAAATTTAATTATATTTCCCAACCGTAAAAAAATATGACTTCAACAATGAAATATTTGGACATATGAAACATTTTTACAGAAGTTTTGCATATTTGTGAAAAAAAAATTGGAAATAAATAAATAAATAAAAATTGTAAGGTTATCGAAGTTAAAAACGATCTTTATCAAAATGAGTCTTCCATTTTAATATTTATTTTGAATATCGTTAGAGTTTATAAATACTATTTTTTCTAAGTAAATAATTAAAAAAATAATTTAAAAAAGTACTGTTTGCTAGTACGCCAAACTCTTTTACAGAAATCACCCAGAAGGTGTACGGTGCTCAATGAGATGGTTAACAAATAATTACACATTATTCCAGAAAAAAAGAGGGAACATAAGTAGTAAAACACAGCTGAAAAATATCATTGACATTTATTCATTTAAAAATTATATCATTTAAAAATATCATTTTCAGAAGCTCACAATACAAATTGAAAGAACATAGCATTTCCGTTTAAAGTACAGCTCGGTGATCAACAATCCAAATTAAGAATTCCCTCTGTTCATCAGCTTTTGGTCTCTTGCTCGCTTATATACTTTCTGTGTTATGATATGGAATTTTCTAGGAGAAGCACCGTATCTCGAATCCTATAAGAGATATCGCGACAATTTATGTGTTTTCTAGAGCTTCAATATTTATCGCTGAATTCATTCATTTTGGGAAGCATTGACTTTGCAATCTTTAATATTATATGTAAAACACACTGCCTTACTATGAGACTAACCGAGCAGGGAATAAATATAACAGATTCCTGACATTATAAAAATTATTGTGTCAAAATAAGAAAATACAGAAAAATATGAAAATCATTTGAATAAATATTTTATCAACATGTTTCATGGGGAGAGAAAATGATTATAAAGAGTGCAAGTGAGGACTAAGACGATCTTCTGTGGGACTTTTTATTTGATTATTTGTAAAGTTAATAACTGCCAATATATATATATATATATATATATATATATATATATATATATATATATATATATATATATATATATATATATATATATATATATATATATATATATATATTGCAAAAAACTAATGACTTGGCAACTATACTGATAATGGTATTGTTAATGTAGTATTGAAAAATACTTATATTTTCCCTTTATTCTTTATTCCAAATTCTTTATTATTTCTATGAAATTGTCGAGATAAAGCAGACATCTTTATATATATTAATTAACATTACCATTTGTTTTGAATTATTTTTTTCATATACAAACAGAATTTTTTATGAGCTAAAGTTTAGCAATTATCTTCATTTTAACAAATTTTTTCCCTTGTCCAATTTTTTAACCCATAGAAATCAAAAGAAATTTGTTACTAAACTTAAAAACAGTCATATTATTTACTGTAAAAATAAATATGGCATGATCGAACTCAATAACAAGATAATCGGGAAAACGTTTTTTTAGTATAGTTTTTAGAGAAGTATTATATGAAAGAAAGTTTGAATTGATACCTTTGTGTTATAAATAATTGATTACATGAATTCATATATTTTTAAAAGCAAAATTTATTTTCATACTATACTATTTGTTTCATAAATAATTGATTAGATATACTCATCTATTTTAAGAACATCATTTTGCTTTCCAATTAATAGCCTTAATTTGATTCCAATTTTAATGATTTTTAAAATCTTCTTTTTTTATGCTGTTGTGTTTCCTATGAGGACCAATCTTCAACAGTATCATTGGATTACTCTTTTTTACAGATAATTTCACGTAGAACACTTTAAACAAAAGAAGTTGTTTATAAACAATGACACTTCACCACATTTGTTTAATATATCCTAAAGATGATGTCAAAATATCAATATTACGAGTAAGGAATCCATGGAACCGAAATAATTGAATCCGTGAAGTCAATGCTTCAAAGGATACAAATCTTTCTTCACCCTTGAGAGAGAATCTTCCTTTCACCCAGAAGGAAAATCTTGTCCACTGAGATGGAAAATCTTCGAGAGTCGATATTAAATTCAGACTCTTTGCACATAAATCAGTTGTTTGAACAAGCTGCCATAACAAATTAAGAAACTGAATCGAAAACAGAACTGCGAATCTTGGAATGATGTTTACAAATAACCAGTGAATTCCATTTAACAAATCTTTCCTCTCTCTGCGTGTGTCGTTGCTATTGATTGCTATTAATTCCTTCGACGCGTGAATTAAGAATCTGGGATAATTTCTCTGCTGCATTCTCTGAGTTTCTGATAGCATATTTGCGAATAATCAATTGTGAATCGTTCATCATTTTCTGAGATTCTTGAAGCGTAGTATTCACATGTTTGATTTTTAGAAACTTATTTTAAATAAAATATTGATTTTCTCCTAAGAACTATCTCATTGAGGATTCGTTAAAACTGTTTTAGAAGTGATGATGGTGATGAAATGAATTTGTAGGAAATATTCGATGCAAAATGTTGTTTGCACTATAGACAATGAAACACTGATGTGTACATTATCATTACAGAAATAATACAATAGAATACAACAGAAATAATACAACAGAAAATTCCGAAATTTGTCAAATAATGTTTGAAAAACTGTTTTTCAAATTTCGAAAGATAATTTATTTGTGAATAATTTTGAATGCCTTTATAATAGGTTTCTCCATTTAGATAATGTATTTACCTCGCATGCACTTTGAAATTACGAAGTGATCGTAATAAACTGTATTTGCAGAGAAGTATTTAAGGTAGAACAAAAGACGCGCAGTGAATAATAAACAATTAATGTGTTCCGGTTCAATTCTAAATTGTACTAAATATCAGATGGATTAATTACTTAATGCTAGATCTAAGTAAATTCTCCGAATAATTCATTACATTTTTATTATGTTTTAAGGCCTGTTCTACTAAATTATTCAAAAACTAATCAAATCGGAAATAATTATATTAACGTATTTTAGTTCATTTTTATCAACAAAACGAACATATTATCCTGCTGATTTGCACAGTAGAATGATTATGAGAAAATTGATATACAAAGGGAATTCTTAAAAGTTGAGTATTTGACGTTGAGATTATATATCTGAATCAGATATTTTTAAAATGAAGAACACGTTTTAAAGCGACTTTTCACTTTCCTCCTTAAAGTAAACGTTATTCTTGTATATAATGTCTATTTATAATCCCTACATCATTCGCTGTTAATTATTGCTGCATTACATATGTTTTTTCAGTATTTTACCAATTCAATACTTCTAATAAAATTCATAATTTCTCATGAAAAATTACAAGTGCTCAATATAAAAAAATAATTTAAATCTATCAAACAACAAATACAATCTCAAAAACCATTTCTTCATTTACTTATAATTACCATAATTTTTTTTTTGTTTTACTGCATAGTAGTTGTTCCCTTCAACTCAGTAATATTTTTAATTAAGCAGTTCAATAAATGAAGTTGTTTAAATGAAAAAGGCAGCATTCTCTTTTAATTAAGCTAGCATCAAAGTATTAAGAAAATCCATTAAAATATTGTCTTTTAATATGTTGAACTTCTAAATCTAATATATCGTAGACATATATATTTATTGCAGTACCATTTATTAATACTTATAAAAAAAGGATTATCTATATGAGGAAAGCATGTTAAAAGAATGAAATTTTTATCTTTTCTCATTTAAAACATAATCTTTCATTTCAGATTATATAGTTGATCGTTACAGATCAGATTAAAAGGCTTTTAAGGGTACAAACACGTTTAATTTCACATTTAGAATAAAGTGTTACAGAACGCCTGCAGCAGAGTGCGGCTCAAGCCAATAAATAACCACATAACAGCCGTTGCCAAGAACATAATACAAATTGAACATTAAATTGGTTGCCAGATACAATGTCATACATTAAAATGATAATAATAAAAAACACACAGAGTTAACACAGAGAAAACAAAAACACACGAGAACAGAGCTAAAAAATAAGTACAATTATAATTAAAATTAAAATTACAAATACATCCAACAATAGTCCTCATTTTTTATATCATTTGGTTTCGTTCCGATATTTTAAATATTTCATATCAAGTGCTGGAAAAGCATCTTCACCCCAAAAAATACATTCGGATATTGTTCCAATGTATTTAAAAATGTTTGATATTTTTTTTTTTATAAAAGTTAAATTTTAAAAGCAAATAATTGATATTTTATAAAATTTTAGAATTAAATGGAAATATTTTACTTTCATTGAACTCTTTTTACAGATCAAGATGCTATGAAATGAATAAAATCATAAAAAATTAAATTCATAAAATCACGTACAACTTTATTCATTAGTGATGCCATTTATCTTATTCTTTTGCGTAATATGCACTTAAGTTATAAAAATTTATAAAATTATTGACGTATTTAATAAAATAATTTGAGTGATTTTATTTTTAGCTGCAATAATTTTATTTTTATATCATTCCTTTTTTTTGGCTTTTATTTCTATGATTTTTCAAATTTCCTCGCTGAAATTTTTTTATGATTTTCAGAAATTTTATGCGTATATGATTGAAAAAAGGCTGATAAAATTGGAAAAACTTTATCTTTAAGGAAATTTAATTAAATTCAATAGTTTTCGATAGTCAGAATTCAGATTCCATTTCTTAATTCATTCTGTGGAGCCATATTCCCTTCTGGAAAAAGGAAAGAATTGTCATAGATTAACTGTCAGTTTTACGAAATCGATTATCTTTTCAGTTGTACATAAAAAGCCAGAATTTTTGAAGAAAAATAAATATAATATGGCTGATATAAAAATATCAATTTTAAACGAAAAAAAAATGTTTTTATATTAATTATATATATATACCTGATTACGTTTGTTAGTTAAATTTAAAACGCAACTTTATTATCCATTATATATATCTGATAAAATTATATTCTAAAGTATTTGGCTAAAAACTGTTTTATAGGTGGAAGATTTGTAGAAACACTCATTGCATTATTACGTTACTCAATTTCATTTGCTCCTCCCACACCTCTTACTATTTATTATATTTACTTTTCCAATTCTATTTTTCCAATTAATTGATTTTGTTTTAGCATTTGTTACCTAATTTTCTTTTGAGTCATCCGCCTTTAGGAAATTGAATCTTTTTTCTTCTGGAACGGTCATTTTCTTTAAAAGTAAAGATTAACGGCAATGTGATAAAATACTTACAAGTATTTTCGATGAAAACGACCCTACATAAATATTGTCATCAATTAAAAATACGTAAAATATAATATACCTAAACAAAATTAGATTATCTTTATATTCAAGAAATATTTTGAGTACAGTACACATGCAATATGACATCTACTCAATTTGACAATGCTCTTCGTAGGAAGAAAATGAATTGTCGGCTTAACAGCAGAAACCTTGATGTATTTTCAGTACCCAAATTCCAACACAGTTCTGTGTTTCCTTCTCATAAAGTAAATATGATGATTTTTCAAAGATTAAAAAATATCACTGAAAATCACATGGAAAGATATCGAAGGCATTTGGCGACCATCGAAATTTTGCCAACAGATTAAGAGTCATCTTGATCATGAATAGCTTATAATTTCTGTATCACATTCTCTTTCGGGAAGTTACTTTTTGGATCGATCTGATGATATATTTAGATAACAGGTTGCAGCACAGCTAAGCCTTTATCCATTCCGGAAAATCATTGATTAGTCTTTTTTTCATTAAAAAAACTGATAAGTTTTTAAATTCTTCAGAGCATGACGAATCCGGTATGATTCCACGTCATATTGTCACGTAGATGAAGTTATCGTAGATAAACAGTGTATTAACTAAAGTCAAAGATAACACTCACGAATCTCAGTTCGGAACTTTATTCAAGGAACTAAACCTTACATTTGTTTTTATCCACAAGACTAAAAGACTCGAATCTTCTAGATTTAGAAAGATACAGAAATTATAAGAACATTCTAGAACAAACGAGAAATCACAGAAAGTAAATCAATAATAAAACTATTTTTAGGCAGCTTGCCTGAAATCAGATACGAACTTGCAAACTTTCACTTTGAGTTCATAGGATTTTACCATTGCGTCATTTGGTAGGAGCAAAGTTTGCCTAAGTTTCATTACAATATTATATCAGCAAACAGCAGCTTAATAATATACTGCAATTTTATGCATAACAAGTACAGTTAAGTATACTTTTTATTCGGACATATCTTACAATATATTGTCCCATTCTTTAGTCTATAGCAATTATTTACAGAATAGAGCCAAGGATATATAAAAAAACTATATACTTATTAGCATTCATCATTTAAAAGTATTAAATCCTTCGTTTCTACAAGGAAATAACATTGTCAAGGCAACGTACTTTAATGATATGCTCCTAGTATACGGAGATTGAATGCTATTCCAGAAAAGAAAGTAATGTGATAAAATACTATTTTTTAAGGTGCAATCAAACGAAAACTAACATATTTCTTGAAGACAAATTTCTAAATAGTAAAAATGTTAAATCTGATCCTAATCTGATATTGTGTAATAATTAGTTTCCAGATAATAAATACAAAAACATAATTTTCTTTCTTATTTTCAGAATTTACTATGAATAGACCATTCAATAGCCTAGTTAAATAAGGCCCTACAAAGAGGTGAAACATCGACGGAAAACAGGTAGTTATTATTTGTGGTCTCAGGGACTTCTTTTATCCAATGTAATTCAAAAATTAGACTAAAATGTTTTTGAATTGTTCCCTACAACTTGGCTATTTATGGGAGCTTTCCCTCTGAAGTTGAAGACAAATATTTTTATGTTCCCCAGGAAGTCCTTTATAATAACAATTTTCCTCATTATATGGAAAAGCAAATTCTATTTATATCTCAAATATATCTAGGAGCATAAATTCTCTTTGAGCATCATAAGCTGTCACTAATTTATTACAACGAATGCTTGCCTCATGAATTGGCTGATGACAATAAATTAAATAGAATACATCACAAGATATCATTATGAATGGGAATTGGAAATTCCATGGAGAACTCAAAAGGGGAGAAGAGAGTGGATAAAAAGTTGAAAACGACTTTAATTGAAACAGCAATGAAGCATAATTTATGGAATAGTAATATTAAAATTTCTCTTTTATTCTTTATTTTTATATTCCCACAAGAATTATATTCTGTAGTCTCGGAGGTTGGTATGAAAGAGATCAGCTGGTATCCAAAAAATATAAAAAATAATAGATATTAAAATGAGAAAATCTTTCACAAAATTTCTAGGGAAATTCATTTCCCAATTTCATTTCTACGAATCTCGGATTGATCTTCAGCTTTCGCGTGCTTCCGTATTGAATCAAATTCCTATATAATTCAAAAGAAGACCGATTTTTTTTTCTTTAACCAAAGATCTTTTCATGAGTTTTCGAATTATATGGGGCTGGTTTTTTAGAATGTTTGCAAAAGAACTAAAAAAAAAACATTATTGTTTTTTTATATATTACTTTAATATTATTCTGCATCGGAATTATTTATAACCGTAAGATGAAATATTTATAATAGTCATAAACGATCTTAAAAGAAGGTAAAAGATGATTGCATGGCTGAATTAATCGAAATTTTGGTTTTCCATTGTATTAATTTTTTTTTTTTTTGAAAATGTATAGTTCCATGCAATTTTGTTGTTTTTTCCACAACAGTATTTTCAATAATCATGTTCAAGCAAAAATACGATAATTGGGGCTACTCTAATATATGATATTTGAATCCTGGAGTTATGTCTGTTTGTCAGTCATTGAATTTGCGTATGATCTCTATGGTGAAGAATTTTATTAAATTTTGAATGAAATCTATTAAGAGAAAACATGTGTATCCGGTTATATAAATACACATTCACAAGACAAGTAAGAAAATAAAAGGAATTATAAAGATAAAATTTGGTACAAATTAAATGCCTAAAGAGTAGATATAAATCAAATTTGGAACCAAATCACCATGAGGCTGAAAAAGTGTGTATATATGTCATGGCATAGGGGTAGCACGTCTTCTCCGTGATCTAGGCGTCCTGGGTTCGAGTCCCGGTTTGGGCATGGTTGTTCTTTCTGTGAGATGTGTGAATTGCCCTCCTGTAAAAAGGGGTTGTGCAAGCAAATGAGTGATTCTTGAATAGCAAAGTCGTACTCTTGGTCCTAGTTGGCGCTACTAAACAAACAAGAGACGCTCCACCACCGGCTTAAATCGCTGTCTTCGTAACAGCGGGCTTGTCCATGGCAAGTGCCATAAGGAACAACACAACAACAGCATATATGTCTTTGCTCAAGGCATGTATGAGTGTTAATTTGAATCACAAAACGATTTATATATATATATAAAATTCTTTGTTTGCATATCTTTACAATTCTAGTTTTGTGTAATTTTGGTTTTAATCTCTCGGAAAAAGGTGTCCATTATACACATTAGGTTTTCATCCTTTTGCATATTAATTAGATCCCATCGATTAATAGCCAAGGCATTATCGAAGATCTCATTGTAATAAACTCTTTCGTTACTATTTTTCGCCAGTGGCGTATGATGAATAACATAGGCTTGCAAAATTTGAGACATGATAAAGTATTTGCAATGTAATGACAGATTTTTATATTATTGGATACGCCGACTTTAAATATGACATTCCTTTTTCTCAGTCAAGTAAGGGTTTTTCACAAAATAGACTTCAATATGAGGGCAAGAAAGTCCATTGTATACATTTAGAAAAGAAAAAGGTCTTTTCGAAATATTTTTAAGTATTTCATTTACAAGTTAACTAATACATCAAACAGTTGGAAATGATATTCTCAATATATATAAATATTATTTGAATTAGAACAGTTACCATTGTTTAATAAGTACTGGATTCATACAACCTTAATGTTTTCTTTTACTCTGAAAGCTCCTTTTCCTCTTTGTCTCTTACAGGAAATAAGTCTTACTTCTCTTTGTAGCATTTGGCAATAATTTTTCATCATATAAATTATTGACCTACCTTGCAATTTACAGTCCATCTAATATCTTGGTGAAATCTTTTTTCTTGTTTTTCACAAGATTTTAGGGAAAGTGTTTCAAATGCGAATTTAAAAAATGCTGTTTGAACGCTTAGAACAATCCAAGTTTTAGAATTTCATTGACACTTTTTCCAAGATAGATAGAATGTTAGGTCCTTAACATGCCCCAGGAATTTTGAAATGACTCACTTGAAATGTATACAGATCTATTTTTCATTCAAAAGCATTTGACTTTCAAAGGTTTCGTCAATAAAATGCTTTCGAATATCTGAATCTACGAAAATACCACCTTCATTTTTCCTTTCGAGAGTTATGGAAACTTGTTACATAACTATTGAAGCACTGCCATTTCTTTCTTTTCATAGAACTTTAACAAACTGTTTTATCGATCCACGCTTGATGTGAAGTGGAGGCAAGATGACTTTATTGGGATCAACTAAATTTT
This sequence comes from Argiope bruennichi, assembly GCF_947563725.1. Classification (NCBI taxonomy): domain Eukaryota; kingdom Metazoa; phylum Arthropoda; class Arachnida; order Araneae; family Araneidae; genus Argiope; species Argiope bruennichi. Next base: position 71,820,182 of record NC_079152.1, read on the forward strand.
CTTTACTACGTATTATTTTCCAGGTTTTCCATGATTATTTTTATACCGACTCCACCAATCACGCAACTTTTAGATCACTGCATATCGTCTATCTCTTTTCATTATATTTCATAATGATGAAAATCAAAATAAATTCTCATAAGATTCTTTCAGGTACACAGAATGTCCTAATGTCATTGAAACATACTTGCTATCATTATGAGGATTCTTTTTGAGGAATGAATAAAGGGCCTCTACTATTTCACATTATACTATATATTAAAGTTCTCCATCAACCAGGGACATTTCTATAGCAAATTAAGCCCCTAACTTGAGAAAAGCATAGATGAAATCTGTTTCTTTGTTATGAATGAAAAAGAAGGACGCAATCTATATATTTGTGAACATTTTACTTAACATTCATTTTTTTTTTTTCATTTTTTCACAGAAAGAACAGAGACAGAAAAAAATCTTCAGATTTTGCCAGTAATGATGATTTATGACACTCTATTCTCATCCCTTTAACAATCGATTGGTGGCTACTAAAATCAGTATTTTCAATTTGTGAAAAAAATGACACGCCATAGAGTTTTTAGAATGTATTTACAGAAAACAGAGTCTAAAACTCTATCAGAACCAACTATTGTTTTATAAAAGTTTTTTTTGTTGGTCTGTGTAATTAGAGAATATGAGGGAACGTCTTGGACAAACCACTACCATTGGTTGTTTTTATGGCAAACAGAGTTCATGCTACCACGTTATGTGTTATGTGGTAAATATCTTCAATAAGAATCTCAATCGTATCTTGATATATGTCTTATGATTACTTGTGCAGACATCTACTGTCCATTTTAGACTTCATAATTGTTTTGTAGATTTCTATACATCAAGTTAAGTTTTTATAATTAATTTGTAATGTCTCTTTATACAATCTGAAAACAATGCAGGAATTTTCAAATCACATTTAACTACAAATTAACTTACTTAATTCTATATTTTAAGAAAGAACAGGATTGATTTTCAAGTTAATAATGTTATACATTAATAGACGGTGTAGTAGATGTTTCAATTGAATTCGGTATAGCATATTTAATGATGTTGAGAAATCAAGCACGAGCGATAATGAAGAAATATAGCATTGTCTGTTTGTCAGAGCGTTTTATAGCTGTTTGAAATTTAGACCAGATATTATTTGTTTATTTAGTCACTGATATTTTTGTCCATATCAGTGTATTTAACATACGTATGCATAATGCTGCTCCGAGAAATGATACGAGATGTATAAGGATGATAAGATGGAAGATGGTAAATTGAATCTTATCCAAATATGTAAGATGGCCAAAACAGGATGGAAAACGCATCCCACAAATCAGAGAAGTTGAAATGAGCTTTATCACGTAGCTGCATGTCAGTGTATTGGCTTAGGAATTCATGAGAATTTGGATAGAATAATTATCTATATTATCTTCTTTCCAAAAAAAAAAAATGTTGATAACTAACTAATAGAAACTTGTCTCTTGTTTTTAAGGTAAAAGTCATAATAACAATTTTTAAAATACTTTAAATAAAATGAACACTTATTAAATGATCATAAGTAGTGAAGATAATGAGATACCGGTCTTCGGGTTTATATTCTAGAAAAAACAATTTTTAAATGTTATATCTAAAATAAATCCGGCATGTATGGATTTTGAAGAAAAAATGGCTGAAGAAAATTCAATTTTCCTCCGTTCTTTACAAATTATTCTTTCGCGTAGCTTTGATACAAACACGATAACGAAGGAATCTACACGCAATTACCATAGGAAGTAAGAAGGAAAAAAAAGAGCTCCAATTCGGAAGGAAAACAAACTTTTTTGGAGTTTTTTCATTAAGTTCAGGAAATGAAAAAGGAAGAAATTTATTCGTCCTTCGAACGAGTGGTTTTCAAACGCGGTTTTCATCGAATTTGGTTTTTGCAACGAAAGCCTTTTATGAATAGAAAGAAATTCCTAATTCATTTACAAAAAAAGGACGAAAGAAAGCTAATCTTATTTATGTAGGGGAATTAGTTTTAAAATAATCATTAACTTCAGAATTTTGAGCTTCGTTCCTTAAAACACATTCTCATTACTAAAATAATCCTTCGGAAGAATAATCTTGTCTTTTTCATAAAATTTTAATATTAAATTTAACGCTTAATTTAATTAATTTCAAAAAGATTTTTTAAGGATAAAGGCTCAACCACGTTTTATAATAAGTTACTAAATTATGGGAAAAGAAAGTGGAAACGAAGGCACTGTTCGAAAGTTTCAAATATTTACTGCATATTATTTAAAAATCAGTAGAAGCGTGTCAAATCCTATCCGTTACATTACTGCAAGCAAAAGTTTTAATGTTAAAAAGCATTAATACTTTTTAGAAATTATATTTAGAAACTTTTTAACTAATGAATCAAATGATATAGAACTGATATGATAACTGATAAAATTATAAAATTATTATATATTAAAAACATAAATTAATTTTCAAACTCTTCAAAGAATAAAAGAAAGTGGCACATATCTAATGTTAGCAAAAAGTGGACAACATTGGGGAAAACTAATTGATTATAACCTAGATAGATCATTTATTGCCATGCATATTGTATTTTTAAAGTAGTTGATACGATGCATTTTAAGATACCTGTAGTCTACAATTTGTGTAATGAAACTATACAAGATAAAATTTAAAGGGTAATAGAAAACATTACAACTATTTTTTTTTTGTCTTTAGGAATGCATGATTACAAATAACTTGTTGATGCAAGAATAATGCCTGACATCCCTAAACTGTCCTTAAAACAACGTTGGCCAGAATTTTAAATAAAGTCTGGTAAAAAGCAAGAGTAAGTGATAGACAGAAAAGGAAATCTAAATTGTTTCCTAGTAACATCGTTGACAGCTAATTCTTCACAACAGGGCTTACAATTAAAACTAAAATTTTTGTCCGTCAAAATGAAAACGAGCTTGAAAGCTTCGAGGGAATTCTGAGCGAATATTTTTGCAAAGATTCCATTGAGGAACAGATTACTTGAATATTTGGCGAAGCTGCGTGTTTGCGAGAAATACTTGGCATCTTTGAAATTGTATGCCAATTATTCTCACGAGTATATTACAATTTTTCGCCACAGTCTTGAATTTTTAATTTGTGAGATGAAACATTTGTGAAAGATGTTACCAGGAAACAAATAAAATTTCTCTAATGTCTGCTTCATTCCTTTCTATCTTAACGGAAGTCTTGCACTCATACATTCCTGTACAAAAAATATTGTACAATGACTCTATCAGGTCTCAATGTTTTATTCATGAGTTCAGTTTGTCCTGCATTTAAAGCTCAAATATTTAATATACTATAACAGAAAAATAGAAAAACGCTTAAGAATGCGATTGCTTGTAGTTTTCTAAATACAACTATTAGAGTTGTCGTTGTTGATATTACATAGTTAATGATAACATTCTAAAACAATTATATTTTTATTTTATAAACTGTTGCACATGAAGTGTGACGAAAGTTTGCTATGAAATGATCAGGGTTTTTTTTAAAAGAATCTGAGCACCCTTGACAAGAATATGTTGATAAACACAGTAATTCAGGATTTGAACGTCTATGCTATTAATAAAATACTTATATAAAAAGTACTTGAGACACATAAAAGATTACTTTATTCTCTGATTAATGCTTTAAATATCAGGAAATTTGTGGCTTCATATATTTAAAGTCATAACCAAATAAATTCAAAATTAAAATAAAACCAGTTATAATTAAAGGAGCACAGTAAAATTATATATGCTCTTGAAACAACATGGTTCATTGAGATGACACTAAACTCATCAGATAATTTTAATTATAATAACGTCCAGTTAGAAATTAACCCGCGGAATTCTTTAAAAGTGATATCCTAATTGTGAGCCTCGGTTAAAATACGAGAATAGCTAACGGGCTCTCTAAGAACAAGATATGGGAAAATATTTGAACCAATACGTCAAATTTAGCGGGACTAGATATACGACAGACATTTAGATATAATCGTATTGCAAAACTGGAGTCTTTGGGCTCCCTCAACCAAGATCCTGCCACTTGGCCACCATTTTCTGTTCAAAGCAGTGGGAATTGCCGTTCAAACGGACAATTTTAGAATGATATTCTAGTTGCGCTAAACTTATTTTCTACAAGGGCAGTGATAAATCTTTTATAAATAAACTTTAAATGGTTTATTCGTATTGTAAATTTGAATAGTAGTTTTATTGCTTTCGAGCACTGAATTGCTAGGGTTCTTTCTTACTTATTTTTCAAAATTTCATTTTTCGCTTAGCTCCTGAATCTAACTCATTTCGAGGCAAATTTGTTTCCATAGACAATGATGATGATGACGTGTCCGCGTTGCCACGGAAAGGGGGTGCAGTAGCTTCTGAGGGTGAAGACCTCTGAGCACCCGAAGACAGAAGTCTGACTTCTAGCTCATATGAAGATGACACACACACATTCGCCTTCACAACCCCATTTTACAGGTGGGCACATTCACACACCTCACAGATAGAACACTGATGAAGAACAACCATGCCAGAACCAGGACACCCATATCACGGGGAAGATGCGCTACCCCTATGCCAGGACAATATTATATGTAATAAAATTTTAATGGTTTAATATTTCCAGGAATAGTAGAATACATTACAGGAAACATTTTTTTTGCTTTGGTATGTATTGGTTGGATATATTGATAATTTCCTCCTAGATAAAATAAAATTGATAGAAAACATATCACTCAATAATTCGATATCGTAAGATCCTTCTTAAGACTGAAAGAACATTTGAACTTTATTTTTGCAGAGCGCAGTAAAATTTTCGTTTAAAAACATCGAACGTTCTTGGTTGTGACTTCTCTTATCTTTAAAGATTAAACTTCTTATCACTGTTTAGCCACAACAGATGTCTATAAACTTTCTGGATCAATACGTCGTTTCAGATATCAGTTTTTGGATAATTAGGGGCAATTAGCAGATAGCTTCATTTTATCTGTAGAATATCAAGGTTGAGTAAGATATTGGAATCGAGCAAAATCATCGATTTTTGGATCCCCATGCCTTTTTCTGATGTGTTTTTATTTGTACCGGCAAAGAAGTTTGATAATCAATATGGTACTGAACTAGAATGCTTAAACCAAACCGCCAATGCAGAAGATTACGCTAACATTATATGTATTTATAAGTAGTGATATTTTAAAATCTTAATTAATTTCCTAACTTTTATTTGAAATCAGCCCAAGTAAACTGCATTCTAAAATGTTCTCTTATCTCCTGATCCAATTCCCAAATTTTATTTTTTAAATTCTACATGCGCTCTAGAAATCTGATGGTGAAACCTAATGCTTACAATATTATTTTAAAGATACCTAAGATTCTCTTTGCCAAATTAACACTTGGTAAAAAAATCCCTATGAACATCTCATATCAAAGTCGCTAAAGGAAAGAATTTCTACTTGTTTTGCACTGGTATTGTGGTGTATATCGTAAAGTCTTACACTCAATGTTTACTAAAATTTTCGATGACCTCGGTCATGTGGAATCAAATTTAAAAGTTAATTGACAGTTTAATTTTAAAAATATAAAAATTGTAAATTTTCATTTAAAATATAAAAATTATAAATTTTTAAAACTACAGAGCATCAAATCACGAAAATTTTGGTTTTAAAATTCACTTTTTACATAAAATAAGTCGCGAACAACAAGTATTTGAATGGATAAGCCCAATCTATAAAAAGAATTCTGTTAACCCTAAGCAGACGTATAAACATCTGACTGGACAGAGTTTGAAGACTGTAATTTAATCATCACAATAAATACTTAAACTAAATCAATCAGTGAAGGATTCGAAATAACTTGAATGTTTCTTTTAAATTCATTTAATTTTTACAGCTATGAGAATTTATCCAAGTCATGGAGAAAATCAGAATATTTTTGTTATTAAAATCTGTAACTCAAGCAAATAAGCAGTCATTTATTAGACGAGTTTCAGTAGCTCATGTATTCTTTGTGGTCATGTATGGATTGAAAAATAATAAATGTACAAAATAAAATGTATTAGAAGTTAATTAGTTAGATTCGAGGTTAAATTAAATTAAATGACATTGGGTTAAAAAGATTACTTATATAAAATTAGTCAAAGATTACAGCGCTGTTATTAAAGAAAATTGGAATCAGTATTAAACATCGTATTTTAAAAAATGGATAATATTTGAAATTTTGTTTGTGAAAATACATTCATTTGTAACCAGATTTATCCAGAAACTGTTTTTCCTAAACTTCTTAATACATAAATGTTGAAATTATGATCGTACACACTTTACATAAATTTGAAATTCGGATCAAAATGCAACATCTAAAACTTTCACTGGAGATATTCTAAAATCCTCACATTTTTCATAAACTAAACTAAAATCTCAAAAAGAGAAAAGCTGTGACGGGCTGTAATTTCAAAAGCACGTATAAATTTTCAGCATGTGGGTCTATTAAAAATATTTCTACATTATTGCCTCTAGTTGGAAAATGTATTTGGTTTTTGGGTGGATATATTTTTTGAGAAACACTTACAGCTCATAAAACTGAAATTCTAAAGTATGCAAATGATTAAAAGAATACGCATAGGTTTCGAATTACTAGAGTGCGATCATTAAGTCTGAAGATAAAGTTCGAAAACATCAGAAGATATATTAGTGATTTTTTGGGGCGCCAGATTAATTTAATTAAAGAAACAAAACCATAAATTAGAAGCGTTAACTGAAAATGACGTCACTTCATAGAGGTGTAGAACAATTTCAAATTGTTTTAATCGTGCAAATAAAAAAAAAAAGTTGCAAAAAATGAAAGCAAACTATCAGAACTTAATGCTGATATTGTTACGTGTATATAAAAGTTATTAAGTATAAGAAAATTTATAACAACAAGAAACAACAGCACAGTCTTCTGTGATCAAATTATCATAGAATACTAATATTTTTCTTAAGTATATTAAAAATTCATTAAATACATGGCATACTTTTCTTATTCGCTGAGCCGATCAATGTTCAGTGAAATCCACAATGAAACGGATTTCAGCAGGATATTCTTAGTAATCTGATTGAATGAGATCTTGGATGACAATGCAGTTAAATGGAAATAAAAATCTTCAAGGAAGTTTTTAAACAGAAGAACCAAATAAACATTTTCGTAGATTTTATAGCAGTACTAGCAGACCCGGCTACGTGTTGTTGTGGCTAAGGTTTTTGTTATATTACATAATAGTAAATTATTCAAGGGAAACGGTAGGAGAACACCAGTCATGGGGATCACCATGCTTTTTTACACAGATGCCATTTGTAAAAAAACATGGGGACCTCCATGATTGATTTTCTACTACCGTTAATATTGAGCAAAAATCAATACCAAAAAAAAAAAAAAAATGTGAATTTCTTTATTTTTTGTATTCAAGTTCGTAACAAATGAGTACATTACAAAGTTGTTAGTAAAAAACACGTAACACTTAAAATTATAAATGAGGTAGGTAGGGCAGATAGTTTTAAATCTTTGTCAATAATGTTTATTATTTTGAATTATAAATACTTTTAATTTCAATTTAATTTAGCACTAATCGGTGCACAATATTTTTGGTTAACCTGTCTTTAGCTAACACAAATAGATTTGACAGTTTTCCTACACGTGAACATGCAACATATAGTTGCCCATGAGAAAAACATGGATTTTCCAAATCTAAACCACAAATGGACATTGTTTGGCCTTGAGACTTATTTATAGACATGGCAAAAGCTAAACGAATTGGAAACTGTAACCTTTTGAAGGGTATCGTAGATTTTGATGGTATCATCGGAATACGTGGCAACAGGACCACTTCTCCTTTAAACTTTCCAGTTAATATGGTAGCTTCAAGTATATTTCCGGTGATCTTTTTGATGACCAAACGCGTACCGTTGCATAATCGAGGTGGATTCAAATTACGCAGGAGAATAATAGGTGAACCAATCATTAATCGAAGGTTATGTGGTGGCATTCCAGGTATATCTAGTGAATTTAAAAATTCAATTGGAAAATTTACACTATCATTTTCATCAACAACAGTATCGATTGATTTAAAAGACATCAGATCGCCTGGTAACAACTGTTGTAATACAGAAGTTAATTTCGTCCACATCAAAATTTTTGGCTGCCAAAATAGCCCGATCACTGAGCCAGTTATGATTCAAGTAATTACTCTGTATATCCGGAAAAATACTCTGAATCAATTCATTTTTTCCCTGAAGAACAGTGCAGAAATTGTCTGGCAGTTTAATGCATTGCGTATTTGGTTGCAGTTCTATTTTACCGTTCCCAATATCTAGTAATGGCTCAGAAAATATTTGTGCTGATGGATCATTTTGCAATTGTACGCGCATGTTTATGGCCAATCGAAGTGTTTCAACACTTCGCCATAAGAATGATTGTTTTAAACATGCATTAACCTCATCCGCGAAAGTAGAGCGAGGTATAACCGGTAAGGTCTGACGGAAATCACCAGACAAAAGTAAGATAGCACCACCGAAAAGTTTATCATTGCCGTTTAAACAATTATTGAAAAAGTGTGAGAAGCTTTGTACCACTTTTCCATATATATATATTAATTAATTTTTGATCCTGAAGCCTTAAGTACCTCATAACCAGCAAAATACATATATCATACAGTGTGATTTGATGTATAGCAAATATATAATAATATAACTATGTGATAATACTTACATGTATATATTTTAATTAAAGATTGTTGAACAATGAAGCACTAATAATTAAAAAGCAAGAAGAATTCCACTGTATTACTTTTACTATAATATGAATTCAATTTATACTTCAGTCTAAATAACACGTGGTCGGCTATGCTAATACCAAAAATTGAAAAAGTAAAAACAATTGATTTTAATTGTATTGCGTTTACTACGAAATAAATTTAACTTATACTTTAGCCTCAGCAACACGTGGTGATTATGCCATTAAATTGTAGCTTATGTGAAACGTTGGTACTTTTAACACAGCGCCATCTGTTAGAATACTTACTCAATCCAGTCAACAGATACCGCCATTTGTTAGAATCGCTTGGAGATAACAGATAATTGTGACTGTCAAATAATGAACAAATAATTTGTTCCTTCTTAATACCTTCCTTTATGATGTATAATAAATCCTCTAACTTCAGTGATACAGATTCTGGCTTCCTCAGCTTAAAGGAAAGAAAAAAAAGTTCTATATTCCACACATGAAGTTGCCATGAGATTTATTCCGTCATTGATACATTTGTCTGTTGCAATAATTCAAAATTAATTTACAAAATGAAATCAGTTTCAGAAACTTTTATTAAATAATGATAAGCATTGTAGCTGAAGTGAATGATAGCTGAGTTGATGATAACTGACATAACTTGATACGTACATGCAGTTTATTAGAAAGAAATGAAAAACTGAAATGATTATTGTAACCATTTTTTATTATCATATCTTCAATAATTTATATAAAAAAATTAAATTTCATTTAACATACAAATGAGTTAATATTTTTTTATTATCCGATTAGAGGAACTTATTATTGGCTCGTTCACTTACCTTTTTTACGATATCCTTAACAAAAGAAATAAAATCATTTACTTGAAAATTCAATGAAGGTAACAAATGTTATTGCCGTACAACATTTTTCTTAGTAAACAGTCAGATAAAGAATCGGAATTCATTCAAAACGAAAAGTAATAATTATCCGTGTGCACCTCCAAGTATTTTTCCAAACTTCTTTATAATTAAAAAAAAGCAGAATTTTAGTATGTTATATTAATCAGTGATCCGTTAAAATGTTTGTAATTAATCATTTTCAAATAAAATATCTTATTTCTGAGAATTGCCACCTTGCACAGTAATACAAAATTCAAACATAAGATCGTGATACTTTATCCGTTGCAACGTATCAAATTTATTGTATGCATTAAAAAATAATTGTGGAAAATGATATCTTATTCCTGAGAAACGTATTCGGATAGGATCATAAATAATTCGAACATTCGGATTCGAAAAGTAACGCAAATGCGTGAGTTTTTCTACGCCAGTTGGGGTAACGCTATGCAGATTAGAAATTTTTTAATTTCCTTTATTCTGTTTTATTTTAATTCAAAAGTACTTAAGAATGAATCTGAAAGATCGATTCCTTAACAATGTTTAATTTTAAATGCATCAAACATTAAGAAATTAATAGAATCGTTTCAAATAATCAGCCGAAAAATCTTAAGCCTAGCCTCATGACTGTTGGGGAAAAAAACCTGAAGCCGTACTCATTTGGCGGTGGGGAAAATGAAAAGATTTTTTTGGCGGGAAAGTTAGTTTTTAATTAATAATTAAAATTCTAATTAAAAGTTCAAAAAAAGGGCTATCCTATCTTTTAAGTTAGATCAAACTGCACACGGTGTGCAAATTTGATTGAAATCGGTTAAGTAGTTTAGGAGTCCATCGCGGACAAACAACGTGACACGTAATTTATATATATTAAGATGTATATAATATGCATTAGCATTTTCTAAAAAATCCTATTCCTAAGAACATCTATAACTAGCATTGGAGGTTACACTCACAATGATAGAGAGCTGCAATAATTATAAAATAGCATATTTCGTGACATCGTCTTGTTATATGAAAGAAAAATTATTATGATGTTTTTAAAATCAAATGCTTTTCTTAATCGGATGCCATTTAATCTGCGATTACGTAAATTACACCACCTTAAACGGCTTCATTATGGAATGATAATTCTTGAAGTTAACACATATGTTAATTAATATAATGCTTCATTAAGATTTTAGACCAATGATGCATCATTGTCGGTATTTATCAGAACTGATATTTCATGTTTTTACGCCTTTTTGTTACAATTGTCATGGTTAATATTTTGAAAAGTGAAATTTTTTCAAAAAATTTCATTTACTTCTTCAAGAATTAGATTTTTGGAATTTATAGATTTGTACATCCTTTATAACAATTCGCTATTTTAAATTATCCTCTACTTGATGGTTGATTAATATTTTGAATGTACGGGAGTGGCGCCACCTATTAGTGAGTTGAAAAAGCATATTTTTAAGCTTACATATGTGTAATATGTATTATTAATATTCAAGGCCTCATATTCATTATTATGCGAATGATGGATTTTATTATATATATTGATGATAAAAAAATGAAAATAATTAAAAGGAAAATTTTTACTTTTCAGTTAGTTAACAAAGGTGTGTTTTTATAAACTATTTTCTTTATACAATATATTTTAGATCATTCGAAATTTTTTTTGAAAGTTTTCATTTTTATGTAGCATAAATGCGAACATTAAAATATCCAAAATAGAAAAATTCTTTAAATCAGATTTACAAAATTTGCTCGAATGATTTTCGTTTTTTTTTTTTTTCTTTCATGATTCGACTGAACAGGCAACCAAATTTTTTAAGTAAATAAAAAAACTCAATGTTAAAAGTAACATTCCAGTAATCAGATGGAGTTCTATATAAATATTCACTAAATTTTAAATCTTCTTATTCCTAATACTGACGCATTATGGACATTGGTATGCTAATTCTATATTTATTTCAGTTTTAAGATTATCTTTGTTCCTTTCTAAATTGGAAGCTTTTGGAAATATCATAGGACAGAAATGTCTTTGATTCTGAATATTTTATATCTGATTTAGCATTTCATATATGCTTTTAGACTTTAAATGATAAAGGATTTACCTGCAACTGGCTTTGCATATTTGATATCGCATCTTTCCTGCTATTATATTTCCAAATAGTAGCGCTGCTTTGTGTTTTAGACAGTTAAATCCATATCAAAAATTCAAAGATTCATTTCATTCTACTGGGTATTAAAAGCATAGAATCTTTAATAATCAAAGCTTTAATGTTCGAACAATTTCTACTGAAATCTAAACTACCGAAGGAAATAAATAATAAAGTTTTTCTACATTGGGTATGCCAATTTCTTATACTGTTCTTAAAATAAAGTATTTGATTATTCTTAATAATGGTATATTTATTTTAATATTTTTATTTGTTTAGTTTCACTTTCCATGTTTGGAGTTATATAGACTTATTTGGATCAGGTTTGGTTATATCCAAAAATATATCAATAAGAAATTAATATTTCAAATTATGAAGTACAAGATAGGAAACTAAAATTTATATAATAATTTGAATTGACCTTGGCAACAAAATTGCAATTCTGTGTCAAATTTTGAACTAAGTCAATCAAATGAACGAAGTTGAAAATTCATAATCTATTTTAGTAATTATGTTATTATAAATAGTTTACGAAGTTACGAAATATTATAGTTAACCGCCTTTCATGACTAATTGGTTCACCTGGATTATTGATCGTTTTTACTTACAATTAGATTTCCCTTGAGTACCTTAAAGATATTTATACCTTATACCAAAAGAAGATATTTTTAAATATCCAATTATGAAAAACATCAACGTCATATTAATATAATAGTCTAACAATGTTCTAATTTTATTGCGCATATGGATCATTCTAACGGAATCAAGTCCCATGACATCATATTGCTATTAAACACGTGAATGTCTGTATAATGTTTCTAACTTTCGAGGTATTGTAATATCACTTTTTAATTCATCGTGTAAACTGCACAGATTTTAAACAGAAGTTTCTTCTCCAGCTTTCAGTTATGGAAGAAAAGCACACGATTAAATATTTGATAGAATTTAATTAAAAAAAAACGATTTGAATTTCTATATAATGAAATCTATTGCTTAAAATTATTCAAAAAATAATTTATAAATTTACAGAACTCAGAAAAAAATTCCACAACGATTAAATTGGTATTAGTGCCAAGAAAATTTGCAAAATTTTAAAATGTAGCACCTCTTTTTCCCCATGAGCAGAGAGCGCCCCCTTGTGGCGTTCTACAGAAGAAAAGCAGTTGAACGGGAGACCTGCATCCTGAGGTCGACTTTTTCCGTATGCGCAACCCTTGTGCTAACACCGAATGCTTTCGGCTGGAAACGGTGGAATCCCTCTACCATACTGCTTCTTTAACCAACTTTTCTATGTGTGTCTAATAGTAAGTGTTTGTAAATTTTGTAGAGTAGCTGTGTTTGTGGAAATTAAAAATAGTGTATTTAAAACCGGGCAGTTCCTTAGAAAATCAGAGCACACCCTATAAAAATGATATAAAAATTTATTTTTTGTCGGAATATCCTTGTAAGTTACAGTAAGCAAACGTCGAAATTTCGCTTAATTTGTAACTTATTAAAATTAACAACAATTTCAAAAAAAATTGTCCAAGACACATGTCATCTCTTTTCAAAGTATACTTGCGCTACATTTGGCCCTAGCTCAACGTAGGCTATAAATCGCCAAATGTCTGTCAGCTGCGTCAACTGTCTGGCCTGTATAGCGCCAATATATATACTCTCCTTTATTTGTAGTAGAGGACTATTCAATATTCTACTTTTTATGCATAGTTTCAACTTTTTTCGATACAGTACTTTTATTATAAAGCTGCAATGTAAAGAAGTGGCATCAAATGTTTGGTAAGGATTACATCTTATTACTGTTCGTTTCAGTATCCTGAGATGACCACTTTCTGACGATTCTATCTCACTAAGGAGTGAGACGCGGAAGGATGAGTGCATTTCTGGAATTTTTCGTCATTCTTTGACCTTGCTTTGCACCCTACTAAATACTTTCTCGCTCAATTTTTTTTTTCACGTGTATGCTAGTATCGTGTTATCACGTGTATGCTAGTTTTCGATCGTATTATTTCATTTTAATTCAGTCCGCGAGTAATCTGTGTTATGTAAACAATGGGTTAAAACACATGCGGGCAATATAGGCAACGAAAAAGCAGATCAACTGGCAAAGGACGCAACGCAAAATGGGCAATCTTATATGTAAACAAAGCTTCCTAAACCACACATAAAAGTCCTCCTCCGGAAAGACATGCTTGAGGAATGGCAAGGATATTGGAGCAATGGTGTCACAGACAGAAAATTTTTTAACATCCTGCCTTCAGTCAACCTTAATCCCATTATCTGGATCAGAGAGGATATTATTTTCTTCTCAACACGGCCCTTTTTCTGCCTACCTCAAAAGGTTCAATCTGTCTGAGAGTGACCATTGCAGTTGTAGTGGGATAGGCACCGCACTTCATTATGCTACGGAATGCATCCTTACAATTTCCTGGCATATAAAAAACCCATCACCAAGCCATGAACAGGAATGGCTGAAAAGAGTCGCCAACAACTTCCTTTCCAGGCAAAATATCCACAGTTTAATCAAATTTATAAGTGAAAATAGAGACCTATTCCTGCCTCCATAGTTCTCAACATCAAGTCTCATACCAAAAAAGACTAAGGGAAAAAACAAGCACCGCAGTCTCCTGTCACACATTTCAATCAATCAGAGATTGTCTTCATTTCCTTTTCTCAAATTATTTTCCATCTGATTTTTTTAACTGCATCCTGATCTACTATATCATAAAAAATAAGTGAACACAAGATTATAAGTATATTTTTACACATTTTATCTCTCAGCACTATATTTCTAAGTTTATTACTACAAATTATATTTCTAAGTTGAAAAATTATGTAAACGGTCTCATCATAATATAATTTCTTATATAATTGTAAATTCTGTATATAGTTATTTTTGTTTCGTTTTCCTACTGTAAATATTTTGATAATTAAATAAAATTCCCATAACATGCCCACCAAACCTTTCAGTGACCAGAATGGTCACGGATACGGGGGTATGAGACGGCGTTCTGTTCTGTTATGCAAACATCTCTTCATTCATCTTTCCTCTCACTCTTATTTTGACGAATTAAACCTACCCTAATGCATGCGCTAAAACGCGGTGGGTTTTAGAATCCGTTGGCAAACAATATTCTTCATTTCTTCTCTACCTGTTTATAAGACCATTCCTTAATTCGTATTATAATTGTGTCGAACCTGTTTTGAGTAATTTTTTGTCTCTATATAGCAAATCTATGTATATATGCCTCTATATTTCTTGAACTATATTGATATAACTTATCGAATATTTAACTTTTCTTTTAGGTATGCGTAATATTTCCTTCTCTCTGATTTTGATATCAGCCAACCTTATTGGAGACAAACTGATGCAATCAATATTATTGCTAGGTTGTTTGAATTACAGAATTATTACACAAAACAGACTTCTAAAGACCCTCGGGTGCTCAAGCAAGAGTTTTTACTCTCAGAAGCTACTGCACCGCCCCCCCCTTTCCGTGATAACGCGGACATGATATCATCATCATAACAAGAAATTGCAACGAAGTTATAAATAAGATAAACTTTTTTTTTGCCGTCTAAGTTATCAAATTTGCTATTTTTTAACAGATTTGACAGCTTAGGCGTAAAACCACTTTTTAAAAATATATTTTTACTTAAAAAAAATTTTTTTTTGCTGAAGAAATCAGGAAATCAAAATAAATATGAAAAAAGAAATCATATGCGCAGATTTTTTTTTCTTTTCATTTTAATATTTGCCTCATAAAAAATAAAAGGATTTTCTAAAAAGCAACACAAAACTCGAAATTAGTAAAGATATCTTTAATTAATTTTTTTTAAGTATTTGGTTGTGTGAGATAGAAAGAGGAAAAAAAAAATACTTTCATTAAAAGTGAAGATGGGTTGCATTTTATTTATATTTCTTAACGTAATAAACAGCTTTCTTTGTAAAAAAAAAAAAACACGGTTTGATGAGTAACCTGTTAATTATTGATAAAGAAAAAAACATATCTTAATTACTCTCCCTTTCATTAAAAAGAGATCCCCTTACTTGATGGCTATTATTATCCTTTGATAAAAAAAAAGGGGAGAAAGTCAGAAGTTTTGCATAAAAAAAATTAGGAAACCCATTTAATTGATTTTCAAATAAAAAGAAAAAAAAACAGTTTTAAAAATAAAAGTTAATTATCTTTAGCCGTCGTAAAAAAAGCATTGTTTCAATATCGAATACCAGGGGATCTAGATCTACCTGTGAAGAATTTGTGATCTAAAAAAATTGGAAGAAAAGAAAGAAAAAAATCTGTAAAAAGTTTACTGCCGAGAAGTATAACAAAAGTAAAAGCAAAAAAAAAGTATTCGTTAAAATAATTTTTTTTTAAAATTTTTTCATTGAATAATTTGGAATTGATTTTTTACATTAGAAGAATTAAAATTCTATATTTTATTAAAAAAGACAATGCTTTTAAAAATTTAGAAAATATACATATGAAATCACAATCAAAATATGAAATCACAATTTTTATACAATGATTCTTATAATTCTTCAAAATTTTAATTGATAAAAAATAATTATTTCAATTAAGTTTCATCTTTTGACTTTGTACTTGACTTTAAATAATAGAGAAAATAATAATATGTGCTTCGCAATGATAAAGACAACTGGAATCTTATATATATATATATATATATATATATATATATATATATATATATATATATATATATTTTAAAAATCAATTTTCCCTCGCGTACTTTTGAAATGTATGACGAGTCAAAAATTTTTTGCCTACACTCAGGTTCATCTCAGTTGATTGAGTTGCAAATTCGATTTTTTTCCCTATTTTTCTTGTCACGCATTGATTAAACATTTAATAAAAATAATTGTATTATTGGTTATTAATAAATAATCACTAATATAATTTAACTAATATTAGCATTAACAATTATGAAATATTCTCAATTCATATTATTGTAGCATTTTGCCTATTACGTAAAATATTTAATAGTACAGCCATATAGTATTATTATTATTAGTAGCGATAAAGTATTGTTCAGAAGATACTAATGAAATCGAAAAAAGAAACTGTTAGAGGCACTAAACATGCATTTGTGTGTATTCTTTGGTAAGTGACTTTCAACTTCTCGATCGCCTCGTGGTAAGGTCTCGGCCTCTGAACTGGAGGGTTTCAGGTTCCGCCGTATCTGGTACACATTAAATCCGGTGGAGTCAACCATCCTCCCGCTGGTATGACGTAGAAGTTTGGACAGAGGTGTCGTCCTCGTCCTCTGACCGTGGTTCAAAATGACGAGGTCCTTCTCAAAATAGCTCTAGTGTTGTATAACTAAAGTTCTAGTATAACTAAACTAAAATCTATTCTTCTATTAAATATATTAAAAAAATTACCCTCCTCAAAATAGCAAACTGAGCGCCGTGTTAAACAAGCATCGCTCAATTAAATTATTGAATCCTAGTCTAGTTTCCCTAACAGGAAGTTTGATATGTTCCTTACACAATTAATAACAGGCCACACTGTTTTGACGCATAAATATTTGTTATTAAGGGAATCTATCTCTCAATGCATAATAAAATAATGCCAAATGCCAATTTAAAAAATACTAATCTTAGCAACAAACACATATATCTTTTGATATTAACATTATTTGCAATATTTTATAATGTTGTTAAATATTGACTAATATAATATCTCACAATACTGTGAAATATTGTGTAACCGGCCGCGTTACTTTGGGAAAGAATGTTCATATTTTATCTATTAATGCATCCACTATTTTAATTTTTATTGCAATACTTAAAAAAATATCCTGAAATTCTTCATCCTCAAACTTTCACTTTGGTTGACTGTTTCTATTTGATTTAATTATTCAAACATGTTTTAAAATCGCATTTTTTCCGGTCTATCATATCATATGTCAGGCATTTTTCAATAGGCTTTTAAAGCAAGACTTTAGACCGTTTCTATTTTGAAGTAATGTAATCTGAAATTATTTTAGGTGTAGAGAACTCCCTAAAATAAAAATCATTGAATCTAGTATTCATTACTTAACAGATGGGACAGTTATATAAAGCAATACCTATGCTGTCGTCTTAATTTGAGTTCAGTTTCAGAAGAATTCAGTTATTAAATCAAGTTATTTTTAAATATGTTTGAAAAATGGTGATGGCTCAGATTAAATTTTAACTCTAGACTCTCGATTTTCTATCAGAACTTAAAGAGAAAAGAACAAGGTTACGTTTTATGAAATATTAATTTAGATAATGTGGTGACAGATTTATGAAATAATTATTAATATTAATATGAATTATATATTGTTTTTAACCCTTTACTTAAAGGTAGTGCGTAAAAAGTTTTGTATTGCTAAGCCCAATAATAACTGAGCCAAGATGGAATGTCCATTACTCCTATAATTTCTAAATATTATTCCCTCACTTACTCCAATAGTTCCCTTTGAACTTGAAACAGTTAAATCATGAAGAGCATGCAAATGCAAGAAACGCTATGTGGCATATGCCATATGGTACCTGATTAATGCCTATCCTCTGCAAAATACCGCAACTTTGGAAGAATGAACTTATAAATTAGCCATTTTTTTATTCATGTATATAAAATATTTTTGGTATTGAAATCGATCTAAGGAAAGCGAATTATTAATCTTAGTAAGTTGTCATTTATTTTCAACTTCATTATCGTCTGCCAGTGAAAAAATATTTGCCCTACATGCATTAATAACTGTTTTTCAATGAAAGACACCAAAAACCAAAACCTAAATTAAAAAAAGAAAAGAAACCAATCAATAAAAAGAACAGCAAATTAATTGTGCAAACTTTTTTTGGAAAAATTGGAAGCAATTACGCCAACATTATTTGTTCGAATATTGCCACAATTACCAGCCATTTGCAGATCAAATGCATGTTGACAATGCGTAAATATGTATATAAAACAAGGCCCGAAGTAATGTAGATTGAAGCAAGAAAATAGGCAGACCAATTTTATCTCATTCATTATTTAAAAAAATGTATAAATTTTCAATATTAATTTTGATAGTCTAATAATTTTGAAAAACTTATAGGCTCTTATTCTTATCGTACGAATTTTCAGTTATCTATTTGTTTGATATTACCTGGTTTTCTATTATATAAGATTTATGGTTTTGCAAATTATGCATATTTCTGAAATTTGTAAGATTGTATTTTTTTTTTTTTTGAAATCAAAAAGAAAATATTTTAAGCAGCATTCTTTTTATCGCACATCTACTTTGATTAAATTTATGCTTACTTTTTTTGTGAAAAAAAAACGTCCATTCAAATTTAAGCTTTAATTAATTTTTTTGTTTAATTTTAGGAATACAATTAATAATTTACATGTGCATTAACTACTTATTTAACTTCTAATCATATTATTTTATTTAGAAAAAGTGGAATAAAATATGTAATTAAATAAGGGTAGAGTTGGAAAAATTTGGGTGGTGCATAAAGCATGCCAACCTGATTCACAAAAATAGTTTGAGCACGAAGTGTTTTAATAAAATATTTTTTCTACTTTCAGATCTTTAACAGAATGGATTGTGTACATCAGATGTAAATGATTCATAAATAGGGACTCTATTTTTAACTTTACTTGAACTAATTTATAACATTAATATAGATAAATGATCATATATAAACTCTTATTAATATTCAAATTCTATTCCATTAAGAAATACAAAGAAGCCACCCAAATTTGAGCATTAAATTGAAGTAGACTCAAAATGTTTAGAAAATGAAAAGTGGTCATTCTAACGGCTTTGGCAACAATTATTATTGGTGGATATCACTCAGCAAAGGAAAGAGCTTGCAATTATTGGTACCGCAACATATCAGCATGAAAATTCACATTTTCAATGAAGTTAGAATGGAAAATGGTTGAAATACAACTAATCTTCCTGTTTCAGTTAACAGTTTCAACGCTACCGACGAGATATCTCGTCTTTCAGATACTTCCAATTACAGGTTTCTGTGGGCTAAAATTGTCTCTTATGCTAGTTTAGAAACATTGAACTACTGGCATAAGAGACAAATTTTAGCCCACAGAAACCTGTAATTGGAAGTATCTGAACGACGAGATACCTCAACGGTTGCATTGAAAGTGTTAAGACATTACCTAAGGAACCTGAAACAGTGCATAAAAAGGACAAGTTTTTTAAATTTTTGCGAAAACCTGAGTCAAAATTTGGTCAAAGAAATTATTACATAGCAAAAATTGGTCAAGAAAATTACACATGCTTATTTATCACACATATTTTGAAAGGTTCCTTCTTTACTTTTTTTCTCTAAAACTTACCCAAGAACGTTATGATCGTAGAAGTTTGTATTTGGTTTTTCTTTTTCATAGTTACATTGAATGCAAAGAATAATGAAAAAATTCCAAGAGTAGGGATGAATTTCTTTTTATTGCTTTCGCGAAAAAAAAACATGATTTAGAGGAAAACCATTTAATTAACATTTCAGAAACGAAACAAGAAAAACATTCTCTTAATTACTTTTCATCCTATTAAAAATGAAGCACTATCAAACACAACAATTATTGCTCTTTTTTCATTTGACAAAAAAAAAATATCTAAAGTCAGATATTCTATCCTTGGAAAAAAAAGTTCTTATGACAACATGTTTGACTAAAAAAATAATGGCTGTTTATTAATGAAAGTTAATTATCTCTTTATTCATAAAAAGGCATTGCTTCGCCATTTAGCTATCTGGGGACCTTCAGAATTTTTTTGATGACTCAAGAAGGTTATAAAAAATATACAGATATAAAAACGGTAAAAAATATAAAGATTTTATGATCGAAAAAAGTGAAAAAATTCCATTCTGTGATGAAAAGAAGTATAATGTTTAATATCTTAGTTGTAAATTTTCAATAATTTTAAACATCATTTAATAAAGAGGAGCGAAAATATATTTTAATATTTTATAAAAACATAGTATTAATCAATATACGAAAAATATAAATCTAAAAAAAGAAAGCATATTGCATGAAATTTTTATCAAAGTTTTAATGAAGTTTCTCTTGGAAGGTTATTTTAATTATGAAGGTTATTTTAATTATTTTTTTGCATTTTTTTTTTAAATTTTCCCATGGATTATAATTTTCATTATATAAATTTAATGAAGCGAAAAAAATGGAATATACAAAGAAATTGTCATATAATTATAGAGCTTAAGCGTTTATTTATATAGAGCAAGATAAAAATTAATTTATCACTTCAACTTTGGTTCAGCTGTATTGCGCTTACTTGTTTGAATCAAATCATATGTTGTCATTTAATTGCCCTATATAATTTTAGTAAAAATGTCAGACATATTTGCATGTCAGTAAACAACGTTCGATTTTTTTTAATGTCAGAAAGAAAATTCATTTCTGTGTTTTTCCTTGTGCTTTTAATGTTATAAGAAAAAATTCACTTATGTTCATAGAAGATAAAGTTATCTGTAGTCGTATGTAGGTAATCATGTTCATCAACAAATACAAAAAGTCGTCTTTACTGTAAAAATCACTTGTAGCGGTTACATAACTCTACTACCTTCTCTTTTTATACAACAGATGGCGTCACCTTATTAACATCACGGTATATTTCCTATGATCCTTCTTGGGGGTCATTATTAAGTAGTATTCTAATCAAGTGTCGTGTATTTTCGTGTTTGTATTTATTTTGTCTTGTGAAATGTGAAACTTATTAATTATATAACTGCTTCTGAAACTCGTTTAATGTTTTCATCTACCTCATAATGAAGTTATAAAGAGTCTCAACCCTTTACACACTGATTTTAGTTTAAAAACAACTCTTACCATTCCTCAAAATAAATATCGCACAATGCTCACCAAATCTTCACAATTATTATGGAAAACGGAAATTTTTTGCAACATACACATTCATTTTTTTTCTCAGTTCAGTAATTTTAATAAATATCAAGTTATTAGGAAATGTAGAATTTTCCGAAGAATTGTAACGATCTACATTCAGTTGTGCTGTTACAAGGTTAATTTTTTCTGTTGTAAGGAACAAGTTGCAGGATTACACGTTACAGGATCTCAAAATGATGAGTTGTGGTTCAAAAGCACTATATATTTTTGTTTTGGTTATGAAGTTACTATATTTACGCTATGATATGAAATGCTAGATTTGCGTGATATGCCAGCATGCAACTGGAGAAATGTAGATGTATGCAGCATAAAACTGTAGAAATGTAGATGCATGGTGGCATTCAACTTAACTTCATCAGTGGTAGAGATGAATGCATTGCTCAATATAAATTTTATTGTCATCAATTGTTTTAAGAGAATTTCAAGAGACTGATTTAAATGCAAAAGATAAAATAAGGAGTTTTAAGATATATGTCAAATAGTGGCATGTAATAGCAAACTTATCATAACAAGCCGAAACGGAGAGCAAAATGTTGCGAGAATTATCATTTTCAAAAGAAACAAATGCAAATGAAAAAAAAAAACGCTCTTGATTTGTTCTTTTATAATTAAGTTGAGAAAATTGTGAGGGAAACATGACGATATTCATTGCACAAATGAACTTGTAAAACACTTCGTTCAAATTTTCGCTGTTAAAAGAAAGTATCTGTTCTTTTCCACTATCTAAGTTATCATCAATCAAAGTTTTCATCATGGATATCAAAGATATTCATAAATGTATACCTTTGATTATTCATTAGGCCTATAATTGATATGTTTGGATTCAAAATTTAGAATGTACTGAAACGCATGATCTGTTCTTTGTAGCTGCGTCTAGTAAACTTTTCCTCTGTTTTTAAATGAGCTGATACAATAGTACAACTAAATGATTAAATTTGACATCCTCTTTACCTAGTCTTACCACATTCGTATGAATTCCCCTTATACTATGACACAAATGAAAATCTGATAAAGATGGAAGGGAAAATGGCCATATCTTTGCCAATCAAAAAGAAAATAAATCTTATTTGCAGATATTTCGAACCTTTCCTCTTTCTTCTTCAATATTTTCGTTTTAAAAGAATATGTGCATCTTAAAATTTAAATTCTCCTCCTTGACTCAATCTTTAAAGCGGTTCTTAGCTTTCTATAACAACAACTCTTAATTGCAGCGACCACCCTTTACTTATCAGCCTATTATATCGCGGATCCCAAAAATTTTGAACACCCCTCTTTGATCCCCAACATATGGCTGAGTGATTTAAAAGCTTTTCAATAATCCTAAGACTGCATCTGTAACTTGTACAGACATTTTTTAAAACTTCTTTTTTTCCTTCAAGAAAACAGAAAACATCTAAATATTACAAAATACTAATTTCAAATAATTAATTAATGTACTTAACAGCATTAATTAAAATTTTTAATGAGAAGAATGGTGCTGCACTTCTTTTACAAATGCTGTTAAAGCAAGTGTAATATTTGAAATCAGTAGTCTCAGTTCCGGTTCCACGCTTTCCAGAGATCTTCTGTACTTATTTTTAAGATAAAGAAGAGCTGAAAATGATCTTTCACATAAATAAGTAGTTTGGAAATACATAAAAACTCTCAGAGTATTAGTATTTTTGGTAGAAATACATATTTTAGTATAGTTTTTCAGTTGGGAGAGGGGATCTAGTTATCTAGTTTACACAAGTAGCACAACCTGTCGCTCAATATTATAGATTATTGTTCAATATTATATTATTTAATATAATACGTTAATATATAATATTGCGAATATTGTTTAATATCATACAATATCATATAATACATGTATGCCACTAGATTAGGATAATACATCCTTCATTTATTCCACTAGGCCTTTTAGAGTCTGTAAAAGGGAGAAATCTGAATATTAAATGAGACCTTCGCGGAACCCCTAAAAAGACGTTGGAGACCACAGAAAGTCTGTGGGCTATAGTTTAAGAATCGCTGTTTTAAAGGAATGTATTCTTAAGAAAATAAGATAACAGACATTTTGAGCTATGATAGTCTATTTATAATAAAAGCGCCATCTAAATTTATTTCAAAAATTATCAAAATTTATAGAAAATCTAATAACACACATAAATGAATCAGCATTAGGATATACTTTGAAAATTAATTCTTAGCCCTTGTTTCTTCTGTCAATGATACACGTTTGATATCTGGGCATTAAAATGTCCAAAACATATTGGAAATAATACTAAAACAATTTTTAAAAAGATGATCTTATGAATAAAATAAATAATGACTATCCGATTATTTAAGTGCTAATACTCTGCTATTATAAACAAAATGTGAAAGGATTCTTCCTACTTATGAATACTTAATTACATTTAATGAAACAAAATGTCTCGAAAGATAAAGAAAGGCCCCATAACAAATAGAAACTTTCACAAATTACGGTAATTAAGCTTTATTAACGCATTCATTCTAGAATTCAGTTCCTCCTGGGAGAAAATAACCTTTTAGAATCTGTCCGTTTCATTAAACAAATTTATTACCTTTCACATTCAGCGATGAAAAACAACGGCCAATTAAACAAAGCAATATCACCTTTGGAACAACTTAGTGCTGGAAATGCGCGAAGTTTCGCTTGCTGTTTTCAATAAAGAATTTCGAAATGACAGCTTGTTTAAGTAGAAGAATAAAAATCTAAATACTTTTGTAATAAAGCAGTTGAGGTAGGCAGAAA
Source organism: Argiope bruennichi (assembly GCF_947563725.1). Taxonomy (NCBI): domain Eukaryota; kingdom Metazoa; phylum Arthropoda; class Arachnida; order Araneae; family Araneidae; genus Argiope; species Argiope bruennichi. The sequence goes on from NC_079152.1 coordinate 71,844,674, forward strand.
AATTATATGCAATTCCTGTTATTTATTCGGGAATTAATATCAATGAGAGAAAAGTAAATCCATTTATTTATGATGGGCTTTGTGTGTAATGGCCTCATCATTTTATCAAGACTATAAATGTATTATTCTTGAATTAATGAGGTAATAAACTTCTTTTTAGAAGCTGTAGCAACTGCCAAAATGTATTTAACTATATACATTAGAAGATATATGATAATCGTTTTTAATTAACGAAATAATGTTAATTCGTGACAACAAATTCAGAAAATAGATGATTAGTTTAAATTATTAAACAGAATATACAAAACAAACTGACCTATTACATCATAAAAATTTCAAGTAATATTCTCCGTTTCTATTTCTTAAATTCTACAAATAAAAATTAATTCGTTGAAACTAACACAAAATGTTGAAACGAACACATTTGTTGAAACTTCTACAAAGCACAGAAATCTTGCATACTTGTCAAGAATTTTAGATAAAAATACTGATTACTGTACCACAAATCCCTTTATATTTCTCTTCCACTGAGTCTCGAAACTACATACTGTCGATTTGAGCTACTATTTTGCATTCAGCATTTGGATTTATCTGTGGTACAAGTTAACTGAGTCTTTGGATATTTGAATAGTTATGACAGATTCAAAACGACTTCAGAACCTAAACGACTTTTTATTGAGTGATAAAATTGATATAAATAAAGCCATTAGGATAGTTGGCGTAATTGATTTTATACATATGATAATGCGGAAAGGCTTCTAAAAATTCTAAAAAACAACAACAACACATTTCTTGCTAAATATAGGATTGTTTTGCAATCCACAAGATTGTTTCGATATTAAACTTAAGTTTGCTGTTTTACATTTACAGATTTCTCAATTATTATAAGCTTGCGAGCCCACAAGCAAAAAGGATTATTATGAAAACTTTACATTTCAAGAAGCACTAAATTTATAATTATTGAGTTCATAATTATAGAGAAGGAAACATAAAGTACTTTTTTTGAGGCAATTAAACATAGTTTCTGTATTTTTTATTGTATCAATCGAGTTCAATGCCGAGGAGACAGATAGACGTCATAAAGGATTCATTCATTGCTTATATGCATTCTGACACAATTATTCTTCGCAACAAGGAGATTATAATAGTTTATTTATATTTATGTTCATTAGTATCATATATTTGAAAATAGTAATGACAATAGAATAGTAATAGGCATAAAATGAAATAGGAGGTATATATGAATATATATTTATCCTTTTCCTTATCATATTTCTACTCTCTCTTAATATTAACTCTACTTTATCTTATGGGTTCTTTTTGACCACATACATTACCTTTTGTTTAGAAATTCTAGGATTTTTTAAAAATTTTATACTTGCTATTTCCTATACATTGATCAGTTTGACCCCTGCGTGTGCTAGCGTTTCATATTCTTTTAATGTTAAGGCTATGACAGTGTGCAGCATAGATTCAAAGATTTTCTTGGAAGTCTTCTTACCTATGGACAAAATAATGGTAGCTCAAATTCGTTCACATATTCATGAAATTTGGAAAAGTGATAATGATACAGAATCGGAGCAAAACGCTGATTCTGAATACTCTGCGAGATCTGATAGAATCCTTTCTTCGTGATAAAAACCTCAAATCCTTATATAAAAGGGATTCGTTAATAATATGAATAAATTGTCTTGAAATTTATAGTAACGATTAATTTTATTCTGAATAAGGAAATATAAAAGTATTTTTTGACTTTGTATATAAAAATGAAAGATAAAAGTTCTGAATTTTCAAAGTTGCATGTTTAAGCTTCTTTTCTCAAAAATTAATAATAAAATATAAACTATATGTAAAATATCGATTTTCTTATTCTACGTATATTTTATACCTGAAAAAACTACTTGCTTTAAAAATAATAGGTTTTATATGGACGGAGTGGGGAAAAAGGAAATGGATGCAGAAAATATATGGAAAAAAGGGCTAAGTTCACTTGTGGTTTTCTTATTAAAATTCGTATTCGTATTTTAAATAAGAACCTATTTGCATGGAAAAACATTTATATCCTCTGACCGTATTTAATTTTTTTTTTTACAAATAGCCAATAAGATAAGGTGTAAATGTCTGATAATTTGGGGTCAGAATGGTCCCACTCGTGTGCTAATGTTCAAAAAATGAGTGTGTGTAATAAAAGGGCAAACTATCAACCGAAATAGAACATTTATCAAGTGACAGCAAAATATTGCATTGTAATAGACATTTTGATAAAAAAAAAAGGGGAAAAAATACCCGAAGTTATTATAAGGTTTTTCTTGCAAAATAAAAGAATATTTATTTGTAATAGAATTATATACATTTCCTCAAAATTAAAATTTTGAATACAATTATTTTATTTTTTGAAGATAAGATCAAATTGCATTTATTTAAATGGATGAAAATTTTTTTAAATATCAATCTGTATCAGGCCTAGCAAAGTGAATTTTTTACATATATAAATAAAATTGTCGGTGAAAATGTAAAAATTATAAGAATCACCTTAAAACAATGCAACCTTATTGAAAAATTACAACCTAAATTTAAAATGCAATTCCTTTTTTTTTAAAAAAAATTTACTAGTATGTAAAGCTTCCATATAATTAGAATAAATTATAATAAAAGACCAAATGCGATCAAATAAAAAGTTTTTATATAAAAAATTACTCATAAATAATTAAAATTATAACAATATCAAAATATACATTTGCTTAAAAATATTTGGAATACAAGTTTGGAAATGCAAGTAAAATACAGAAATCGCTTGCATTTTACTTGTTCTTAAAAATGGAATTTAAGATGAAAGATTAAATGCATCCTATTTTAGGTCAAATGTTGATCATATCAGCTCGATCTTTAAATGTCAAAAGTTTGCAACTTCTACATAGTTTTGACGTCGTGTTATTTCATCCAGCTGATTCTAAAAAAGATAATTTGTATCAATTATTCTGTTTAATTTGTCAATTTTCTCATCTTTAAGTAATTCTTCTGGAGCTCCTTAATCTACCAAACAGGTGCCTGCAAATGATAAACAATCGCTATTTTCATTTACAAACAGGATGAAGGTGTAGGCCACCTGTTGAATATCATGGCAACTGATAAGCAAAGAGGTATTTAAGGGTATGCATGACAATTAATTATTGTTCCCACGTATAGCTGGTAGAATTTCATGATGAAGGTTTTGGTAGTTGTTCTCGCTTTAGCTGTGGCAGTTTCTGCCGATATTGATTATGGTATGTTAATTAAACTAATCAATTGCATTAAAAAATCAAGTGGATTGTTTTCATGAATTAATAATTGAAAAACATTCAAATTTCTTGTTAAGAATTTGAAGTATGGTATAATTAAAGTATTTAGGTTAATTTACTTTTATTATTAGTTATAAAATTTGAATAAAATATTGAAAATTACTGCGATATATTTCATCTAATAGAAATGAAACAATTTGACGATTTATGCTTGATCTTTAAATTTGCCTAAATTCTACTTTTATAATTTATTCTTCATTTTTAATAGGAACGATGCTATTTTGTATCAAAGTTTTATTTTTGCTCCTGGAAGATTTATGATTTAAGACAGAATTTCAACGGAAATTCATCATTTGTGGTTGCTAAATGCAGATCTATTTCGTTTGCGGAATGTCAGTTTTTCTCTTTGGCTTACAATGGCAGTTTAGAGGATGAGGAGCAGGATATGATATCATATTCATCTATTGATTAAAGTTAGAACTAGAGAATACTTTTCAAATGCTAGTTATCGTTTAGAAAAGGTTATGCTTTCTAACAGTTAATTTTAATAGACGTAGGTCATATCTCACACAGTTTATGTGATTTTTGTGTTTTTATTTCAAGCAATTTTTTTAATGATTTTGATATCTATTTTCGTTGGCGGTACTTGTCGATTGTAACGCCGACCACAACGTGCAAAAAAAAAAAATTTCACCGATTCGGCGATTTCAATCGTCAAACTATATAGCATGTGATTCGCACGTTGTCCATTTTTCATAATAAATAATAATGCATTTGAGCATATTTTTAGAGTTTGGCAAAGTTTTTTCTTGACTCTTTTTGGTCACCATTAAAACCAAATTGTATTTCGTTGGTCTTAGTAATATGAAAATTATAAAAATTCTGGTTTATATCACGTATATTTATAACTCCAACTGCCCAATCCTAATTCCACAGAGACAATTCCATTTCAATCTCTTAAACTGTTGTTCAAGTACACAGATTTTCCTTTTTATTCTTTATGTTTTATTTACATATTTTTAGTTGCATACTATTGCAGCTTTTTGATGTGAATTTAAAGAGAAGATGAGATGAGTTCTTTTAAAACTACAAATGTATTGGTGTGACTATTAATTTTTTTTTCTAGTTTCATTACAGTCTGTAAGTAGTACAAGGCGATTCGAATGGCTTAAAAGAAATATGAGAGCTATTTTTGCAAAATGGTGGAAATTAAATAATATGTTCAAAAATTATTTTAAGTTTTTAGCATTAAAAATAAAAGATTGTAGATGAAGAAAACATGTGATTTAATAGATAACATTTAATATGGATATGAAATGACCACACCTAGCAAAAATTTAACTATCAGTTAACTTACAAATACAAATACATTCATTTCAGCCATATATGAAAAAAGCTTGTTTAAAATTGAAATGAAAAAAAAGAAAAAAGAAAAAGAAGGTCTTAAGAATAAAATTCAAATCTTATCCATCATCTACATATGAAAGAAAAAGTTTTCAAATCTTGTTTTGCTCTTTGGTTACAAATATATAAATGAGACCGGATAAAAATAAAGCTATTATATTTCATTAAAACCAAATATTATTTGCTAGGCTTGGATTTCAGATACTGCGTTTATAATTTATCTTTGTATGTAACAAAGGAATATCTAACTTTAGCAATTAGGTTAATTGGAAACTAATAAAAATAAAAAGTAGAATAACTAAAATAAATTAACTGATTCACTTTTATTGTGTATTATGAAGATATGAGTTTCCTAATCAATAGCAGATATTAAATTTACATAATTCATTAAAAAGAATTATTTATGGAAATATATTTTAAGAATTATACGAAATTGGATTTAAAATTCTGAAAGTTAAAAACTTGAGAGAAATAAATTGACGCGATTTTCTTTATTATATTTGAAAATCTTCCTTCACTAGACGCAAAAATAGTTTCAGACTTTTTTTAATACAAAATGTAAAAATAATAATGGAGAAAAGTATTATTTATAATATTTTTGAAGCTAGTGACAGAAGAGATTAATTTTATGTAACGACGAATTTCCTTTAGGGATGGAGTTTTAAGGATCTTTGAAAGGATACTCGAGGGATAATATTGAAGTTAATTCATAATCATTCAGTTGAATAACTGAGTTCATAATTATATAAAATTTTGGATTCGGAAACCGGATTTAAAAAACACTTTTCTTAGCTGTTTAAAATATTTATATAGAGAGAAACGCAACGGAATTGATGACTGTCTGAATAGTTTTGAATTCAACCTCTTTTATTATTTTTTAAAACCATTCTTTTAGTACTTTATAATTAAAGGTAAAGCAAGAGAGGCATAATGAATAAGATATAGAACATTATAACAAATGATTTTAAAATTTTATAGCACAATTTTTTGAAAAATCATCTTAACAGTAATGTCTCAGATTTAAATGCATGAAAAGACTGCGAATTTTTGCTCTTCTCTTCAGTATATACAAATACTGTTGGAAAATTGGTTGTTCATCTGTATCTCAGTTCAAACTTTTCAAGAGTTGCATCCTTTGAAACCTTTGTAGAAAAGTCATTAGTTGCTTTTATCTTTTGTTGCTTAGATCCGTTCAAATTTGTCTCATAATTTTAGCACAATTAATAAATAGAATTGAAATCGCTAGAAAAATATACAATATAGCATTCCACTAATTAAATAAGATTAATTAAACATTTGTATGGTTTGAAAACATGGTTGTCAGATCAGTCTGAAGTAAATATACCAAACACACGTGGACAATGCGAGGAACAAAACATGGTTTGAGGGAGGGGGCATTTTAGTACTCTAGTATTATGTTTTGGTGATATTCATATATTTTTTGGGCATTTTTTCAACTCCATATTGTTTTAAAACTTAAATATTTTTTTACGGAAGCAAATCTAAATAAAAATATAATATTAAAAGCTGCCTATTTAAAACGTCAGTTTTTTCAGGAGATTCATCCTGCGAATCTCTCACCACTACTACGCCCCTGATTGAAAGAATTCTTGTATAAAAATTTAGTTTCTTTAGTTGTTTGAGAATGTATTTTTTGAAAAAGTATCTTGAATGAATTTACAAATTATATACATGATTTAAAACATGATTTAATTCTCTATTCTTTAACAGAGACCAAGAGGAGGGCTCTGCAGAATCCTGATCTGTACGATGGTGACATGGCAGGAATCAATGGTCCATTCGTGAGTATTTTTTAGTTTTTACAAATAGCTACAAAATTATTAATAATTGTTTACTAAATATATTACTAATCACAAAACGTTTCATTATTTCTCTATAAATTCATAAAACAACGCATCATAAAGGCTTTTTTTATCTCATAATATTTCTCACGTTTGTAGTGATTTTTTTTTATTTTTTTATTTTACAAGGCATTATCCAATTTATTTAGGGGCACAAGAAAATCATTTAAGTAGTTGATAGCTGTAAAATTACAATTACTTCCAAACCAACGATCAGTGGTCTTTTCAAAATTTCTCCAGTTGGTAATGGTATAGTAAAATTAAATCATTAAAAATTATACCAAAAATTTAAATTTATACCAAAATTGTAGATCTTAGGCAAGTTAATGAATAAATACCTTACAGGGCACTGACAAATAATAGTTACGAAACTTCTATCTTTCACACGGATCTATAATTTCTTTGTCGAATCCAGAGCGCAATGTTTGGAGATATTTTTTTTTTATTTGGCCATGAATCCCTACTATACATTCATACATAAATAAATACATAATAAATAACCAAATATAAAAATATTTAAAAAATAACATATTCTTTGGACTGATTCTTAGACCGATTAAACAGAAACTTTGACAGAGAATTTCTAATGTAGCCACAAGATCACACACCAAATTTTATTTATTTAAATCATTGCGTTTACGTGCATGAAGACCTACAGACCAACAAGTTGAGGATTTAGATGGAAACATAATAAGAGTAGTTTAATAAGAAATACATAATAAGATAAATATTTAGATACTAGATCTGTAAACTAAATTTTATTTGTCCAATTCTTTGCGTTTGTGATTACTGTGATCCCTTGCATTTAGAGATATAGACATACATGCAAAGTTCTTCTGAATGGATTTCATTCAAAATTTGAAAGATCGATAAATTTGGTGTAAAGTCTACATCAGCTAACTGAAGTGATTTTTGTTACCTTTTCAGGGACAGCCGAGAGACTTAATTTCAACAATTTATTTTTCGGACTCGGAGAGGTCTGAATTTGGAGATTAATCAAAAATATCGAGTTTTAATTTTTCAACGATTACAACATTTTATTTACTTCATGATCATAAATTAAAAAAACACAATTTTTGATAAGATATTTTTACACATAAAAGTCTGTTTCTCCTTTTTGAAAAAAATAAAGGTCTGAAATAAAGAAAATAATAATTTAATTTTTTATAAGTTTGTTAAATAATAAATAATTGATGTACAAAATTATTTGGAAACTTAAGTAAAGTGGTTAAAAAATCATTTAAAAAAATTGTACTCTTTTTTTTCTAAAGGTATTAAATAATTTTTTAATTAAATTGTGAATTAATCTTAAATTTCAGAAGCGTGTTGTATTTTCTTATTAGATAGAATGTCAAAACGTCCTAAAATATGCCAATAAAAAACTATGACATGTTTTGTAAAATTGTTGGGTTTTTTGAAAGATAATGCGTTTATTAATTATGTATTGACTAAATAAAGAGGCAGAATTAAATGTTAAATACAGACTTTTGATAGAAGCTATAAAAGACAATAGAGATTAAATTAACGCCACGTTTTAAAGCAACACTAAAGCTATTTAGAGACAGACCCCGTAACTTCGACCCGCAGTCAGAAGATGAGGAATACACCTAAACTTTTAACCTCTCTTTACAAACTTCCATGCCGCCACATGGGAGAATGTTTGGCCCCATTGGATTTAGCTTTCACCAGACCCGCGTACGCGACTGTCTTTCAGTGGAATCGAGTCTCGAATCTGAAACCTTACCACCAGGATACCGCGGCCCGAGTTTGAGCACTCGTTTGCATATATTATGCAGTAATGTCTTTCTGGAAAGTTTCAATAAACACAGCCCTTTTTGGAATATTTTTGCAAACACAGATTCAAATTATTGCTTAATTGCAAGCTCAGTAAGAGTTTGCTTCTTTTAGCAAAATTTTTCGATCTGTCAAATTAATGTCTTAAATATAACATATATTAGATTCTTAAGACTCGCACAATATTGCCTGTTTGTGAATTATTGCCATCAGGTTGAACGAGAAATATTTGGTTGGATGCTAAAGCTCACACAACATTGCTTATGTGTGATTTATTGCCATCAGGTTGAACGAGAAATATTTGGTTAGATGCTCAAGGCTCACACAATATTGCTTGTGTGCCATTTATTGCCATCAGTTTGAACGAGAAATATATGATTAGGCATTTTAATTGCTTTAAACCAAAATAGTTAAAAAAAATCTGACGTTAAGTAACAAGTTCAAACTGAACGCTGGAAAATCATTAATAACGAATTATTAATGCAAAATTTTAAAAAAAATCAAAATTTAAAATATATCCATCCTACAGATGTAAAAAAGTCTTCTCATTGTTGGTTGCCTTGGTATAACAGAAAAAATAATCTCATTTCTTCTTAATTCTATATCTTTCTTTGAGAATGCATGAAAAAAAATTGCAGGAATTCCAACCAATTATCATGTAATATTTTGTAATTCCAATAATGTTCGAATAGCCAATGAGATATCGCTTTTAGAATCCGGTCTGATCAAATTTATAAGTATGTTCTTGCAGCAAATAAAGTAAAATAAGTTTTCCAAATATTTATCACGTGGACAGAGAACAAGAAAGAGAGAACGTTCTTTCTTTTATCACTGACTTAATTTGGCTTCGCGCAAAAAAATATTTAACAAATAAATTTAAAACATAATTTAATAATGTATTAAAACCGAAAATGATTTTATAAAACAATGCTCTATATAAATATTGTATCATTTACTTTTTCTAATCAACCTAATCGGAAATCATTTGCACAAATTTAGTGAGATATCTGAGAAGAAAGTCTGTATTTCCAGAAACCTACTTCAATGAAATATATTAACTATAGAGATTTATTTTTAATTTGATATAAATAATTATCAAAATTAAGTCTATAGGTCACAATTTATTTAAAAATATAGAATGCGGAGGCTGGTTTTGGTTCGATTGCTTGGAGGTAATGACTTTATTGGAAATTTCCTATTATGGAGTGTTATAAAAATACTTAAGTTAGAATATGATGAGTCTTAAAATTTATCACTTGACTGAGCAAGATATGATATAAAAATATTAATCCAAATATTCTTCAATCGAGATTCATGATGTGACATGACAGTTCAAAATTTGCTAAAAAAAATTTGATTTGCATTATGAATTTATCTTAATCTCTAACTCTCTCTATTTATACCAACTCCTTTTCTCATTATGTTTCATTTTTGTCTATTATAGGACGCCGAGCGTAATGCTATTCCAGGACAGCACTACAGATGGCCTGGTGCCAAAGTACCCTACGTGATTGATTCCTCTCTTCGTAAGTTACTGTTTATATTTTATGCGTTGAGCTGCATAAGGCAGAAAATCTAATTTCATTAAAATGATATTCAATTATTTGAATAATTATCCTTTAAAACTCATTCTATACAGTTTGTAACAACTATTATTTGTTGTTACATAGAATAAATGTTATTATTTCATTACATTATTCAGAAATAATACATACTGATTTTTCTGGAACTATAGTTTTTACATCTGTTTAACCCTTACACTACTGAGTTGGCCATGGAGCCGTGCAAATTCTATCCTGGCTGGCTGGCTGCTGTTTCAAACGAGAAGTGCAGGATATTTCATCAAGTTCACCAAAGATGTTCTCGCTTTGCATACTGAAATCCACATTTGAAATATATATCGACCCTTCAGAATAGAATTTGCGCCGCCGGTTGGGCCGGTTTAGTAGTGAAAGGGTTAAATAGTTTTGTGGACATTAATTGAAAATTTCAAATGAAATCTAGCAAAAGGCCCTTGCAAATGCCACATCAATAAATATACCTATATATTACAAACTCACGGTAAGGGAAAGGGATACGTGAACAAGCTCATCACGAAAAGCGGAAGTCCAACATCATAGAAAATACTGATACAAATATATCACGCTAAAACTGAGAGAGAAAAAATTTAAATAAATAAAAATATTATATTCCGAATTATTTTTTTCTAATTTTAGATAAAAGTTTTGTATAAGTTGTAGGGGATTAAAATTCAAATATTTAGAATCTGTTAATTTGTAGATATTAAATCAGATTGAAAGGTATCCAACCGTCATCTCTTTATTTTTCTCAAAACAAACTAATTTTAAACAGATGCTACAAACTGGTCAACCAAAATATTATATGTAATCTCGTTCCCAACATCCTCTCCACCCTGGGCAACCTGGAGAGAGATGACCAGAGAGACCGGGCAGCTTACCTTTCTACCAATAAATATCAGTTCGCAGGATCTTATCTTCCTGTCGTATTCCTGATATAGGCCCATCCCTCTGGCCTTCTTCCACATATGTAGCGGTCAGACATTTTCTTGAAGGAGTACGTCTCTTCTGATTTTGAGAACAATTTTAAAATTTTAGTCATTTCAACCAAACGTTTGTACTTTAAAGCGTTCAAATCTCGAAGTAGTTTTAGCCATATGCGAAGACAAGTTCAATTTCAGTTATCAAGCATCAGGGACAAATCTAGTGTTAACCGTTAAAGAAAAGCTTGATTTACTTAAACGTAAACGAACAACACTTCGCATCCCCATTACGAAGCTGTCAATGAAAGTGAATTATCACCGAACAGTACAGCATCAGTGCTTCCAGAGTTTAGGCATCCGATGTTAATTTGTAGGTATTTAATTAGACTGAAAGGTATCAAGCAGACATATATTTATTTTTAACTAATTTTAAGCAGGTTGGAATGTTTTGAGAAGGAAAACATAGTTTTAAAAGCAAACAAGACATTTATTCACAACATAGACAACAATTAACATTAAACATAAATAAAAAAACAGGTTTAACATTTTAAGATACTCTGGGGTTTTCAAAATCAAACTAATTTAAAATTGCTAAAGATAAAGAGTTCAAGATTCGGCCATCACACACAGAACAAAACCAAAGTCTCTCCTTTCTCGTCTCATTCTTTCTTTTCATTCCATCGAAGCCCATCTCACTTCAGTTTAACTCCCAATAAGGCGAAAAGGTTCCAACAAATTCGGCTCCAGAGTGACTTGACTTTAAATGAAATGAGCGGCAGCTGAAATATTATTAGTAATCTCGTTCCCAACATCATCATTAACTAAATACTCTACGAAGGTAATTAAAAATCGCTGATATTCCCTTATGCAGATTGCGTGATTTGCAAGTATTCAAAACCATTTTATTAAATTGTTTTAAATTTAGTTTAATATTAGGAAGAATGAAAAAAAAGCATTTTATAACGTTCTTCAGTTGCAAATTTGCTGTTAATATCTATTTTCATCTCTTTTTTTTTAAATAGTTTATTAAATATTTCTCAAAAGAAAGTAGTGTATTAAATATTTTTCAAAAGAAAGTAGTGTATTAAATATTTTTCAAAAGAAAGTAGCTTATTATAATTATGTTTAAATATCCTTCAAAATAGAATCCAACACTGGTTTCATCCAGAGGGCTTTCCAGAACTACCACCAGACTACTTGTGTGCGCTTCGTCCCAAGGACCAATGAAAACGATTACATCAGGATCTTTGCTGGACAAGGGTAAATTTATTATTATTATTATTACAGATTTTATAAGATAAATTTTGAAATGATTAGTTATCGCATATTCCAGTTTTGGACATAGAAATAACAGTAACACCTACACACCGCGTTTCATACATAAAGCTGCGTTCACACGAGACCAGCTATTGCACGCAATAGAAGGCCACGCCTGCTGCAAAAAGATTACGAGACCACAACAGGAACAATGGTGAATGGTTGTCACATAGGGACAACATTTAGACAACGCTGCTTTAGTGTCCCTTTCTTGTCTTAAGAAAGCTTTTTGCCATCTGCTTTTCGATTACAATAGAGAACTCCAGATGAATCTGAGCAAAAATTGGTTAAAACTTTTCATAAAATTATTATAAGAATTATTCAGTGTTTTAAAGTCCAAGCTGCTAAAAATAATAATTATACAAAAGTAAATTTAATTTTTTTTATTTCCTTTAAAAAAATGGAAATATTTCTTTAAATAATATCAGGGAGTAAAGTTCAAAACAAGAATAAAATAAACGTGAAATGCTGAAAGTAAAGCAATAAGGCAATTTTGTTAATATTAATATAAAAAAGATAATTCCTAAGTATTAATTACGATTTAAAACTTATAGCGAAAGTGATAGCAAATATCATTTCACTCTGAATTTCCATGACTACATTATGATATTGAGACTTTTTTAGAAAATGGAAAAAAATCATATTTTACACATTTTTTTTATTCATTTATAAATATTTATTCGAATGTGAATATTTAATGATGTTAGATTGAATTTGTTATTGTTCAGTTGAAACTTTAGTACTGGTATTCATACTACGAATACCAGTACAGTAAAAGGTATTCACTTTGTAATTTGTTCCATTACAAAATAGTGCTCTCTATATCAATTTCTTTATTTTATTAACTAAAAATTAATTTAAATAAATGCCAAGAATATAATATCACTTTTATGAATGCTTCTGTAAAGTGGCAAGATCAGGCTTTGATTTTGACTTTGCTACTTACGTATTCTTCCATAAAAGGACATTTTTAACTTGTCGTCAAAAAAGATTCCGCTTAAAAAATTCTTTTTACTAATGATTTTTTGCACTTGTTGTTTTCATTATATAATAATTTAGAATTACATATGAAGAGGAAAAAATATGAACTAGGAAATGCATACCATTTATTGGACACAAATGATACGTGCAATGTTTTATTTTTAAATTTACTTATTCTAAAAGTATATAGTAATAGCCATTTTTCTTATAATTTTATAAACAAGAAAACATTGAATATACCATTTTGTTTTCGAAAATGAAGGAAGCCTTCAATAAATCGAATTAAAATTCAGCACTCTTTAACAGTGGCACGTTTATCTACAATTCCAAATAAGTAAATTTTACTAATGCAATCTGTATTAAAAATAAGGATTATGGAAAGCAATGAATCTTCAAAATCATTTTTTTAAATAAAAAAGAATTTATTTATTTATTTTTTTTAACTCCGTTTATCATTTAATTATATAACATTGATAAGAATGAAAATTAATTATTAATCAAATATTTGAAAATCTGATAACGAATTCAAACAAAATCAATGAATGAATCAAATGAAAAATCACTTCTTCGAAGATAATAATTAGATATTTAGTTTTGGGAATTTCGTAAATTTTTGTGGAATAGCTGTTTAGTTATGAATCAATCAATCAATCTCTATGCACTTTTTCATTTGTTGTTGTGTCAAATCGTCCGATGAATATTTGTGTTTTCTTTCTACCAGTTGCTATTCTCACGTCGGAAGGACTGGCGGTCAGCAACCAGTTTCTCTTGGCAACGGATGCGCTTTCGTGGGAACGGCCATTCACGAATTTGGACACGCTCTCGGATTCTACCACGAACAGAACAGGTCTGACCGAGATGATTATCTCATCATTTACGTCAACAATGTCCAGAAAGGTAAATAAATCGTTCACTGTCTATTCTACGTACAAATCATAATGGTATCCTATCCTTAAAATTGGAGAATTCTAAACTCCAATGCAACAATGATAAGCGTATATTGACTCATAGTTTATATCACTTCTTTCTAGCATATTAAGTCTTAGATTGATTTTTAATGGATGTCTACTGGATACTGGATAAGGGACCCCGGTCTTGATGTCGAATGTGGTGTCTTTGGTGACAAAATGAAGAACCGAGAATATTCGAGAATCTTGATGATATCTCTGTTAGGACTAAAATTAACTTGAATTAGACTCGAATTCTAAAACATTAGATGAATTAACACTGAACTTTATAAAGGAGGGCCTTCAAACTAGTGTGTCAGAAGTCAGGACAACAGATGGAGTTATTGAACCCAGTCTCTTTTTTGATATTGATCACCTGATAATTTTTTTTGAACATTTATACTACTTCGATTGACTACTACATATTTGCTATTTGTGTACTTCTGCATGCTGCAAATGTTCTTTTATGCACGCTTTGTCTGTGCGTTATAACGGGTCTTAGTGCAAAATAAAGCATCTTTATCTGCTATTCCATCATACATCCAATCAGCCATATTTATACTGCTCTCTAACAATAAAAGAAATTAACAGGAATCAGATGACTCCAATTATATATCATTAATGTTAATATTTAAAAAAAATCATGGCTTGAATTTGAAAATTTGGTTTTATATTATTTATACTGTAAATACTATCTTATATATACTTTGTTAAATTTATAATATTCTATAAATGTTATATATACTTTACGAAATTTTCATAATTAATAAGTTTCTTACTATGCAAAATGCTAACGCTTTCAAAAGTAATATTTCGCTTCTTATTTCAAAACATTTAATTTTCTCTTTTAAACATATACAAAGAACTAATAGAAAAATAAGATAACAGCTCAAAAACATATTTTTAATATAAAAATCTATAGCGAAAGTTATTTTAGTGTCATTTGCTAGCTTTTCTTATTAAACTTATGGAAAATTTTTTAATAAAAGATATTTTAATTATAAGAAGTCATCAATATCAATTATTGAAACAAACGAAGTAAATCGGTAAAGGTATCGTACTGTAATTCCGAGAGCAATTTACCTGAGAGATCAGTACGGCGGTAAGTATTTTCCAAGAAGCGATTGTAAGAACTGAATTGGGGGATTCCAAACATTTGATAAAAAAGAAAGCTACTAAAATAGTAAAATTTCTACCTTTTTTTAGAAATCAAAGAGGATATGAAAATCGGTGAGAAGCATTTATGGGGTCGGTTGCACATGATAGATGATCAAGTAAAAATAATTTGCTAATCAAAATAAATCTTCATTAAGTGAATAGTATCAAACGCAAAAAGAAAATATATTAAAAATAATTTAAAATTCTTTTGTAACAGTACAAACAAAATAATTTTTTTTTACACTGTCATCGCCCAGTTTTTCTTAAATTCCATTATTTTCAATAGGCATGGAATTCAATTTCGCCAAGTTGGCTCCCAGCCAGAACATTCTTTACACAACTTTCGATTATGGATCCATCATGATCTACGGTAATGATGCTTTCTCCAAGGATGGATCTCCCACTATGGTCGCCAAGAACGGACAAAGACTGCTCAACCCCTTTGACAAGCAGGTCATGACACAGTCCGATGTGACTCGAGTCAGGAAGATGTACAACTGCTAAATAAGTTGCCTTATGTGTTCTTGTGAATGTGCCTTTTAATTAAAAAGAAAAAAAAACATAACTGTTTGATCTGTCGTAATTATTTTTGAATATTTTTTTTGTTATCATTTACTTGCGATTTGGCAACAAACTTTCCATAAAGATTCTCATCAACTGAAAATTTAAAAAAAATAGCTTTTGCTATTGGCAACATTTAAGAATTGTATATTATAATAGCATTATCGTCGCTCACCTCGATGTCAACGTTTTGTGTTAATTCAACAAATCAATACATTCTAATTAAACATTATGTTTAAATATCTACTGTATCTAATGCCTTCAGATTTCTATATAAATGCCTGCCTTGTTTTATAAAAATTTATTTTTCAAAAATATTAGGAAATTTTGAACTATGTCAAAAAATGTGTTCATATTAAAGTTATTGCCATCAAAAAAGTTAAAAGAACACTTTCATTTTTTAATCCAATACATTCAATATAATAATGTTTTAGGCTTAACATTTAACACCACATCACCATTTCTAGAGCTTATTTGGCCCTTTTGGCAGTTTGGACTCTATTAAAAAATACACAGCAATCAGTTGAACGAAACAAAGAAATGACATATACGAATACATATAGAGTAACAAGAAATGGGAGAACTAGCATTAAAAATATCTGGAGTACAGTAAAAATGGGTAAATTTAAAATGACAATGTGTAGTATGAGTGAAAAATAAAGGAATTACAAAAAATATTTACCTGAGAGGGCTTAAGGATGTATTATGAATAAAATGCCCTAAAATTGAGAGGGTTAATCGAATTGGAACAGTTTACCATGATTAATTTGGAATCTAATCATCGATTCATCTCTCTCTCTCTTTCTATATATATATATATATATATATATATATATATATATATATATATATATATATATATATATATATATATATATATATATATATATATATATATATATATATATATATATATATATATATATATATATATATATATATACATACATATATAAATTTATTGAATTTATATTAATTTATTCTTACAGGGGTAAAATCGTGTCTCATGTAAAACTTGCTTAATATCGTCGCCGCATGCTTGTGTCTGATTGTAACTACTAAAGCAATAAATAATTGTGAAATATATATAAATGTTTTGCGAAGTATCAGAAACAATTTTGTACACATAAATTTAGTATAACTGAAATTATTTTTGTGTTTTAAAATAATGTGGAATAATTATAAATGTGCTTCAAAATTATTCAAGAAAAACTTCAAATTATTTACTAATTTGAAATTAGAAAACTATTTGAAATTCTAAAAATCCCTTTATAGGCGATATTTACAATCCAAGAATTAATTATCTATCATATTTGATATGTCCTGGATTCAATGACCTGATCTGTAAATCGATTAATATGATTTTTAATCACGTATGTTACATTATTTATATCGCAAGACACAAATTTACAGTTGGTATATAACCGATAAACTTTATTATGCTAAATCCATTTGTAAAACTCTTTTATTCAGTTGTTTCTTAATTTTAAAGCATATATCATTACACATGTAAACATTACCACGATGAAGCATTAGAAATTGGTTCATTGCCAATATAATGGCAAGAAATATCACGATTGCTAAAGTAATTATGATGTGATCGTTGTAACTTGTCTGAACTGGGGAAACTGATGTAAATAACAGATTAAAAAACAAACCGCGTAATATTATTGCCAAAGAAAAGAACTTGTGAATTAATGATTTTTTTTACAATTCACTAAGCATCAAGTATTATTTAAATATTATTATATGAAATTATACCAGCAATTCTGTACTGATTTGACAAATATTAATTAAAAACAAAACATTATAATTTGGGAGCTAAGATTCTCTGATGAGGAAATTTTTTTTTATTTAAACTGATTCTATCAAAAGATACATGACATTAATATACATAACATGTATAATTGTTTAAAGTTTAAACCATGTTTGATAAAACCCTTATATTATTGCAAGCTAAACATTTGATAATATAAAGCACACTTTACAAATGCTAAGTAAGTCTAAGTTTTAAGTTAAGTAAATGTTAAGTTTTAAGTCTAACAGAGCCATAGATTTGTTTATAATGCTAAGATTTTGTCTGTTTACTGATTATACAAATTCTTTTAACATTTTTTAGAGAGTGATATTTTATTAATAAGCATACATATTGAGGCCATAGTTTCTGCTTACAAAATGTTGAATCTCCTCAAGCATTAGGGAAATCATTAACAATGCTACAATCCTGACTACTAGGCTTTTGTGAGTGACCCATCCATTTATTCATTTGTTCAAGAGTGGGTATTTCAAAGTGAAAAGCATTTATTGTCTTCTTCCTTCAGCTGATTATATGAGATGAAAGCGAATTAATATCGGCACAAAAGAGTTCCAATTTTCCACAGTTGAATATAAGATATATTTTCGAGGCAACAAAAAATTCAGTTCTGTTTTGATTATATATTTTAAAGTGAATACATTATTCTTCTGCATTATATCGCTTAGTATCTAGATATATTAAACTTTTAATATATACCGTATATTCCTTGTAAATTCTTTAAGGATATAGAATGGAAGAAATAGAATCAATATATTAAAGAATTTGATATAAAACGATGATTTATAATTGCGTCTTATTAGTTAAATTTTTATTAAGTTTTTAACCTGGAGGAGTGATCTTATTTCTATTGAGTATGCTATTTAAAGAACACTGATTTCAAAATCAGTGATGTTTTGAACTTGTTGAATATTTGGTTTGTCGTGTTTACGTGCAGTCTGGCGGTTGAACAGACATATCTCCCTTTGACTGTTTCGTATGAAGTATTTTGGTATGAAGATTATATACCAAATTTTCCACTCCATACATATTGTGGTCTTCGATTAGTGTGTTCACAGATCGATAGAAAACTTTCAGAAATTTTATTTTTGGATTATGTGAGATCTGCAATTATGAAATTTGACAAAATCACAAGATTGAGTACTTTGAATTGAGTCTACTTTCTTTCACTTCCTATATATGAAAAATTAAGAATTGCTTTTAAAATGAGGTAAGCAATAACAATTGATTGCATATTACTGATATCATTTGAAAGTATTGAGAAAAAAACGACAACAACAAGATTATTATAAAAGAACATATTAATAGCGAAAACAGAATACGACAGATTGCAACTACATTTCCTTTATTTTCGGCAATTACAAAATATGCATATTTATATTATTTCCTCTTTTTTTCCTAGCCCCGGAGCAACGTAAGTGAACAATAAGTCATCTGATAAATTCTCTTGGTGATATATTAATGGCGTGTGGTCGAGCTATCTCTATTCCGATTATCAGAAATACTTTCGGTGGGGAGGAGGGGAGATTGTCTGTGGTGATGGCACCTCTCCGTTTCCAAGTTGATATCATCACGACAGTCATTCTGACGATTCAGGGTAATTAGACAAAGTAGATATTTATTTCGACTTCACTTAAAGGCAGTTAATATCGAAATTGCATTGCGATATACGGCGTGATTATTATATAAAAAATTTCAACAGTATGTTTGGTAGACTGTAATAAGAAAACTAAAGTATGGTTAGTACCGGGTGTTTCAAAAATTACCGGTATATTTCAAAAATCAATAAAAACTAAAAGGGCAGCGATAGAAATATACCGTTTGTTGCATTATACTTGGGGCAACAGTAAATTTTCAGGCAGACAAACTTTCAAAATTAGTTACAATTTACAACAACAGATGGCGCTGCAGGCGATTTGAAAGATATAGAATAAAACGCAGTCTGAGTTCGTCATTCTGTAAATCGTCTTTCTGCTTTAAGCGTGTGCTGTTCACAGATTGCAAGTTTGTTGTGAAAAAATGGTTTATTCTTTAGAACAAAGGATTTTTCTAGTGTTGGAATTCCACCGCGTAGAACACAGTGTTGTTGCAACAAGACGAAGCTTTCAACGAAAGCTTAATGTAACCAAAGAGCCGAAAAACGATACAATAAAGAATCTGTTTGAAAAATTTTGAAATCGCTAGACATGAACCCCTGCGACTTCTTTCTGTGGGGACACTTGAAAGATCAGGTGAACCGCCACAATCCAGAAACAATTGAACACCTAAAGCAATACGCCGGAGGTTACACGGGTTTCTGCTCATTTCATTCTGAGACTACGCCATGTTATTGTTGCGCATGGTGGATATTTGGAAAATATCGTAGTTTAGATTTTTTTCAAGACTGCAGTGCCATCTGTTGTTGAAAATTGTAACTAATTTCGCAAGTTTGTCTGCCTGAAAATTTACTGTTCTCCCAAGCATATTGCAACAAACGGTGTATTTTTATCGCTGCCCGTTTAGTTTTTATTGATTTTTGAAATATACCGGTCATTTTTGAAACACCCGGTATAATCTTTCAGCATATTGGATGCAGTATTTAATATATTAGAAAACATTGTCTAAAACTATCTACGAAAAGCTAAATTAAATAAAATAAGATAGGCAAAATCTGCAACAATATTGCCGAAAAATACGAAAAAAAAAAAGAATTCTCTTCTAATGCTTTCAACTATGGATGATAAGTTAAAATTATGGAAGATATACAGTTCAATATTTGCAGAAATAATGAAAACTGTTTAAATTTCGTTGAAAAAAAAACATTTTTTGTAGAGCAACAATTTTTTTATTAAGATATATGCTATTTGGAATTAAGATATATTTAAAGAATTGCAGAACAGTGAAATAAGTGTCATTCATAAACTGACTTTTGGAATTTTAAGATAAATCGTAATTATTTTGATGCGATTTTATTTTCATGAATAATCTAAGAAATGTGACCAAATATTTAATTGTTTAGATTTTTAATAGAAATTTCAAAAAAATTCCACTCATCTCTACTCTTTATTCCTATCTTCAAAAGTATATTTGTGCAAAATTTGGCATATATAGATCCAGAAGTTTTCTCAGCATCGTAGAGATTAATATTGGAAATTTGTTGAAAAATTACTCTTTATTACATTTTAAATGGAGTTGCATAAATCTTGCCCGAAATTCTAAAATTTTAATGCGACAGACAGAAAAACACAACAGCTTAATGGTAGACAAAGAGATGCTTTGCATTGATTTTTAATTAATTTCTTTCAATTCTCATTCATACAAAATTCTCGCAGAGTAATATTGGAAAATGATTTAATAATAAAAAATGTGTCAAATATTAAATTACTTTGAATGAAGCAAAAATTGGAAAGTCATTGAAAACGATGTCATGCTAAATATACATAGTCACTTCACATAGTAAATATCTAATGTACATGTTATTTAAAATTTATTTATTTAAATTATTAAGTCTAAAATTTAATTATTAGGACCAATATATTTTAAATTTTCTGTAATTTGGACTTTCTAAAAAACGTCACTATTTTAAGGCTCAAAAAAGTAAACGATCTTTTTCATTTCATTCATACCGCGAACAGAAGAGTGTACGGAAAAAGAGTTGCCGAAAGGAAAACTTTTTTCGTTAGTAAGTTAATGAACTTGCCAACTTGCCATAAAATCTTGCATATATTCAAAACGCTTAAGTTTTCCATTGTTTCTATATATGGAGTTTTTAAGACATGCTAAAATTGTATATTGTTTACGATTTATGCTTACTTCTTTAAGGAAATAATTCATATAATTCTTAAATGGTAGTCTCAATATGACTGCCTGATTTACGTAAATCGCTTCAGTTTGTTTACAGTCAAGAAATGTTAAATGTGAAGTAATTTATATAGCTAGCCGCCTTCGGAGACTAATTTTTTTCGACCAGATTATTGACTTTTAGAACGTTAATTTAATTTACGGAATGCATTTAAAAAAGCATTTTATTTTGTTGTGAGTGAATTATTATATAACATGAATTCAATTGAATAAGCTTACAACAAATTATAAAGTGTATATATTACGCAATAAAAGCAGAAGTGAAGATTCTACTAAAGAGTTAATAATTGTTCAAAACCAATCATCAGCTCTTTAAAAGAAACACCCGATTGGATGAGTGTTTTAATGGATAAGTTTAAATTCCATCATGGAAATAAAAAAAGTAATTAAAAGTATTATTAAAATTAAAGAAGAAATTCTACTGGAATTGTTGTCACTAAAGAAGTAATTATTTGTGAGTCAATACAAAGAATGTTTTTGAAAGATAATTGTTGCGGATGATATGAAAATCAGCTTTCGCAGAAAATCATAAACATTGCCCATTTGGTGACAGTTAAATCTGTTTTGGCGCTCGTTTAAACTTTCTGTTTGAAGTCCATTTTTTTATTTCTTTTATGCCATCTTTCCTCTAATTGAATGCACTGTTTGGTGACATGTATAAAATGATTATCAGGAATGTACTTTACAGATAATATTTTGTATCTATGTTAATTAGCGGAGCGTTGAATTTAATACAACTCTAAAATCATTCAATAAAGTTATTTGAAATTCGCATGATGAGTTGCTTACCTTTGAGTGTTGCCATTCGATATATATATATATATATATATATATATATATATATATTAATTAATAGCGTTTATTTCCTTACATTACAGATACTATAGCTGATTACAGGAACTATAAAACAATTAATATAAATACTTGAAATTTTCCCAGTAATGCAAATAATATAAAATATTTTATTGAATTGAATGATGGCATGTTATTGCGTATAATCTATTTATAAATACAATAATCTAATTTTGTTCAATTACAGGTTAAGCACTTTGAAAGAAAATATTTCGATAGAAAATCTTATTTTATTAGATTCTTTCTCTTTTATCGCAGGTCCTTAAGAAAAACGGAAGGTATTTGAAAAATCTATTTCAGTTAGTTTATATAAACACTATACTCAAGAGGAAATCCAGCTATTTAACGGAGAAAAAAAGACTGTGAAAACTCTAATATAGATTTTAGAATTAAAATGTTATGATTAATTAAAAATATACGAAAGTTATATAAGTACAAAATGTAATCACATAAGAGTTTGATGTTATTAACGTCACTAAATAATAATTTTTTGTTAATTTAATATTCATTGACAAAATATATCAGTTTTGATCTAGGTTTTTTCTGGCTCTTGATACCTGATAGCCAATGAATTTTTATCGCAGCAATTTTTAAATGTGTTAAGTTATATCTATGGTTTACAAACTTATTTAGTACACTCACAATTTTGAAATATTTTTAACCACTAAAAATAATATTACTTTTAATAGATTAAAAAAAATTTAAAATATATCTTCAGAATTGCTTGCAAGACGTAATTCATTTATCTGTATCAAAAGAAAAAAAGTTGATGGAGACAAAAAAAAAAAAAAATATATTGGAAGAAATCCGGATTGAAAAAGATTATTAAATTCGATATGTTCAGAAGCAGCGGGAAGTCATTTTCCGGTTTTCCGATATCTATTTGGGAAAGCGGCCCTTTTTCATTCTTTTGGTAGCTTCGACCGAAAAGAGATTAGCCGTGCGAGCCACTCATCCATCAAATTTCAATTTACCGCCGATCCTCTATCTTGGCAGGATTTTAATTAAAATGTGAACTTTAGAACTTCGCCGAGAAAGCAAACAGAGAGGAAAATGACGCCAGAATATTCAATTTTGTTTGAATAAAATATTTGAGTACATTCAGGTAGCTGTGCTTCGAAACTTTGTTATAATATTTTTCAATTGAAAGCTTTTTTGATACATATTTTTTCCCCCTTATAAATCATTTGTGTTCAAAACGGAGGTCACCCGACTTACTTAAAGATGAAAAAAGCTATGTAATGCATTAATACTTTTTTTTAATATTTAATATGCTTTCATTTTGAAAATCCTTTTTTACGAATATTTTAGATTTATGAGGAAAAATGAAATATATGTTTTTATCTAATTATTTCGCATAATATTTTATAACTAAATTAGAAGATATATGCATACTAAATGCTTCGGATTATGTATATGAAAAATCGTAAATCATTATTGTATAAAAGTTCTTTATTTACGTTTGCTTTGAAACCTTTGTAAAAATTATTCTAATGCTTTTTTAATTGAATATTAATAATTTCTATTTTAAGAAAAAATTATATATATCTATATATATATAATGTAAGCATTGTTTTATGTGAAGCAGAATGCAGTTTGAAGACAGTGAAGATACTTTTAATTTCGTGACGTCGTTTCATTTCATTTTGAAGAAGCAGGCATATGTACAAGCGATGAGCACACAGAACGACACAGAAAGGAATGAGGAAAAAGCTCTTGGACATTTTATCCCTGGTCTTATATAACCTATGATTTTGATAGGGAAAATATTTCTTTACAGTGCTAATATATTACGAGATTTCGATAGGGATTTTCGTTACACGCGCGGAGAAGGCAGGGGAAACACAGGGATATTTTAAAAAAGAATTTGTCTCATCAGCGGTATTTTGCCTCTTCACGCGCAGTGTGGGATAGTTAGACTTTTAGATGATTCAGCAATTTAACAAAGCATCTCTTGAATTAATTAAGTAGAGACAGTGGAATTGGATCACGAAATAAGAGAATATTTTTAGAATGAAGTTACTATGCACTAAATTAAGATAAAATCTTGGAAATTAATTAAATTGAAATAAAAAGTTTAAAATATCATTACACACACACACACACACACACACACACACACACACACACACACATATATATATTTATTAATTTTTACCATTGAATTAGTAGTATTAGAATTTTCATGTCAACCAATTTTAAAAATCGTCTCTTATCTCAAGAAAAATTTATATCTAAAAATATACTTGCACATTAAGTATGAACATTTTTGAGATAAAATTGGAAAATTAATACAATTGGAACTTATATCTATTTTCGGGTAGTAGAGAGCAGGTGACTACTGCTCACATATCTATGGTCATATGCTTTCATATTAAATAAAAACTGGCGGTATCGGTACAATGGTTTTGGAGGGAGGGCTTCATCAATGCTTCTTCACATAGGAATAGTAGAATGGGGTAGTGTTATTGAGAATGACATTCGAAAATGGATAACGGGGATTGGCAGGCTACTAATGATAACAATTCTATGAGTTTAAGATATTCACCTACATTAAAAATCCATTTTGACTGAAAATCACAACTTTTTTTAGTATTTTATCTGAACACCAGTTTTTTATGAATATCTGTTTATCTCCTTTTTATCTCAAAATAGTTTTTATTTTATGTATATGATAATTAGATATGAAATTAAAGTCATTTTAATTCAATTTAATAGCTGAAAATGGAGCTTTAAACAGTGCTATGAATGAGTGTTTTTCATAAATTTGTTTTCATAGGTTTTTTTTAAAATTGTTGTCTTTTTCTATTTGATTTTCTATTTGGCATACATTTACTTTAGAATACTGTCTAAGGTATAAATCAAAATATAAATGTAATGATGTCTACTATCTAAAAATGTCTACTCTAAAGTTATGCACCTTTTAAGCTCTGAGAAAATATCAAAATGTCACAAAATTTATGATTTTATAAGTTAATTAATACTCTTAATTTGCAGGAATTTTGATTCATTCCTAAACTTTTGATCCAGTCTTATACAAAATAATATTGTTTTAATGATTAAAGTTTTCGAATGATTGATTATTCATGTCATTTATTTTTGATTGAGAATGTTTGAAAAAGAAAGTGGAATTTGGAGATAGAAATTCAAGGTTTTCACAAATATTAAAAATAGTATAAAAATTATAAAATATTTTTGTACGTTCAATCAAGATTTGCAGAAATGCAATTTGAAAATAGAAAAAAATATTGGTTCAAATATTATTATTTATAAAAAGGCCCCCAAATGTAATTGGATACCTTAATATGAAATAAAAATTGGTGAAAACGATATAATAGTCAAGCTTGAAGAACTTTGTCAAGATTTTCTTCTGTAAATGATGAACAAATAATTTGTGTTTTTGTGATATCTTCCGAAAATGAACGATAATGAAAGAATGAGACCATTGATCTTATTTGTAGGGAACTTGAGCTTTAATATAAAATAAATATTAGAGAATTCAGATCAATGTCTGCCACTGCTTCTTTGTTTCTAGCAATTATTTTAATTTTTTATATATTTTTCCGTTTAATTTTCTTACATTTATATGTTTCTCTTAGTCTTGTCTATTTTTAATTGCTTGTCCTCACATTTTTAAAGTTAATATTTCACACTCTTACGCTGTGTCATAAATATTTGCAATCATAAAGGATCAGCAACAATATGATCAATTGCAGCAAAAAGATGTGGAATAATTGATGTTATTTTAACTTTTAGAATATTATAATAAAGTTGTATATTAAAAAACAGTCTTGCTACTGAACTCATCTTTAGTTTAAGTATATTACACACTGAATCATATCTTTTAAAACACTTCTATTTTCTACCATTTATTTCTTTCATTTGATTAACACAATGACGAAGTATAAAATCATGTTTTTCTTTCTTGCGATTTCTCGATTTAGTGATTAGTACTTTTACAAGCTAGTCATCCTTTAATAGCCTCCTTTTAAGAATTGAGAAACCAAGAATAAAGAAAGCAAAGTTATTATGAATGCTATATATTCTATTAAGATCATTTCTACATCTAACAGACTGACCAATAGATCTAGACTTTAAGATCTAAAAGTTACAAAATTTTAAACAAACACAGAGTAGAGGCTTTTTATATACCGGGTGTCCCATAAATTTGTAAATACTTTAAAAATTCATAAAAATTGAAGGAATGAGTATACTTTAATGCGGTTTGCGAAACTGTTATTCTCATGAAGGGGGATTTTTTTTCATACAAAAAAAAAAAAGAAATAGTTCGAAAATTTGTCGATAGAGGGCTCTAAACACAAGCAAAACATACAATTCTACGGGAAAAATACTTTTATTTGCATGCAAGCAATTGTTTACATGCGTATCACACTACTACAGTACTTGTTCTATGCGTCCGCCATCACCACAAATAACAGTTTGGAAGCGGGAGACAACACTGGTAACTGCATCATACAGCATATCCGGATGAATGCATGAGATTTCGTGGCGAATGGCTTCCTTTAGCTACACTAGCGAAGTTGGCCTATGGCGGTACACCCGAGACTTAAGGTAACCCAATAGCCAAAAATCAAGGGGTGTTAAATCTGGTGAGCGTGGGGCCATTCATGTGTAAAGTGACGGTTGATTATCCGTTCTTCAGTAAAAGTTCTTCTCAAAAATGCCTTCAATTCGGTGTCGATGTAAGGAGGTGCTCCGTCTTGCATGGATGTCACTGTGTCAAGGACATCGTGTTCTAATAAGGACGATACTTCCTTCTGTAACATTTCCAAGTAACTTGTTCCATTAACTGAACACGCCTTCCATCCTGCTTTTTTACAGGGTTTTTCAAAGAAAAAAGGGTCTACAATAATGGATGCGGTGAAACCACACCAAACAGTAACCCGTGGTGAATGCAGGGGCTTCTCAGTGTAAGCATGTGGATTCTCATGTGCCCATATTCTACAATTATGGGTATTAACTGCTCCATGCAAAGCAAAATGAGACACATCTGTAAACAATATTTTCAGCAGCCATCGCGGATCATCTTCAATTTTCGCCAAAGCCCAATTTGAGAATTCCAATCTCTTAGCTGTATCATTTGGTAAGAGCTGATGTAGCGATTGCAATTTATATGGGTACAATTGCAATACACCATGAATGATACGGTACACCGAAGTCTTTGGTATACCAGTTATTCGTGCCACTTCTCGTGTGCTACTGACTGCACTTGTAGACTGTTCCCTTAGCGTGTCCATTTGCGAAGAGACATCGGGGGTACGGACTGTTGTTAAACGAGGTGCACCACTGCTTGGCCGATGACACAAACTTCCAGTTTCTTCGAAACGGCGTACTAGGGAAACAAGTCCAGCAGCAGTGATCGGACCTGAACCTTTCTTCAATCTTTTCTGGGTCCTAAACTTTCGAACTTTACCAATTCACCAGTGTCAACATCTTAATACAAACCTTATGCAAACCTTTAGAAATGATGAGTCAATCGCTCACTCTGCACTTCATAAGACTTTAATTTGCATATTTCCACTGATTTGCTTGTGTGCAGCGCCCTCTATTGACAAATTTTTGAATTATTTTTTTCTGTATAAAAAAAAAATCCTCTTTCATGAGAATAATAGTTTCGCAAACCGCATTCAAATATACCCAGTCCTTCAATTTTTATGAATTTTTAAAATATTTACAAATTTATGGGACACCCGGAATATCAAGAAGTAACAAGCATTAAAAGTTGAAGTATTTAATTAAAAAGAAATGAATCCAAATTGTAATAAGCGAGACTTCAAAATGAAAACGACTTTAAAATTGTTTTCAGTTGAGATATTATTCTTTACAATCATTTCTATTAGTTTATTTAAGAGTTTTTTTTACCAGTTTTCATATTTTTTAAAAATGTTTCCTCTAACTCAAACCACAATTATTTATTCAAATATTCAATTGACGTTAAATTCTAAGCGTTGGAGTAAGTTATAATAAAACTTTAAAGTTAATTTTCATATTTTCATTAAAACACTTTCAATTAAATACAAACAAAAATTAAATTCAAGTGCATCTGTTGGTGGAAAAAACCCAACTTGCCAAAGCCAAACCTGTAGCAAGATACTAATTCGAAGAAGAATCCTGCTTCATGCTTGTTCTAAAGAAGAATTTAGAATACGATTTGGTAATTAAATTCTAAACACCAAATCGAATTTACCATTTAATGGAACGAAAACAGCATTGTTTAATATATGATTTCATTTCTAGAGAGTTTATTTAGAAATATTCAATGAAATGCACAAGAATCGTTACATAAGATTCGAATAAATTAAGTGCTTTTAAAATTTTGCAAAAGAAATGCAGAAAAATATTTAGAAAGTCAATTTTTGGTCAGAAAAGTTTTGATATAATGTTAAGAGTAATATTATAAGTATCTGATTTACTTTTATAGCATTTTAAATAAAAGATTGTCCTGGGAATCATTGCTGATTCCCAGGACAATCTTTGTACCTAAAGGATATCGGGAAAGTATTACAGCTAACGAAGCTAAACAAGCCAAGAAGACGCTTAATTTAGCAAATTTACATCCGATGCTTTTTTTTTTTTTATGATCATAACTGGCGATAATGACAATGCTTTATTTTCGTTAAGCTTTTTGCGAATACTGAATGAAAAATCTTTGTACCTAAAGGATATCGGGAAAGTATTACAGCTAACGAAGCTAAACAAGCCAAGAAGACGCTTAATTTAGCAAATTTACATCCGATGCTTTTTTTTTATGATCATAACTGGCGATAATGCCAATGCTTTATTTTCGTTAAGCTTTTTGCGAATACTGAATGAAAAAAATTTATTTCGTACAAAGTGTTTGTGATAGTTATGATTCGAAATTCTTCTTTTATCGAATTACAACATCATAATATTAATTTGAAAATTCTATAATTCGTTCGTGTTTGTGATAGTTATGATTCGAAATTCTTCTTTTATCGAATTACAACATCATAATATTAATTTGAAAATTCTATAATTCGTTGTAAGTATGATATCTGGACAAAATGTTTCATTAGTCAATAAAAAATTTCAATTGAAAATTTTCAAGTCAAAATAGTTATTAATGAAGAATTTCAATTAACTATTTTGTGTTATTCCCTTAAAGTTTTGATATTATCTATATCTATACTTATAATAAAGCTCAATGTGTGTGTGTGTGTGTGTGTGTTGGCGCTCTACAGGCCAGGTCATTTGACATACAGCTACCAAATTTGGTACATGTATACCTTAGAGGTCGGGAATGTGCACCTGGGGTCCCTTTTTTGAAATTTTAATTAGAATTTTAATTATTAATTAAAAACTAACTTTCCCGCCAAAAAAATCTTCCATTTTCCCCACCGCCAACTTTTCCGCCAAAATAATCTTCCATTTTCCCCAACGCCAAATGATTTAGGCTTTAGTTCTTTTTTTCTCCCAACAGTAATGAGGCTAGGGTTAAGATTTTTCGACGGATTATTTCAAACGATTCTGTTTATTTTCTTAATGTTTTATGCATTTAAAATTAAACATTGTTAATTAATCCATGTTTCAGATTCATTCTGAAGTACTTTTGAATTAAAATAACAGAGAATAAACGAAATTAAAAATGTATAATCTGCATAGCGTTACCCCAACTGGCGTAGAAAAATTCATGCATTTGCGTTACCGTAAAAGACGAAGAAAATTCACGCATGCGCACTGTGTTCTGATTGTTGGCATGGCAACCATTAACAACGGACGATTTAAATTACTTTTAGGTTAGTTGTATGCTTTTGTAAGTAAACTGTATTTATGTTAGTTATATATTTTTTTGTATATGCTTATAGTTTTAAGTACATCGTTTTTTAAGTAGTTTTTTTAAAACCTGTTTTCAACCGTTTATTTTAAACGATTCGTTTTATTTTCTTAGTGTTTGATGCATTTAAATTTAAACATTGTTAATGAATCGATCTGCTCATAATGAATCTAAGAAAATTTTGTTGACTAACTCTTGAGATATTACATAAATTTAAAAAGATATTCTTTAGTGCCCATAAAGTTTAAACGCTGAGTGACTCTATTTTCAGTAATCAGATTATAAAAAAATGCTTTGTTTCAGTAAAAAATATTATTATATTAATTGAAGATAAATTCTTTAAACTTTAATTTAAAGCATAAATTCTACGGGTGCTAACAGAAAATGAGAGAGATACATATTACGTTATGACTGAAAGCCTTTATAATATTATGAATGAATTATATGATAATCAAAATTTGAAGTTTTAAAATATTTTGATGAAGAAGCTATTAAAGTAGAAATTGCATAAAATATTTAATTATTAAAATTTTAACGAACATTAAGATTGGCGAACCGGCTGGTCGCCAAAGGCGGCTAGTACATATATATAATGAAAAGCATTAAAGTATAAATGAACAAAATATTCTGATATTATTTTTTTCTCTCAATTGAACGTTAATTTCCCGTTGCTATTTGATGTATTATTAAAATGCATCTCTTTAAAACAAATTTGAATTAAAATTACGTTTTATTTGATGGATTATTTACGATTTAAATGATGCTAAGCGCTACAAATCATGACACTTTTTGCCTTGTGCATAGCACAAAAATCTTTATTTTAAATCTATTTAAAAATATAGATGCGCTAAACATTTTAAAGGAGCGTGAACCTCAGAATAAATCGGTTTAAGAAAATACTTTTAATTCGAACTTACTTTTCAGAATTTATTATCTATTTGTTTTGTTCGACGATACATATTTTAACGCTTTTTGAATCACACTTAAGACTATTTTCGCGATGAAATATTTAAATGGTAATTAGATTCTATTTTATTAAAAATACCATTCTTTTAAGATAACTAGAGCATGAGGCATTCTATTTCTGGTGGTAATTAGAATTCAAATTTCAAATGTTTGGAAAATATCTTTTTTTTTTATCTCGGCAATCGCTATAAATAGAACTTGCTTTCTTTAAAACATCACGAATTTTCATTTATATGAGCATAAATCATTTCAAGCATTATTGCACAAGTGTGAATGTTGTTTCGCTTCATGCTTAATATAACCTTCTTACAGTTTGTGCATAATTCACTTTCTTTTAAACGATCGTTGGATAATTTACCCTCACAATTATTGCAAAACTCAATAATATCCGGAAGGGGAAAAATTTCCGATTACTCACATTTTTTATTCTGAAATTGCATGCCTTGTAGAAATACCATTAAGTTTCTTATTAGCTAAGACGTGTTTTTTTCCACCTAAAGTTAAAACATTCATAAGGCTTGAAATACAAGATTTATTATCATCATTTAAGGTTTTCTACTTCCTAATGTTATTTTGTCCAGCCCACATTCCCACTGGAGCATTATTCATTATCTATTATTTATCATTATTTTCCTTACCAAGTGTTGATTTTATGTTCCAATTTTTATAAGTGGTAAAGCTTTGCCATAAATCATGGACTTAAAATAACATAAGACGAATATATTGTAATGTTTCTATTTAAAAAAGACGATAAAAATGAAAGATTGCTGTATCTCTTATTACATTTGGCGGAAAATTCTTTCGTCGTATTCCAAAAATTAATAGAAAAGGCAAAATTATCTTTATAGAAAAAGGGAAAATTATTTTAATGGAAAAGGGAAAATTATCGGCAAAACCAATTTCTTTACGCTATTTCTTCTACTTATTCCATTATTGGTGAAGTTCATAGAGCTTCAAAGATTTTATTAGAAAAGAGATATGAGAATAAGTCAATTCTTCAATAAAAATTCCGTTGGAGTTACTGAATTCTCCAACTAGACTTATAAAAAATATAAATGAAACATTCTTTATTTTTAAGAAGGAATGTGAGAAAATTTTCAAATGGCTTAAAATTTGAAAATGGCAAAAAAAAAAAAAAAAAAAAAAAAAGATAAATGCAACGAGAATAAAACCAATTCTTTTACGCCGATCCTTCTATGTATTCTATCTTTGGTGAAGTTCACAGTGCTTCAAAAGTTTTTTTTAGAAATTCCACAAAATATATCACTGAAGTAGTAATTATCAGTTCTTTTCCTACATTGATTTGCTGCACAATTTTTTTTTTTTAAAAAAAATCATATCCTCTACAGAAATATGAGAATAAACCATTTCTTCAACAAAAAACTGGTACTAAATTTTCCAACTAGAATTATAAAGAATTACAAATGAAACATTCTTCATTTTTAAGCAGGAATGTGAGTAAATTTTCAAACGGCTAGAAATTCGAAAATGATGAAATAAATATCTATAAAGAGAATAAAATATCAAACTATTTTATGACATTAATGATAAAATATAGATAATAACATAAGTTCCAATGACATACAGTCACAAAGCAAAAGCCAGCGCCATAAATTCCTTACCAGAACTCTATTTCCTGAGTTTAAATCACGCAGAACTCGCTACAGTTGTTCACTTCTTTTGTTCAGAAGAAAAGGAAATTATCTTAGGGCTGCTTGATCAGCAAATGCTTTGGAGGTTGCCATGTCAGCAGGATATCTGCCATTCCATTATTTGTCACCGATCACTGCTTTTGCCAAGACATGTACTTTCTGGAAAATTCCCCGCAAAATAATTTTTCAATTTCTTGCTGTCAGTAATCACACGTTGATCTACCATCTTTATCACGTATGAGAAAGTAGTTAAAAATTTAATAGTTTGAAATAGAAATTTTATTTTAGAACTTTTATATTATCTTTTAATGGATAAAAACGTCATGAAATTGGTTCATGTGCAATAATATGCTGTGAAGCTATCGAAAAAAAAAAAAATGTAAAAATTTCAAATAATTTTGTAAAAAAATGCCTTATATTAATAATGAAATTCCTCAATTAGATCTCTTGTTTTATTGAAATGTCAATATTTTGGTAAAAAATTGTTTTCTTGGAAATTAACTTCAAAGCAAAATGTTCAATTTTATTTTTATAAACATATTGCTCTCAGGCTGGTATTCTTTCCATAAAGTATCTACCGTTAATCTCGGTATGCGAGGATTGAAGCTGTTAAATTAGACGAATCAAAATAGATACATAATCAAACAACGATATTTAGAGAAGAGATTCAAATTTTAAGAATTTATTTTAATACATGATTTAAAAATTTATTTAGAAATTCGTAAAAAACTCCAATATACTGGTAAATTAATTTAAAAATGTAAACTCCCAATTAGAAAGAAAGAAAACAATTTGTTTACTGCCGTATATAAAAAAATATTCGACAGGATGCTGAAAATATTTCACAGATATTCATTCAGGCGGTATTCAGTACTTAGATAACATAATATAATGGTTAATACAATCAGTTTTATGATAAAATATAAATCTAAAGAGTGTTATTGTCTACTTCACAAATATACAAACTAATAATTATTGGATTTCATGAAATAATTTCTTCTTTGGGGAATTTACCACTCAATTCTAGCATTTAATTAAAAGACAGACTAAATATTCAGCCATATCTCTATTTAGCGATGACTGTCGAATCAGTAAATATCACTACGAAAATTATCATTTGCGTTCCCGTAAAAAGAATTGAAAGAACATCCAAAAGACGAAAATATACCAGTTAAATGCGAAAAAATCATTTAAAAATTGGAAAAAAGGGCATATTTTTTTGGCTAAAAAGAGGTATAAAGTAAAAAATTTCTAGTTAAGAGGCTTATCAAATTATTTGCTTAAAATTTTGTAGATAACTTAAGGAATACATTATCAAGTCCCGGAACTTAAAAATAAGCTGTATTTCTTTCCATTTTTTAAAATATTGGCGTTCGACTTATAAATCACACTAAATTAAAAAATTTTTCCCACACATTGTGAAGCTCTAAAACTACTAAAATATTTTAAGTGAATTGATTATTTATTATTTAGTTCAGGAACTGTAAAACTTATTGAAAAATTATTATACCAAATTTAAACAAAAAATATGCATTAGCATCGAATTTATGAAGTGTTTCTTAAGAAAATTCCATCATATTCTATATTTGATCAAATAGTATCTAAAGATGTAAAACAACATTAAAACGGATGTAAAGTCAAATGTAAAAATCAATGTTACTTTCCAAAAAATAGACTTAGATATAAAATTCTAACGGTTTTACAAAGAAATCTGTTCAAATATTAAGAATATTAAATAAAAAAATCATAGTTTCTCAAAAAATCAACTTTTTACTGTAGTCACATATCTTAAAAAATAGTATTCGGAAGAAATAATCTATAAAAAAATTATCAGTATATATCTACGCTTGTTTAGAAAATTTAGCAACAGTTTCTATATTAATACTATATTTAGTTTTCGTTATATGTAAAACTTCGACTCTTCTAAAAAAGCCGAGAAAAGAAAAAAAATGTATTGATAAATATAAGGAAAATTTCTCAAGTGGAATTTAGATGAAGAAGCAAAGATTATGCCAAAATATGTAATCTATGCTAATAATATCTCATATATTTCATAATAATTTCTCATATATTTGGAAAATTAATTCAATGTTTTGGAAAAGTTAAAGCGAAATTTTTTTTTTTACATAGCAGAAATTATTCAAAAATGTGAAAAAGAAAAATGCAACTAATTATAAAGAAGAAACACTAACAGCTAATTATTATATGACATTTTTAGAAATATCTAACGTATTTCTTCTCACTGCTCCTTGATATGGAAGCAATTCTGCAAAAGTAGGAAACAGTAGTAGATGAACAATAAAATTAACAATGAAAAAAAGTTTTGAATTTTTTTGAATTAAGAATTCGAAAAAGAAATTTTAGAGTGTATTTCGTTAATGCATGATGGTGAAAAAAAAAAGGGCATAACTTTTCCTTAGAAAAGGAGACTATTTAGAAAAGTAGACTATTTTCCTTATTTTCTTCTTACAGGAGAGGGATTTTCCTGATATGAAAAGGAAATGTAAGGAGATATCCCAGACATTTGGATTTGAGTAAAAAAAAAAAAAAAAACCATAGAAAAAGCATTGGTAGGGAAATTAGTTTCAAAGTAATCATTAAATTTTTACTGCTATTTATTATATTAATGAAATAATTAAATTATGATTAATATTGAAAAATCGCTTTATTTAATTTTTCTTTCTTTATTTAAAAATAGCATTTTTCACAAAAATTTGCATCATTTGAAGCATAAGTTATTACAGAATATGCCACAATAAATTATACAAGTGAACTTTAGAGAGAGATTAACAATTTTTATAACGGACTAATAAAAAAATCAAAACAGTAGCAGAACCCTGAAACCGTATTTAAGTAATTTCCAAATGCAGATTTAAAAATATAGTCCTCAGAAATCTCGTTAAATAGAAAGAGATATTAATTTTGGAAACAATCTTGTAATGGTTATTAAATATAATTATAAAAAAAATGCGTTTAGATAAAGCGCATTTATCTGAAGATTGAAAATAACGTTATTTTCCCCAAGAGACCAATTAATGCATTGTAAGCAATTGTTTCCTAAATCATCTTCAGATATTTTGAATTAAGTTTATGAAATGTGTTTTATGATTCTATTTCCAGTTGTAATTAAAAAAAATGGTTATCTTTAAAATGGTAATTTTAATGCATTCATTAAAAATTAAAATTGTTATGGTTCTGTTGAGAACACTTCCAAAGACTTAATAAGAATCAGTTTTTTTTTGTTTTTTTTTGTATCAGCGCTGAATCAATATGATCAAATACCAGAGAATAAAGATATGTGTATATTAATTTCAGAGGCACAATGCTGTTCCATATTATAAAATTCGTTTAAATTATTCTGATATTATATTATTAAAATTAATTCAAATATATTTCGTGTTTTTTCTGTTATAGAAAATTAATTTTTATGTATTAAACTTTCCGTAATGTTCTTAAACCTTCACAAAAAGAAAGAAAAAAATAATATTTTCAAAATTATAAATTTCTGAAAGTAAATATATATATTTTGAAATTCATACTTTTTCCGATGATCCAGCTGAGAAACACTATTATGACTGTGGACATGTTATAAGTTTGGCGTTTTTTCGTTCAAACCATAGATAGTAAATCACTTAATTAATTTCAATATATTTATTTTCCTTTCCTACTTAATATCAAAAAAATATGTAGTTAAAACTAATTTGCTAATTTATAAATAAAGTCTTTAGAACTTTCAAATGTACAAATATGCATATGAGCCTATAAAGGATAAACATACAAGGGGTGTTCAAATGAAAAGGTAAGAAACGTCGTAACAGCGTAACAGTTAATATATTTGCCTATGCCGCTATGGGGGAACGTAGCGAAACATCTAGAGATGCGATTGGAGTCTTGGGCGTAAATTGGAGCATGCGCGGGTGCTCGCATGCGAAAGAGAGAGCAAAGGCTCTTATAAAGAGCGCAGTTTAATTGCGCTACTTGTTGAACTCCTCGAGCACAGAAGAACCATTAACTCCGATGTGTACCGTGAGCACTCCGAACACTGAGTTGGTTCATCAAGAACAAAAGACCGAGGCTACTCACGGTAGATATGCTCCATGATAACGCGCGTCCACACGTCTCCAGGGACACACATGCGGAACTGGCTACGTTGAAGTGGGAGCAACTCGACCCTTTGCCCTACAGCCCGGACAAGTCGCCCTGCGATTTTCATGTGTTTTGTCCCCTGAAAAAATATCTGAAAGGGAAGTGGTTCAACTCGGACGGTGAACTCAAGGAAGCTGTGGAGGACTGGGTTTCGTCATGGCTACAGGAATTCTGGGAAGAAAGAATTCTTCGGCTCGTTAATCAATGAGATCGTTGTGCTCATGCCTATGGTGTATACTAATAATAAAGTTTTCATTTATACCCACACTGCCGTTTCGTATCTTTTCATTTGAACATCCCTTGTATATTTAAAAACATAAAATAATTCAACAATTTTCTTTGAATACGATGCAAATTATGATCTATTATGAATAAAGAAATGCTTTTTAAACTTGCAAATTGAATAGAAATTTTAAAAATTACTAACCATAATTTAGCATTTTAAAATGTTAGTCATAAGATGTTTAGAAGATATCAGAGAAATTCAAAATTAAATTAGAGGGAATTGAAACTTTGAAAAAATAAGGTATCGTTATTGGATTGATCATTTTTAAATCAAAATGATTTCCTTTGAAGAATTATAAAAATTATGTTTTTTAAAAGATTATTAACCGGGGCATAAAAGGATATTATTTAAATTAAAAAATATCTACATAATAATGACTTCTTTTCCCCCAAAGTTTAATTGACTGTTTATTTTATTCATATTTAATTTCTCTTAATTAATATTTAATATCTCACTTTTTAAACAGAAGATTTAACAATTTTAATTAAATTATTATTAATATTGTTTAAAAATTGTTTTTAGAGTATAATAGATCATCCTGTCCAATTTCTCATTAATGCATGTAGAGTTTGGATTCGTCCTAAAGATAAATATCCATAGGCATATCAGATCTAATAAAAATTTCATAAGTGCAGGGCGACAAATGCACTGAAATTTTTGTGTGTTCATATTATTACTAATAAATTATTTTTGATATAGAAAATGATAACTATACTCGACAAAATTCAGCTCTAATTCATTTAAAGGAATTGTATAAATAGAAAAATTAAAAAAAAAAAACAGTTAACGTTTAAAATTTTAAAGAAATAATATCTAAAATAGTTGAAATAAGTATTCACAATTATTGGAAAAATTTAGAAATAAAAGCTGTAAAAATATTTGTTTTCAGTATATAATTATTTGACCAGAAGTTTTCACATTTTCCAGCAGTTTTTTTTTAAATTGGTATAACTAACGATTAATTGGGATGGAAACATATATAATGATATTTCAATTACTAAATATAAACCGTATTGAAGTATATGAAAAAAGATTTGACTACAAATATATTTCAAGATACGAAAGATAAATTTCTATGGAACTAATTTGTAAATTACAGATTATTTTTTCGTATTCTTGCTGAAATTAAAGTAAAGTGAGAAAACACGAGAGAATTCATTGAATTGAAAGAATGAAAAAAAGCATTAAAGAATAAAAGAAGTGTTTGAATTAGAAAGGAAAACAAACTTTTAGAAATTTTTCCATTAAGGTACGGAAATAAAAGAAAGAAAAAAAGTGTGTTCTTTGAGGCAAAGAGGATGCATTAAGAATCACATTTCTTCATATATTTTCTTTTTCTCAGAGTTCTTTACATCGATAAAATAAAACCCTCAAGGCTATGACAATCGGAGTAAAATATTTATAGAAAAGGCAGTTTTTAGAGAAATGGTTTCGCTATAATAAAAACCAGCAATTTTAACGATTGCTTTTTTCCTTTTAAAAACTACTAAGATTACCTTTCATTAAAAACCCTTTCTTGAGAAAAGTTTATCTTTATCAGTACAACATAAAGAATGGTGCATGAGTAATGAAAGGTACAAAATAGTCATTAAAAAGTACGAGATGACTTTAGGAAGAGGAGTCACTTTTATAATGAGCTAATAAAATATCGACATGGGTTTAATGAAAAAGTAGCTTCCTTGAAGCCATTTTAGAACATCTGCAAATTACAAAGTTTTAAAACCTTCTCATCAGAAATCGATATTTGCTTTTAATTAAGTTTAATGTTTACTTAAAATTCCTTCAATATCTTTTCTATCTAGCTAAATAAAGTGCAATTTGCAAGTGTATACATGATAAATATAAAATAATGATTGGATAATATTTAATTACCTGATGATGAAGAATAATTATCGAGTTTTCAAATGATACGTTAAAACTTTTAATTTTATTCTTCAGGGCTGATTGGACGAAGGAACTGATGTTAAATTAATATATTTAGAACTTTACTTTTCCATGTAAATTATCAGCTGCATCGCAAATTCATTCACTTGTTAAATAACGCAAGTGAATATGATGTTTAATTGTATCAAGAAATGCTAGATTAGCGCTGATTTAATACTGACAACACATCTCATTTTAGGAATATACTAAACCCTCCAAATCTTAAAAGTTAGCGATTTTGTTTTGAGAATCTAAGAATATTCCAACATTACCGATCTCTTCTATGAAAACTAAATGGATGGATAATGATTAAAGGAACTATAGTACCAAATGAACCAAATGAATGATTCAATGAACTAAGCACTATAGTTACTTAAGGTATCCCAAAACGTTAAAAAGACCGATTTTCGCCAAAAGTGGCATTTAAAAAAATTCTTTTATTGGATAGACCAGTCTTTGAACTATCAAAAACAGGTTTACATTTGTGTCTACGTTAATTAGAAGTCAAGATATTAATATTTTCATAATGATCGGTAAACCGAAAGTAGACATTTAAATAATCGGTCATTTAATAATAATTTTGTGCGAATTTCTTTTAGTTTTATTAATTCTTTTAAACAATGTAGCGCAGATGATTTTGAAAAAAAGAAAATTGGTACTCTTTTGCTGAGTAATATTAAGAATTTGAACTACTTAATCACTATAATTTTAAACTTCTTTTTTTTATTTCAATGCATATACCAAGAAAATGGTTTCTTTGAATCATAATACTTTAAACAAAAAAGTTTATAGATAAAAAAAATTGTTAAAATGTTTTAATTCGTAGTAATACAAGTTATAACAATTTTATGCCAGTATTCTTGTTTATATCACGAGAATGAACGAAATTTAATTAGATGTTAATTAAGAAGAAATTTAAAATAAATAAATATTTATAATTCTTCTAATTTTCATATTATTATTATTATTATTATTATTATTTTTTGTAAAATGATTATTTTTTTATTTTAGCTTTCGTGAGTATATGATTAAATTAATTTTTTGAATACGTGAGCAGAATGCGTGAGAGGTTTTTTGAAGTAGTAATGAACTTGAAAAAAAAAGAAATGTGTAGGTATTTCTTTTAAATAAACTTAAACGACAACATTTCAACGAATTTTTATTAAAAAATTATATTACATAATAATAATTATTCTAACAAATAATATACTAAAATTATAAGAAAAGCCCTTGATATTTAATAGTATTGGGAACTATATAATTTGAATTGCATTTTCTGCTTTCAAGATGGTTGGATTATATAAGTGTTTTGTACTTTGGAAGTAGATTCGAATTGTCAACTCAGAAAAAGTTTGCCTTTTGGTTCATTTAGTAGTTTTTTACAAGCTTTAAAATCTAACCAATGCCATAGATTTTAATCGAAAAAGTCATGTGATAAATATTTACAAAATATATTATTTGTTGATTACTTTAAGAAAGTAGTTACAGAATGAGAATGTAATTTATTTAGTTTCTATTTTATAATCACTGTTTGAAATAATTCTCGTTTAGTAATTCCAATTCCTAAATTTTGTCTATATAAAAGTATTTGAAACATATTTATTCCAAACTTTCACAAATATAATTTAGCAGCAATTTTTAGAAGCATTTCGTAGAGTGTAGAAGAATCTACGGACTATTTAAAGGCTAAAATATCATCTTCAGAAAGTTAAACATTATTTACTATTTACGAGTTTTTCGACGATTCTATCTTACCAAGGGGTAAGACCTGGAAGAACGAGCGCATTTCTAGAATTCTTCGCCATTCTTTGACTTTGAGCTCCGCCCTATTAGTTACTTGTCGTTCAATTTTTTTTTCACTTGTATGTGACTATCATGTCGCTCCTGATCGTATTACTTTATTTTAATTTTAAAAAAATCTTTTTTTCCGCTAGTAATCCGAGTTTACTCTATTGTTAAATCTAAGCGTCTCCTTTCATCTTTCCTCTCACCTCTATTTTGACGAATTAAACCCATCTCAACGCAAGCTCAAAAGCGCGGAGAGTTTTAGAATCTGTTGGCAAACAATAATCATATGAGTAATTTGTTGTGTATGTGAACTTCTATTCATTCCATAGTTATTATATGCCGTAATTGTATTCATTCCGCACTTATACACACACACATTGTATTCAATATAACCACTTATACACTTATACACCACCACTTATACACAATACACTTATACACAACCACTTATACACAATACACTTATACACAACCACTTATACACATTGTATTCAACACAAATAAAATTTTTATAAATTTTGTCATTATTTCTATTTAACTGATTAGACATATATAAAAACTCATCATCTCAATGCATTAGCTACTCATTATTAAGAAATAAAGTTAATTTGTTATTGTATTAAATTTAATTATATTAAATTTAATTGTATTAAATTTAATTATTTTAATACAATGAATAAATTCAACAGCTGAGATACTGGAAATATAGAGTAAATCTTTATTTCTTTTAAAATCCATAAAACACATTTCTTAAATTAGTTAAAACAATATAATATCAACGTTTTTAGATAGCACATTAAAATATATTTTAAGAACATATCATTTCGTCCCCTCCGAAAACAAAAGAATTTTTTAGATGAAGTATGCCACAGTTTGCAAATTAGTTTTCGAGATTTCGATACAAAATGATTTTTTTTTCAACATGGAAATCACACAAATGATTCTTACAACGACGAAAGAAGAAATAAGCTTTTATTTATTCAAAAGAGAAGCAAAATTTTCAAGAAGTTTTTTCATTAAATTCCAGAAATGAAAATGGAGTAGCAAAATTATTTTGTTTCAGACGGAAGTCAAGAAAATGAGTCTTTTATCAACTCGTTATTTTCTTCCGTTGTTTCTAAAAAGTTTCTTTCAGTAATCACCGGGAAATATTGTTTATTTTTTCCAGAAAATGAAAAACAAAACATAAAAACTCTTTTTGTATTTTCAAACAAGTGGCATATATCAATGTTGCATATTGATTTCCTTTTTAAGAAATCACAATTTCATTAAAGTCTTTCCTTGAGAAATTCACTCTCGTCGTAAGAAATGCAGAAATTCTGGAAAATAAAGAATGAATTGAAAAAATATTTTTGAAATTTCTTCATTTAATTACATTTTAGATCTTAGGTTTTTTTATGTTGATAAATCGAATATACACATCTCTTTCTCTCTCTCCACACACACACACACACACACACACACACACACACACACACACACACACACACACACACACATATATATACATGCACACACATACATATACATGCACACACACACACATATATATATATACATGAACACACACACACACACACATATATATATATATGCATGAATACACACACACATATATATATATATACTAGCCGCCTTTGGCGACCAGCTGGTTCGCCAATCTTAATGTTCGTTAAAATTTTAATAATTAAATATTTTATGCAATTCCTACTTTAATAGCTTCTTCATCAAAATATTTTAAAACTTCAAATTTTGATAGTCATATAATTCTCTCATAATATTATCAACGCCTTCAGTCATAACGTAATATGTATCTCTCTAATTTTCTGTTAGTTCCTTGTTAGTTAGTTCTAGTTAGTTAGTTAATTTATACTATAAATTAAAGTGGAAAGAATTCATCTGCAATTAATATAATAATATTTTTTACTGAAACAAAAAAATTTTTTTTTATAATATGATTACTGAAAATAGAGTCACTGAGCATTTAAACTTTATGGGCACTAAAGAGTATCTTTCCTAATTTATGTAATATTTCAAGAATTTGTAAACAAAATATTCTCAGATTCATTATGACCAGAACGATTAATTAACAATGTTTAATTTTAAATGCATCAAACACTAAGAAAATAAAACGAATCGTTTAGAATAATCGGTTGAAAAACGGGTTAAAAAAAACTAAAAAACCGATGTACTTAAAATTATAAGCGTATACAAAAAATATATAACTAACATAAATGCAATTTAATTACAAAAACATGCAACTAAGCTAAAAATAATTTAAATCATCCGTTGATAATGGTTGTCATGTCAACAATCAGAACACAATGCGCATGCGCGAATTTTCAACGCCAGTTATGGTAACGCAAATGCGTGAGTTTTTCTACGCCAGTTGGGGTAACGCTATGCAGATTAGAAATTTTTAATTTCCTTCATTCTGTTTTATTTTAATTCAAAAGTACTTAAGAATGAATCTGAAAGATCGATTGATTAACAATGTTTAATTTTAAATGCATCAAACATTAAGAAAATAAATAGAATCGTTTCAAATAATCAGCCGAAAAATCTTAAGCCTAGCCTCATGACTGTTGGGAAAAAAACTGAAGCCTTACTCATTTAGCGGTGGGGAAAATGAAAAGATTTTTTTGGCGGGAAAGTTAGTTTTTAATTAATAATTAAAATTCTAATTAAAAATTCAAAAAAAGGGCAATCCTATCTTTTAAGTTAGATCAAACTGCACACGGTGTGCAAATTTGATTAAAATCGGTTAAGTAGTTTAGGAGTACATCGCGGACAAACAACGTGACACGTAATTTATATATATTAAGATGCATGAACACACACACACACACACACACACACACACCCACACACACACACACACACACACACACACACACACACACACACACACACATATATATATATATATATATATATATATGCATGAACACACACACACACACACATGTGCATGTATATATATCTTTCTCTCTCTATATATACACACACACATATATATACATGCACACACACACACACACAGAGAGAGAGAGAGAGATCAGATAGATAGATTTCTATTTATTTATTTTTATCTATTTTTTTGTTTTGATATTCAAAATTACATCTACGTTAATATTTGCATCAACAGGAAACTAATAGTAATATCTCGTCTATATGTTATATCAAAATGTCGTATGCCACATTTGCAAGCGGATGCTTTAAAGCAAATATAAATTGATGCACTCGTACAAATAATCTCTCAAATTGTTTTATGTGATATGTGATTGTCGTATGTTGCTCTGAAACTGCCATCGATGACTAGTTACTTCATATATTTCATAAAAATTTAAAATGATTTCATTTGGGTGATCTTTGATATATAACATTGATGATATGTAGGAGGGAGTGCTATAGATTGTTGAGGAAGAAGAAGAAAATATTTGAATATATTGAGATTTTTAAGTGACCATTTAAAATTGAAACGACGATATAAATTGTGATGTAGAACGAAGATGGGAAGATTTGAAAGGTAGGGGACGCCCTTTATGTCAAAGGAAACAAAATATCATATGTTTCTATAATCATTAAAAAAACCTTCACTTATACATACTATTGAAAATACTACTAGGCAGGAAATTAACATTAGAAGAGTTTCTCAGATCAAATTCGTTGTGATTTTCTTGGTAGACTGAATCCCAAACAATCACTTTCATACTTTCCAAATGTCATTGAAATCAAACTTTAAGCACTTATTAACATTCGTGGTTGTTCGCTAGATATTATAAATTAAAAATGTACTATACTAATAGAAGAGTTCATTGTAAGGATTTTTTTTTCATCTACCAAAATGAGAGTTCTTTGGAAAGAAGTTTGGTAATTTCAAGTACCATATTTGATAACAATAAATTACATAAGAATTTCCAGCCAATGATATACTGTACAGTTC
The DNA here is from genome assembly GCF_947563725.1 of Argiope bruennichi. NCBI lineage: Eukaryota > Metazoa > Arthropoda > Arachnida > Araneae > Araneidae > Argiope > Argiope bruennichi. The sequence goes on from NC_079152.1 coordinate 71,889,504, forward strand.
GACGGCCTCTATTTTTATTTATAAGGAATTATAAAACCAAAGCACAAATTAAAATATTTTTGTACTCTAAACAATTTATATTATTGTTAATTATATACAGGAAACTTGATTTTTAATCAAAATATCATTTATAAAACAACCATTTTTCTATATCTTTGAGATTTCAGACAGAGAAAGACAGATTTTTGAGTTAAAAATCTCTTGATTAAACGAATAATAAAATAAATTTTTTAAATAATAAGTTTCTTTATAAACTCTTAGGGGGTATACTGAATTTAAATTTTAAGTGGCAGAAAATGTTCATTCTAATTGGGTTTCCGATGCTAATAATGCATTCTAACTGGGTTTCCGAAAAATAATATCTTCTATGGGAGATCTAAAACTATTTTTACTGATTTTTTTCAAAAAATTGAATTTAGATGTAAACATTTTATTACATCCGAAATTTGATATCAATAATTTCTGTACCATGTAAAGAAATTACGGACTTTCTCAATATTTTTTACACGAAAAAAACTGTTCAGAATTCGAATGGAAGTTCTAAATTGTGTATTCCAACAGATAAATTCTAAATTATTGAGGTATTCTTACATATTTTACATTTAGCATATGGTAAAAAGAAAGTATCATTATTTTCTGATTCGGATAACAGCTTTAAAATATTTTTCAGTTCTTGAATTTATAATAAATATATAAATAATCAACAACTCGTCAACTTCTCATCAAAACATTTTCAAAAATTAAGCGAAATTTTACGATTTCTTAAATTTTCAATCATTCACTCAAAATCTGCCTTTTTAATCTGATGAGATCAGAGTATTCAACACAGAAAAGGAAGGATTTATATCCCATATTTTGTCATTTCAAACTTATACCTTACAAATATCAAATTCAGTTTGATGGTTTGGATAGTCACTGCTTGATCGGAGGTTTCATATTATAGAACACTTTTAAATTCTTCAGTTCAGGTTCAGCAATACGATAAACAAATTCATTATCCAAGAAGGCATTCACCGAAATACATATTGGATGTACGTATTATAAGAAAAAAATGTCCTGCAAGGAATGTCATTGTAATGTCGATTGTCTCCTTCTTTACCTAGTAAGATTGATTCCATGCTATTATTTTTATTATTTTATTATTTATTTATAATATTAGTCTGATTACTGCAGTACTGTAGGTCATGTTTCATGATAACTGGTTTCTGGCGGTATTTGATGTGTTAGTACATCGTCTAGCTAAGAAAGATTGCATGTTATATAATAAGAGAAAAATGCTATTGCCCTCCGGTGGCAGGAAGTGATTCGTTTAACTTGCTTACTTCGCTTGCCATTTTTTTAATGCGATGTATTGTGCTAAATTCAAAAATGTATTCTTGTTCTTTCTGGGTATGCGCAAATAGAATATTTCAAAACTCTCTCGTCATCATTCCAAAAAGGAATGAACATCAAAATATACTGTTGCCTCACTGAACATTTTATTTGCTTAGTGAGGTAATAATACATTTTATTACAAAAATAATTTTTATATATATACAGGGTGTCTCAAAAACCTTGCCCGCATCTTTTATTCCTGAAATATTGATCGTAGACATATATTGTCAATTACAAAGTTGTGTAAAAAAATATACCCATTGCTATTAAACGAATTAAAGTTTTCAGAGGATTAAACTTTAAAAAAATACAAAATTTAAATTTTTATACGAACCCCGTACAAAAAAAGTTCCCAGTGAGTGAAGTGCGCCGCATCCTCTAATAAGGTGATGAAAGAAATTTCAGCATTTTATCACAAAAAGATATGAAACTACATAAATGTTGACTTAAACCACTTTTCGCTTGTATATGAGTTCGCAAAGAGAAAAAATCATGTCGGATGTTCTTGTTTAGAGATCGTACACAAATTAACAAAGAAAGTAATGATTGAATAAATAAATAATAATATTACTATTTATTGGTTCAAAAGTATTAAAAATGTGTAGAAATAACAACTTAAAGGAAATATTACATAACTAAAAGGGAAGATTACACAAAGGAAACATAACTTTAATGAAAGATTACATAAGACTTTTACAAGTTCACTGATATTTGTGATATTTTTAAGTTCCGTAATTCATGATATTCCGTATTCCGTAATTCATGATATAAAATTTTGAAGTATTTTTCAAGAAGCATAGATTTTAAAATTTGTATTTAAAACTAAAGATATGAAGCATATCTAATTTTCTTATGATGCATTCCTGCGTCGAGTAATCTGCACTGAAAATGTAAACTTTTGCATTTTAATTTGTGATTGGTCCTTCTTCAGCTTTGTTTTAACATATCCTTGATAATTTTCATGATAAAATTCTAAAATTTTGTGCAGGGCCTAAATTAGAGGATTTTCCTCACTGGGGATTTTTCTGTACGGAGTCCGTATAAGAATTTAAATTTTGTATTTTTTAAAGTTTAATCCCCTGAAAACTTTAATTCATTTCATTGCAATTTGCAACTTTTTTTACGCAATTTTGTAATAGACAGTATATGTCTACGATCAATATTTAAGGAATAAAAGATGCAGTCAAGGTTTTTGAGACACTCTGTAAATTGTAACAACAAAATTTATAATGAAATTCTTTGTTCGCAATTAATATATATATTGAATATATTGAAAATACTATATTCAATACGGAAACTAATATCAAACGTATTTAACATTGATTACTGAAATACAAGTTAAATCCATTTATTTTTTTTAGTTTAAGAATGAAATTCAAAATTATCAAGCCCCTTCCTAATCATATTCGTGACGCATTAAAACAGATACATTAATCTAAAAAACAAATGCATCTGAAAATTAGAGTGGTTTTATATAGTTGAGAAGGTGTTATATAAAGTATCATACAAGACGTTCGTTATTTTGTTAATTTTAAAATCAGCGCTTCTGTATATATTCAATTAATTTTAGAGTTAATTTATTCTTACTTAATATCAATCAAAAGAACATAGTATCGATTTTTATAATTTGTATTTAAACTAGTTAAATAATTCTGAGAATTTTTTATTTTTCATTTTCAGATAATAATCATATTAAATAATAATTTTTATTAGGCACTTGATTCTCTATATTCTAGTCCCCTTTCTAAAACACAGTATTAAATTATGCATATCCAAACGTCACTGTTCACTGGAATGACATAATTCATAAGCCAAAAATTCTCAAATATTCACTCGCATCATCAAACTTTGCTAAACGACTTTATCTACATCATTTCAGACTTTTAGAACTTCATTAATAATTCAAAACTTTACCCTATACTCAGCAACTAAGGGAAAGCCTTTATTCATCCCGTTTCGAAACGAACACTGTAGAAATAAATGCAAATTTTTGTTTAGCTTCAATGCACCCCGAACATAAAATGCATAAATTCCTTCATTATTTCAGCTCAGATATGAGCAGTCAGCGCATAAAATATATTATCAACTAAGAGGCTGTCATATATTTGTCATTAAAAGTAGTTGCCTAGCAACTGAATGGATGTAATCTATGATTGAGAGGATATTGTATTTTTAATGTGTTTAATTTTCAAAGGAGACAAGGCAAGTTGATCTGTTATTTGATATTTGTATACAGTTGTTGGGGAAGGGAATTATAAATCGATACGAAAAATGAGGGGATTTATAAATTTAGCGAAATCTGATATAATAAAATTAATAGAAAATGGATTGAAACTATAAATTTAATTCAGACATATGAAAGAGATTCGTATAATATCAATTATATTTTTCAAAAAGGCTTGAAAGAATATCAATTATAATTATAAAAATATTCGTAAAGCGATGTATAATGATGCATTATGCATCACAGTATTCGTCTAGATCTATAGAAATATACGCTTGAAGTAAACTTTAGATGTTGCCAGCTATAAAATATTTTAGTTTTGATTTTTGGTCACTGAAAAGTAAAATAATATTTCATAAAGAAAATTTAAACTAGAATCATTTTAAATTTGTTATATGCTTATTGTGATTTCATTGAGTAAACAAGTGTGCTAAGGCCTGGAATGTTCAATTTGATTCTTGCATTACGATTGGACCATTTTAAGCGTTGGTACATTTGATTATATTGGAAATATTTATATTTGTTAAATTAGAAAAGTATTGTATAAATCCGAATCTGTATCTACTCATGCACATACTATAAATACTTATGCATTGTGATATTTTAAAAATTTTAGATTTCATACAAGAAAATGTTTTGCATGTGAAAACAGTTTTAAAATGCAATAAAGATTAGCTTGCCAATTATAAAACAAAAGGAAGTAAAGCCAATTAGTTAAGATGTATGGGGGACAATAATTACTATAAGCACTGGCTTAACCTTATCGAATTCGAAGGCAAATGTTTTATTAACCATAAGATTCTTAAGAAGTAGGAGAAAATCATTTCCAACCTTTTGAAATGAAGTTTTAAAAATATTTATCTACTTTAGTTCCAATGATGCTCCGACAAAGTTAGATCGAAACTTTCATAAGTTTCATTATTCCGTCTCTATACCGTGCATTTGCAAGGTAAGTTGCTAGGTTATATGTTTTCTTGCATCTGTAGCAATATAATAGTTAAGAAGAAACGTCAATTTTCGTATCTGGATTATTTTTTTTAGAAACCTGTTAGTATTCTCAGTTATATTTGGCAATTTTCATATGGGATTGTTGAGAGTCCAGGCTTTAATGGACGAAAAGAACTTATAGTTTTCATATATTTAGAAAGTACAAGAAGTGACATGATATCTAGGAACGTAGTAGCCTAGAATCTAGCTAATAATATCTGTACATTTTTCTAATATTCAACTTCAACAACATAACGAAAGAGAAAATCATAATTTTTGAAAGAGAGAAGAGGAATAAGTTGAGCTTGCAAAATATTGTAGGATTCGTGTTCAAACGAAGATTAATGAAAACTGTTTTTTAAAGCAAATTTTTCATTTAAATATTCGATACTTTATATGATATAATGTTTATAAGCTTCACTCATGATGAAATAAAAAAGAAATAACCTCATTCTTAACCATTAAATCCACAATTACTTTTCCGACGAAACAGAATATAACAATGCAGGAAGGAATCATGATTTTATGCTCGTGAAAAATTAGCGGTTTTATAAAAGTCTCTTATTCAATATATATATCTCTTTTTAGTAACACTTTAAGGTTTTTTGACTCGCATGTAGGTATTCGGTTTAGAGACACAATATTAAAAAAAAAATTTTTTTTGTTCTGTCTTGCTAATTAGAAAGTATTTGAAATGGCAATTAGAAATTTTAGCTCTGCTTTATAAGAAAAACCATCATTCCCTTAAAATAAATTAATCATAAATTATTCAGAGCATTTTTTTTTCTCACACACATCGTCGTAAGAGAGAACTTGCATTTTAAGAACATCGCAAATTTCCATTTATATTAATACCGATAATCTCACCCTCAAAGCTTCAAAGGCTTTTCTCTTTATTCATGACATAAACATCTTACATTTTGTGCATAATTCATTTTCTTGAACGATCACTATATGATTTACCATCGCAATAATTACAAAACTTAATAACATTCTATAAAGGGAAAAAATCTCATTACTTGTACTTTTCATTCTAAAATTGCATGCGTGCAGAAATACCATTAAGTTTCTTATTAGTTCAGCACGTTTTTATCCTATGTTAAAACATTCATAAGTCGCGAAATACAAGAATTATGACGATCATTTAATGTTTCCCACTTCTGAAGGTTCTTCCAGACAGCTCACGTTCCCTCTGGAGCATTATTCATTACCTATTAATCCTTATTTTCCCCTTTTTTCATCGCCAAACGTTGATTTTTACGTTCCTGTTTTCGTGAGTAGAGAAGCTTTGCAATATATCATGAGCTAAAAGAAATACAAGTAAAGTGTATCGTTGCTTTTTGAAAGGATGAAAAACAGGAAAAATTGCTACATAAGCCTGTCATTACTTTTGGCAGAAAATGTTTCTTACTTTATTTTTAATAGTTAATAGAGAGATTGGGAATTATCCATAAGCCACTCAACTAATCATTTTCAAGTTCCCTACTCCCTACTACCGATATGACGAGAAAATGTATTTTCTTTTTAAAAGTTGAATTAATAGCACGTAGAACACTTTCTTCTTCGTTCAACTAAAAAAGAAAAAAAAAACCCACCAAAATAACAGTTCTTAATAAGAGTATTTTTATTTTTTCTACTTTGAATTTCAACTGCTGAAATATCATTACAAATTTCAAATTATATTAGAGAAATAAACGAATAAGCCTATTTTTGGATTAAGACGACTGGCGATTTGGTTTGGTTGTATTAACGTCCCGTTTAAAGCAACACTAGGGCTATTTTGGGACGGACCTCGGAATTTTGAACCACGGTCAGATGACGAGGACGACACCTGAGTTGGCATCTCCCTCTCCACACCACACCAAACCAGCGGGAGGATGTTTGGTCATGACAGATTTAACATGCAACAGACCCCCTTACACGACGGTTCTTCCGTGGAATCGGGTCACGAACCTGAAACCCTCCAGTTCCGAAGCCGAGACCTTACCACCAGGCCACCGCGGCCCAAGGTGATCGGCGAATGCATTAAGTTATTCCTCTAATCTTAATAGCTAAATACATTATTTCTTTTTTTTACATTTAAGCTGAAATGTGAGTAAAATTCTAAATGGCTTGAAATTTACTAATAAAAATGAAAGTAAAGCCAAATTTAATAGTTCTTAATTAGCATTTTTTTCTACTTTAAATTTCAGCTGCTGAAATTAAGAATAAAATTTCAATTTATATTATAGGAATATGTGAATAAAGCAATTTTTGAATTAAAAACACCGGTGGAGGCCAACACAGAATTAAATATTTCTAAATTAGTATTTTTCTACTTCAAATTTCAGCTGCTGAAATTATCATTAAAAATTTCAATTTATATTATAGGAATATGTGAATTAACCATCTTAATCTCTAATCTTAATAGCCAAATACAATCAAAATATTTTTCACATTTAAGCTGAAATGCGAGTAAATTTTTAAATGAATTGAGACTTGGAAATAAAAAAAAAAAAAGATCTTAAAACAAAACAAGAAAGCATGCTTTTTTGACAGTGCTGATGCTGATCACAATAATACCTGACTACGATATAAAGCAAAGTGCAGATCTTGGATTTTCTCTTGGGAACTCTCGACTTCCTGGGAATAAATCATGCAGAATTCGCTACAGTTGCAGTTTACTTTTCCTTCCAGAGAAAAGGAATTATCTTGTAGCCAACTGATCAGCAAATGCTTCGGAAAAGTGCCATGTCAGCACATTTTCACTATTCTTTTATGTAACTGCCTTCACTGGTTTTCTCACATCTTGCCTTTTCTTGAAAGTTCAAAGCAAAATCATTTTTCAACTTCACGTTCTTTCTGTTCCATGTATTGATCCACTGACTTCATTGTGTATTCGAAAATCGTGAAGAATTAAAATATTTTAAGCTGAATGGAAGCTTGCTCTTTAACCAAATGAAAATTTTCCAGGCGCATTTCAAATAACTTCTTTTTTATATGTTTATTTATGATTTTTGTTAGTTTATTTATGATCTCCTTGTTTTATATTTTGTAAATAACCTGATTTGTTTAGTTTCAAGTAACATGTAATCGCTTTTTTGATGTATATTATATCGACCAATTAAAATATTCTAACGAATGCAGCTTGCATTGAATGAATTAAATTTAATTTAACCTTAAATTCCCACTTTCCTCCAGTTTTCAGAAAATATTTCCTTAAATCAGATGATGATTATATCCAACAGTAAAATTAATTATAAAAATGAAGCAAGGACATTCTCGAGAGTAATATTTTTAAAATCAGAGAAACTTTGAGAAGAACTTTTTCCAAAAATTTCCGACATACTCTCTAGCAAAATTATCCCAGTGAATGCCTTGCATTGCATTTGCGTACAATAGTTACGAAATATCAACTTTTTAGGTGAATTTGGCATTTTTATTAAATCTCTCTTGGCATCTTTGGTGAGTGTTTTAGCGATTGATCCCTGGTATGCAGTAAAAAGTATACAAAAATCGAATTTGTATTTCAGACACATTCTTACCAACCGATTAAGGCAAAAATTTGACTTGTAACTACACTTATAGTCGCCAAATCATGTATCAAATTTGATATATTTAAGTCATTATGTTATTGAGTTGTCACGTTTACTTCTTTCTGAAAGTACAGACCGACAGATGGTCAACTACCTGATTTGGTCAACATTCTATAGGTATCTACAGTATAGATATTAAATTTATGTATCGAATATTATCAATCTAGCGAGCTTCGTTTTGTAATTATAGTGTTAATATGTATTTGAGCAACCGGACAGACAGATTTCCTTTGAACGGATTTTGCCTAAAATTTGATAAGAATCTACAAATTTGGTCTTAAGCCTGTATACCAAATTTTATCCTTCTAGCTCAAAAGGTTTTTGAGTTATATTTGCCTCAGACAGATGAACGTTTTCTAAAAATGTGTTTTCCAAACTCAGGGAGGCTAAAACATACTGATTCGTCAAAATCTCGAATTCGAATTTTTTCATTGGGTTACTATACTTTCTTGATATTTCGTATACGAGAAAGTAAAGAAAGATATGAAATAAAATACTTATTTTCTTACCGGTGATGCTTTAATAATCTACATCATATTGATTTGAAACTGTTTTTTCTTTCTTACCGGTGATGCTTTAATAATCTACATCATATTGATTTGAAACTGTTTTTTCTTTCTTACCGGTGATGCTTTAATAATCTACATCATATTGATTTGAAACTGTTTTTTCTTTCTTACCGGTGATGCTTTAATAATCTACATCATATTGATTTGAAACTGTTTTTTCTTTCTTACCGGTGATGCTTTAATAATCTACATCATATTGATTTGAAACTGTTTTTTCTTTCTTACTGGTGATGCTTTAATGAGCCACATTATATTGATTTGAAACTGTTTTTTCTTTCTAAAATTCATTCCTGCAGAAATAAATCTTTTTTGTAAAGAAGAAATATTTATACGATATGCCTAAACTTATACCTATGATTAAAAAGGATGGCACAAGTCGAGCAGAAACAATAATAGAATAGAATAAACAAACACAATACACGTTAAAAGATTCAGAATAAGCATTCATTCCTTTGCTGCTAATTGTATCAAAAACAAAATTGTTCAAAATCATCTTCAATTTGAACGTTGCAGCTTGTTATCTTATAATTAAATACAAATCTTTTACCTGCTCTACCCTCGGGGCAGGGCACCTCGAAAATGGAATGAGATGATTCCGGTATGGTAGTTGGATCTCGCCATTCTGGTGGGTAAACAAAACGGTGGGCGATCTGGCTCCTCCCATTGATGACGGGACGTATTTCCTTCGGGAAGGGTCTTACTGTGGCCGGTGATGACCCTTAGAAATCAACAAGAGTTACCGCCAGTGTTGCTGTTGCGGCGGTCCGATCATTCAGTTTTCTTTATCCGTGTGCCTTCGGGCGGGTCGAAGAGTCAGTGATATGACTTACTTTCTTTGATCGCAATCGTAATTATAGTATTGGTTCACTATAGTATAAGTTATGCAAGTGCAAACTATAATATTAGCTGTCTTACAAAACAGTAAGAATTTATATATTCGAAGGTGATATTAGAACCACTTAAAAATGATGATTATGGAAATTTTATACTACAATATTTTTAGTTTGGTATAATATCTGTGAATTGTTTGATGTGGAAATCCTTATGAGCAGAAATTCAATGTTTCTGAGAGTAACGATTGCTTAACCTCTAAGAAATTAGCTCTTAGTTACGTCTAAAGTAGTAGATGATAACTAAGAAGGGATAATTGCTTTATTAGTTAATTAAGAATTGCTAAAAATTTTTAATTTTTCTTTTATAGTTTACGTAACATTTTGTTGCACAATTTTTTTTTCATTCTTTTCATTTAAGAAATATTGGTTCAGCGGTATTATTTCAGTACAGTTTTCCTGTCAACTTTTCTAAATCAAATTTTTAGAGAATTATTTGCAATAGTTTTTATTGTTATGATAATTTTATATCATTAATTTAAAAATATTTAGATAGCATTTCATCAAGTATTTAATTTGCGTACTTTAGTTAACTTAAATATCATAATAAAAAAGGCTTTCTTTGGATTTCAAAAGAAAATTTTCTCTATCGTTTTAATTAAAATGATAATTTGTTTAGAATGGCATTATTTCCATATATTGAGTGATTTGAAAATCTTTATATACAAGATATAACAGCTGAGGCAATCTGGATAGTCGAAAGAAGCCTAAAACATTATCATTATAAATATCCATTATCAAAATTCATAAAATCATTCACATAACATAACATTCACATTCATAAAATTATTCACATAATTCACATAAAATTATTCACATAATTCACATAAAATTATTCACATAATTCACATAAAATTATTCACATAATTCACATAAAATTATTCACATCATTATAAACATCATTATTTCAAATATCTCGTACATAATCTTTTAGAGATATTTGAAATTTAAGGAGAATTTTTTAATAATTGACAAGTTGGTAAATATGCTAAGAGAACACAGAAAATGTGAAAAAAAAACCGATTTGAAAGGAGAAGTTATACTCTCTTACTAAATTTAAAAATACAATTTAATTTTTAAAGAATGTCAAAATATTTTGTAGATATTTACATAATTGCTTATTTGATAAGTAAATAAAGTATCTCTCAAGAGAAAGCATTAAAGAATGTAATCAGAGTTGAATGTAATAGATAATTTATAATTATATATTTTTAGTCTCTTTCAACCTAGAAACAGTACTCTCACATACATACATTCAAACTCTGCGATGGAAAGTTTGTATGTGTGTATGTGCGTGTTCCTGCGCTGTCCAGAGAAATTGATAGGACTATTATAGATAAATTTATACCAATGGAATTTTACATGTAAAAATTCGTAACTTTAAAATCAGCAAATATTTTAAAGGTAGCTTTAAAATCCTAGCCCAAATTCAAAAATTTAATGAAGAATAAATTTTATTTATTATGTTTTTTGGATATAATATATGCCCGTAATATTATTTCTATGATTCAATGCAAAAAAATTGGCCTCCATTATTGAGGACAAACTATTGTCAATTTTAAGAAATTTATTTTGAGCCTCTGATTAAATTTGCAGAAATTTAATTTTTTAAAAACTAAATACTTTCCTCCAAATATTTTAAAAATTAAAACCAAAATTACTGTATCCATTCTTTTAATTCTGTTATCTCTTTCAAGTTTTTAAATGTTATTGTTCTAACCATTCTTTTAATTTAAAACAAAATAACAGAAATACGTTATTACATTGATTTTTAATGAGGTGTTCTTATAAGGAATGGAAATATTTTCTTCGCTAAATCAAAGCAAAAATCAAGAATCCCGTATAGAAGTTTTATTTCATCGAATTGGTAAATAACCGAATAAAAAATCATAAAAATTATATTATTTAGTTTTTAATGAATATAAATTTTCAGCATCATTTGCAATTATTGAATATAAATTCTAATAGCATCGTTTGCAGTTATTTGTTTCCATTTTTTTCGTTTGTACTTTTTTAAGCGATATCAATGCCATGGAAAAAACTAAATATGCAAACTCAATATTAATTTCTTTATTTTATTTTCGTGGTACTTTATATTATAATGGTTTGCTTTAACTTATATTTATCATGTTACCAGTATATCGTGTGGGCATTGCTGAGATATTGTGTCTATAACTATTTAAATTGTGTAATGTAAATAAAGATATTATTATTATCCGTACAACAAATATATAAATTAATAGCTATTCAACTTGAAAAATAATATTGGAAAATTTCGTGTTTCTTGTTGTCGAATTTCTTGACCAGTTACAAAATCTAATCAAATGGGATGCCAGACATAAGCCAATCTTCACCTGAATTAGAATGTTAATCTGTTACTAATTTTATGCAATCTCTTTTGCTCTGTACATATAAAGGTAATATTGATGGATTTGATCAGAAGTATTTGAAAAAGCAGATATTTTGAAAGACTTTAAATACATTTTGAAATACGATACTAAACAAGAGCAGATTATAATTTTTATTAGGAAGAAAATGATACTTAGTGTAAATAATAAAATTTGAGTATTATAGTCTTATATTTCAATTTTGTTTACAAAATAATCAACTGTTTCTATGAAAGTATATCTCTTATTTATATATTTTACTGAAATAACGAATTCGAAAGTTATTAATAAAATTTACAAATGGAATAGATAAGCTAATAGCAAAGCTAATATCATAATAGGAAAGAATTTAGGTAAAAAAATGTAGGTCTACTCACCACTAATTTGCTTGAAACATAATAGAAATATCGAATTTGCTCATTTTTTCTTTTCTTTTCCGAAATTAATCTTTTCCCTGATTTGGTAACTGAAAGAAAACGAAAATCATTATGGATTCGAAAAACAATTTCCAACTTTTTTGATTTTCCATTAGAGTTATTGAAATTAAAATGAAGAAATAATTTTTTTTTCAGAAAACTAAAAAGCATTGAAATCGACATTTTATTAAACAACGCTAATTTATTTTTAAGAAAAGTGATCTGAAAGGAAATAAAAATGTATTCATACAGATAGTAATTTCTAAACGAACAGGGGCAAAGTAAAGTTCTATTAAACAAATAAGAGTCTAAATGCTTATTCAAATTGGTTGTATAAAAGGATTCTTTCTTCAATTATTTTCAAGGAAAATAAATTTTTCTTTAAAGAGTTCAGTATGAAAAAAAAAAAAAAAAAAAAAAAAAAAAAAACAACTTTTCAGCCAGAAATATACAGCGAAATTACTGGTAGAAGATATTGAGATTAAAATTTTAATGGAATCTACAGCAAAAAAATAACTTTTATAACGAACAAGTAAAATATAAATATGCATCTTTCGGAAAGAAATGCCTATAAAGCCGGCGTCCTGGCATAGGGGTAGCGTATCTTCCCCGTGATCTGGGCGTCCCGGGGTCGAGTCCCGGTTTGGGTATGGTTGTTCTTCCTGTTCTGCAAGCAAAGGAGTGATGCGTGAGTAGTCAAGTCGTACTCTTGACCCAAGTTGACTCTACAATAAAAACAAGAGGCGCTCCCCCTTAGGCTTAAATCGGCTGTCTTTGAACATCGGGCTTGTCCGTGGCAAGTGCCATAAGAAACAGCAACAGTGCCTTAAAGTCACGTTTGTGTAGTTAGAAATTAAAGAAACCAAAAATATAGTCAAGTGAAATGGACATGAATTAGAGTCAAATAAAATTTATAACTATTTCTACGTAGGGTGTGTGAGGTACAATATGGTTTCTTGATCTTTTAATGCCTCCAAAATTAAATCTTAAATAAGAGTGTATGAACAAACATGATAATCGAAATCTGTTTAATACAGCCAATAAGGATGAGTGTCTCCCGAAATTTTCTCACATGTTCTGCTATAATGGTCTTATCCCCTCATAAAATTGTGGACTTTGGGTCTAGAATGCCTTGCAAGTCATTTGCGAAGAATAATTATGTGTGAATCTAAGAATTTCATTGAATCTATTCTATAAGTAATCTTTTTCACCGATTGCAGCTATAATAGCTAACAGTTAAAATAATTAAATCACATATTAAAAGTTTTGTATCTAAGTCATTGCTTTTATGAGCCATTGTGTTTGCATGGATGCAAATGTACAGATCGACAGATCATAGCTTCCTATTGTTTGGTTCCTTTTCGATAAGGATCTGCATTTTAAATAAACTTGTGTACCAAAGTATATACATCTAGCTACTTACGTTTTGTAGCTATCGAGTTCACTTGTACTCGATCAGCCAGACAGGTAGACATTCTCAGAAGGATTCTATTTAAAATTTGAAAGAAATCTGCAAAATTGTTCTTAAGACCACAGACAATACTTCATTATTTTAATTCAAATAGCTTTTGAATTATCGTGTTCAAAATACTAAAAATGTATTTTCGAACTCAGAGAAGTCTAAAGAAGTTCGATTTTTTTTTCACCAAAACAATACTCTTTCTAAATATCGCATGATTTTTTTTTCTTAAAGCATTAAATATTTTAACAGATTTTCTTAAACATTAAAAAAAATGGTATGACAACATTTAAACAAATAAAAATAATGAAATTTTTTAAATTGTTTTTTTCTTGATTAATGAGAATAACTGATAAATTATACTTAATTATAAAAATAATTAAGTTAAATTATACTGAATTATGTGACACACTTTATGTTGAAATGCATAATGCATATTTCTGTAGACAGATTCTGTCCAAAACTTTACTATAGGGATGAAGGAAGACATATCAATGTTTATGCAATTGCATTTTTTAATTATTGCAACGATACTCATGCGAATGGACAGATTAGACAGATAGAATTCCGATGATGAGTTTACTTTTCGGGGTTGAGTATGACCTAAAATGCAATCAAAATTTCGATGGCTAGTTTTATGACCTTGAATATACTTTCGATTTGTATAAATTGTGTACGACAAAATAAATATTAAGACCATTCATCTTATACTTCAATTGTAAATGACCATTGAATTATAAATGAAGAAAAATAATTAAAAATTGATATAAAATTTTATTACAGCTATGAAACAGAATTTAAAAATTGATGGCAAAAATTTGCAAAAATCAGACATTTATAAAATTGGGCAATGTTTTATTAAAGAAAAAATTTTACGTATATGCAACTGTAATGCTATGTTTTGAAAAATAAAATACGAAAGATATACTGTTCGTTTCAGTATTCTGAGACTACCACTTTTCGCCAATTCTACTTCACCAAGGGAGGAGACCCGAAAGGATGAGCGCATTTCCGGAATTCTTCGTCATTTTTTGACTTTGATTTCCACCCTATTAGATACTTTTTCGATCAATTTTTTTTCATGTATATGTGAGTGTCATATCGCTTCTGACCGTATTATTTTATTTTAATTCAAAATTTATTTATTCCAGTTCCACGAGAAATCCGAGTTTACTTTATTGTTAAATGTAAACATCTCCTTTAATCTTTCCTGTCACCCCTATTTTGAAGAATTGAACCCATCCTAACGCACTCACAAAAGCGCGGAGGGTTTTAGAATCCGTTGGCAAACAATGAGTTAATATGAAGAGGAAATTTATATGATAAATTTTAAGGAAGAAAACGCATGTCATAAATCCCATTAAAATATGTAATTATAAAGGAGAATACTGACAGCTGTTTCCAGAAGAAGAAATGCGACATTCTTTGAAAGTGTGTAATTTATTTTAGTTCCTTTCAAATCTCTCATTGTTTTTTTGCAAGGAAGTAATTTCGTCAAAAGAAGAAATCGCGGGTTGAGGGTACAGTATATAATGAAAAAAAAATGAATTAAGACAGAAAAAAAAAACAAGTATTTTGAGAATTTTTCATTAAAGTAACGAAATGAAAGAGATCCCCCCCCCTGCATTTAAGATATTAAGACCTGCCTTTCATCAAATTATATTTTTTTATCCTAACTTTCCTTTTGAAGAGATCTTCAAGTGAAATACCAAATGTAAGAAATTACTTCAAGTTGTTACATCTAGGTAAAAAAAAAGAGAGAAAAAAGCACTCTGTAGACGAATTAGTTTGAAAATAATCATTAAACTCAGCTCTACAAAATGTTGCCCGTTTTATTTCTTTTTTAACGAAAAAAAGAATGTTCTCATTAAAAATCTGAATTTCCGTAAGTTCTCTTTTTCTAATAGAAGTTATTGCAAAATATTTTGAATAAAATATGCGATGAGACTTTAGAGAGAGAAGATGTTCTTTTATAATGAGCTAATGAATAAAATAACAAAACGAATGTAAAGTTTTGAAGCCATCTTTGGATAATTGCTATCTGCAGAATTAAAATTTGAAAAATAGTTTATCGAATTTGATATCGCGAACTGTTTTTTGATGTTTATATGATATCCATAAAATCTGTGTTTTGAAAACTTTATCAATCTGAGATTTTAAATCTATCTCAAGTTTAGAAATAATGCTATTTTTCACTATATTTTCACCATTTAACGTAATGTAAGCATTTCACACTAGACATTTTTTTTCTTCTCTTTAAATTAATTTTTTGAAGTTCGTTAATGTTTAGAATTTCAAAAATAATTTTGTTTATATTCGAGTGCTATCACTTCGAAATGAGTATAAATATGATAATTTCGGAACATTCCTTTAAAAATGTTTATCAGATAATAAATATTCTTTTGGTAACTTTCAAATCAATTACATAATAGTAGATTGTTTCCCATAACTTGTAAATTGTTTTCTAAATTATAAGGTAGAGAAAATTTTAAAAAAATTTCAGGGTAGTAAACTATTTTTAAATACATATTTAAAAATAGTTATACATACATTTGTTGTGAAAAATCACATTTTATGCACTATTAGGTCCATAATATTCATTAATATCGTTTGAAAGATTGAGAAAATGTTTTAGTGAGGAAAAAATTATGGCAACATTCGATTTTTATTCGTAGGACTCGATCATTCTGTGGATAAGCAATAGTATCTACGGCCATTTTATAACTCTGGAATATTTTCAAATCAAAGACATTATTTTAGAACAATCAAAATCCGCCTCAAGAAAATTAAATCTATTGATTGAATTGCTTAATTACTTTGAAAATGGTATAAAATTGGTATTACAAAGCTAAATCAGTTAGTCAGGTTTTTCTTTCTTTCTTTTTTTGCAGAATAATTGGAACTTTTTATATTTAAAGTATTAATCTGCAAAGAATGTTTTACTAATTTGTTTAATAGGAAAAGAAGACTATAAAAATTTAAATTTCGAAATTCTTTAGAAGTGCAAACAATGACTCAAATATCATAAAGCAATATTCTTTGCAGCATTTAAACATTTTTGCATTGTTAAAGACTTAAAAATTAGTTATTGGGCAGCGATTAAATTAGACACTCTGCATATCTCTTATAAATAAAATATACCTATATCTGCATATACATTATAAATATAGAAAAATAAGGAAAATGACTTTTATTAGCTTTACTTTCATTTGAAGTAAACTTGAACTATAGAGAAATTTCTTGTGTTAGTGATAGATATCATGGTTAGATTTATATAAATTACAGCAAAAAAAAAATCGTTTTGGTTATCAAGCATTGAAACAATTAACTCTTAACGATGAATTATTTCAAAAATCAATATCGAGGAAAAGGCTGTGTAAATTTTGAAAATATATAATCTTTTAAAATCGGAAGAAAACAAAATTTAAAGAAAACAACTAACGGCTTTCTAAATTTCGCAAAAAAAAAAAAAAATGCATATTATATATGGTGTGATAAGTAACCTAATTGTCAGATTTTAATATCAATGAAAGTGAAGAATAAGGACAAGAATTAGAATGAAATGTTATTCTAAAAAACCTTTTGACAGATGCTATTTTAAACAATTATCATATATCAACTATCGATTTTTGAGATCAAATAATCGCAAAGTGATGTCAAGAATTGACAATTAATTGCAAATGCAAGTTATAAAACAAAATAAAACATGAGGAATATTTTGAGCTGAAAAGAGAAGAAAGAAATGAGAAGTTAAAACAATTCATTAAATTTGAAAGATAAACAATCTGTTGAAATTTTTTTCATTAAGATACGAGAAAGAAAAACTTTTAATTTCTCAAACAAAGAGAATGTGTGTAAAGTATATTTCCTCAAACATTGTTAAATTATATTATTATTATTAATTCTTTAAAGGGTCTTTACATCAATTAGAAAAAATATAAATTTCTCCGAACTGTTATATTATAAACGTATCGAGAGGAACGTCTTTAAAAAATGGTTCTCAACAATTAATAAAATATGCATTATAAATGCATTTTTTTTAAAAAAAAATTACAATTATCCTTTTTTATTAAAATTCTTTCGTGGAAGAACATTCACTTTCCTTGGCACAAGTTATAGGTAAAGGATAGTATATTATGCTTCCTTTTTATGTTTTCATGTTATAAATATGACGTATTGAAAAGTATGAAATTACCTTAGAGAAAGGAGTCCTTTCATAATGAGAAGATTTATGAAATTAATGAATAATGAAAATAAATTAAAATTTAATGAAAAATTAATGTGGTTTAAAAGAGTTGTTTTGAAGTCATTTTTGAACAATTGAAAATTACAGTATTAAAAATATCCTTGCCTGAAATCGGTGTTCATTTTCAATTAAATTTAATATATCCTTAAAAATTATTTAATAACTGATCAATCTTGCAAGATAAAATACAGAATGTTAAGATATACAGGATAATTACAAGTAATAATTGAGATTTTAAATAATATAAAGCTGAAAATATTAATTACATTTTTAACGTTAATTAGGGAAAGCATATAATGACTGAATATTTTCTGGATATTTTATGACGCAGATCCTAAATTAATTATAAAATTACGATTCAAATAGGATTTTTTTCCACCAAGAAACTACTAGAAGTATTCTTGAAATGAAGGAAAAAGAAACGAATTTCCACCAGTTTGTTAGAAAAACAAACTATTCCCAATGAGTTCTTTTCTATTTAAGTTCCGGAAATAAAAATAGAGTAGAAAAAATATTTTCTTTCGAACGGAAGTCAAAGGAACGAGTCTTTCATCAAATCATTGTTTCTCCTATCGTTGTTTTAAGGGTAGCTCTGACTATAGACAACAGGAGGGAAATTGTTTTCCAGAAAATTAAATAAGGAAAAAAAAAACTTTTCTCGTAGTTTCAAATTAGCCTTTATTGTATTTTGGCTTCCTTTTAAAGACATCGTTACTTTAGTTAAAAATTTTCTTTCAACGATTCAGTAGAAGAAGAAACACAAAAGATTTAAAGAATGTAAAAATGTAACAATTTTTTTCATTGAATTTTAAAGATTTGAGGAAATTTCCACACCGAATTACAGCTTAAATGACTTATAGTTAGAAATCAAATATACATAAATTTTTTTCTAAAAAAGAAAAAAAAATGTGATTTTTTTTTATTTTTCATATAATATTTTGATATTAAAAATATGCTGTGCTTGCATTAGCATCAGCGAGAAACTCATAATAATATGTTGTCTCCTTAGTATTAAAATGACGTACACAAAATTTGATAATCATTATATAAATACAAAACACTTGTTTAATAAGGTCACAAATAATGTGATATGTGAGTGTTATACCCTGCATCTATGGCAATCAGCTATTGCAGTATTTTGAGAATGTTTATTTAATATTTTTAATTGAATAAATAACAATAATTTTGGAAAAACTCAAGGCAGGAAAGAGCAAGAGAATGAGAGATACCCGTAACATTAAAGGAAACAAAACATTCCACGTCTTGTAAAATCATTCAAAAACCAACATCAAACTATTCTATGTTCTATTCAGCTGAAGAATCTGATTTTGTTGATATAAAATGAATCGAGTGCGTACTGTCTACGGCGCTATCTAGGGATGGACTATTCTACTATGTATGCACTCAATGATTTTTAAATGATGTAGCAGATTTGTTTTAAATTTTAACAGATATTTCAGGACGCATATCAAGAATTTCACCTACAAATTTGAGATAATTTCATTAATATTACCCTACTCATCATGCTTCATATGTTTAATCAATTTTTTTTTCTACAGTGCACTTTAGGGATTAGATTACATTACTAGATATGTACTCAATGATTTTTAAATGATGCAGCAGATTTGTTTTGAATTTTAACAGATATTTTAGGACGCATATCACGAATTTCACCGACAAGTATGAGATAATTTCATTAATATTACCCGACTTATCATGCTTCATATGCTTAATCAAAATTTTTTTCAACAGTGCACTTTAGGGATTAGATTACATTACTAGATATGTACTCAATGATTTTTAAATGATGTAGCAGATTTGTTTTAAATTTTAACAGATATTTCAGGACTCATATCACCAATTTCACCGACAAGTACGAGATAATTTCATTAATATTACCCTACTTATCATGCTTCATATGCTTAATCAAAAATTTTTTCAACAGTGCACTTTAGGGATTAGATTACATTACTAGATATGTACTCAATGATTTTTAAATGATGTAGCAGATTTGTTTTAAATTTTAACAGATATTTCAGGACTCATATCACGAATTTCACCGACAAGTACGAGATAATTTCATTAATATTACCCGACTTATCATGCTTCATATGCTTAATCAAAATTTTTTTCAACAGTGCACTTTAGGGATTAGATTACATTACTAGATATGTACTCAATGATTTTTAAATGATGTAGCAGATTTGTTTTAAATTTTAACAGATATTTCAGGACTCATATCACGAATTTCACCGACAAGTACGAGATAATTTCATTAATATTACCCGACTTATCATGCTTCATATGCTTAATCAAAATTTTTTTCAACAGTGCACTTTAGGGATTAGATTACATTACTAGATATGTACTCAATGATTTTTAAATGATGTAGCAGATTTGTTTTAAATTTTAACAGATATTTCAGGACTCATATCACGAATTTCACCGACAAGTACGAGATAATTTCATTAATATTACCCTACTTATCATGCTTCATATGCTTAATCAAAAATTTTTTCAACAGTGCACTTTAGGGATTAGATTACATTACTAGATATGTACTCAATGATTTTTAAATGATGTAGCAGATTTGTTTTAAATTTTAACAGATATTTCAGGACGCATATCAAGAATTTCACCGACAAGTACGAGATAATTTCATTAATATTACCCTACTTATCATGTTTCATATGTTTAATCAAAATTTTTTTCTACCGTGCACTTTAGGGATTAGATTATATTACTAGACATGTACTCAATGATTTTTAAGTGATGTAGAAAGCCTGTTTTAAATATATATAAGGCATAGAACAAGAATTTAGCAGACAAATATGATATAATTTTATTGATATTATTATGCTTATCGTGATTCTTGTATTTAATCATATTTTTTTTTTCTTAAAACTAAAAAAAAATAATAAAAAAATGGTGAGTAACTGTATTCGTGTGTCCTTCAATATATTGCATATTTTTTGTTATGGTCTTTTGATAATTATTTCATTGCAAGAACTTCTAATACTGGTATCAACTCTGTATAATTCTAGACAAAATAACGAAATGTTATAACTGTTTGTAAGTGTTTAATAAATATACAAGCGTGGGCCTTAAATAAGATGGGCGAAAGGAATAAAAGATCCCTGTAGAAGCTGCGTGAGGTTTCTATGATTCGCAATCCTTAAACATGTATAGTTACATACATGAATTAAAAAACAATCATGTCTATTAATTAACATTTTGTAAAGTATTATAACAATATAACAAGAGGATTGGCAAATTTTTATAGTATTAAACAGGTGAATGTGTTATTTTTATTTTTGTTTCGACATATCAAAAATATTTGTAGGTACTTTTTAACAGAATTCCTTCATCATTTGTCTGAAAAATATTCAGATGGTACCTTTTGGCTAGCTAGATTTCATAAAGTAACTTTGAAAAGAATATTTGAGGAAACAAAAATAATTTATTTTAATATGTCACGAATAAAATAACATTGAAATATTTTCATAAAATAGCTATAATTAATTTTATTACAGTATGGTCAATTATATACACGACTTATATATTTATATTTAATCTTTCTTGAATTCTTTAAGATTGACCAGGCATATTCTTAGGCATAAGATGGACAGCTTAAAAGAAAGGAAAATCTTCAGAAACATTTTCGCTCTTAGAATGAATTTAAATTTCAAAATATTCAGAAAATGCCTATTCAAATGCGATGTCTTGTAAAAGAAAATTCAATACTTCCTGTCAGATCTTTTTTATGGACTTTGTCCTAGAATTTCTTTTTCTCGTCGCAAACGTCATTTTAAAAAGCCCAAAATTCTTTGTGCTTGGGAAAGTGAACGAATTCTTTTTTCTGATGTGAAAAAGTTCCAAATGTTCCCAGCGTTTTTGACGGTAAAAAAAAAGAATTTCAGATGAAATTTTGAATTGTGTAACCATTCGAATAAAATACGAGATTTTGAAATTTTTCCATTCACTTTTTTTTTGCTTTTCTAAGTATTACCTGTCAAAAGGGAAATGAATTATTATTTTCTGATTTAGAAAAATTAGATCTCCCTATAGTTTTATTATTCAATATTCATGATAAATACATACATTATTGTCCTTTTCTTAATTTCTTCATAAAAAATTAAAATTTGCAATTCTACGTATTTCGGCTAATTTTCTCTTTTTATAATAAGTGAGATCATCAGAATATTTCTTCAATAATGTTTTATCTTATGTAAGTTTCATATTCGAATCTTTTTAATTGTAGATGTATTTTTATGTAATAAATAAATATCAAAATTATCTTTTGGGATTCTATCAAATGATACGTTGCTTTGGAGTTCGTCAAGAAAAACCATCAAAAACAAATTTTACGTATAGTGGCAGATATTTAACGAATGGAGAGAAAAAAATTGGAAGGAATTAGGGAAGATGACGCGTTGGCATTAGTATTGCAAATATTGAATCATTTCATTTTACAGATGTAATATAAAAAATATTAATTATACAAGTATAATGGATACTACAAATTAAATTTTAATTATAGTAGTCTCTTATGACATTGTACTATTTTGATTGAAAAAAATAGAGAAATAATCTATAGTATAGAGATAATTTATCACAGTGCAGTATCTTTCTGAATCTAAACTTCTATGCTTTATAACATTTGCTTATGCTTTAAAATATCCCAAACACATTAATCTATATTATTTACATCTGGTGAAAAAAATAACAATAATTTTTTCAATAAGAAATGGGCAACTAGCTTAGAAACAAATCCATTCATTATACCAACTATAGGATACTAAAATAGCCGATTCTTTTTGGAATTCAATGTCTTAGCAATAACTGTGTGTCAAATTTTTCCAGTTGTAAAATTCCGTATTGATTTTTAACCACTTATCAATGAAATTCAGTTTCAAATTTTCAGCTTTGAAAACACAAGCCAATCCATAAAAGAATTCTTGTTTAGAAAAGATTAAAAGTTCGAAGGTTTTCACATGCATCCTCAATGCTTGTTGCATTTATAACATAATTCTTAGCATCATAGCACTGTTCAGTCTCAAATAGCTCGTCATCGAAAATATAATTCAGCCAAAACACTTTCTGTGTTGAATGTTCAGCAATTGTGGGTTTGGTATCTTTTTAATCTTTAGGCTTGGCTTTCTTTTTAATGTTTGTCAACTCAATCTTAAACTCAAACATCGAATTGTTCTTTTGTGATAAAGATGAAAAACTTTCGAATTCATTTATGATAGATTGCATGATTCTATGATTCATTTTGTTTTCAGCAAACAATTTATTGTTGGTCGAATCTTGAAGATTTCCTCATAATTTTCCTCCAAAATCACTTGATGCTCTCTTTTGTACGTATTCAGCTGGGGCGACTTTGTATAGGTAAATCTTTACATTTATTAGTACCTGATAAAATCGTAATAAGTCTATTTAAAATGTCTTATTAAACACAAGCTAATTACTTTGTTGAAAGATTTTTCCTATAGGAACCATTAAAAAATTATTTGATTATTATTCTTTTGACTTCTATCTTTAAAACAACTCAAAATATTTGCTTTCTGCAAGAAGTCTTTTACATATGGAAAATTATCATCTGTAGAAATTAAGTGAAAAATGAATTTCATTAGAAATTTATATTAATTTTAATATTTTTGAAGTATTTTATTATTTATTATTATTTTTTATTTAGCAGTAACCATTTTGTAGTATTGCAAAGAAAGCTGCCAAGCAGGTTCAGATGAAAGTCATCGTTTTAAGGAAATAAAATATATGCACAGCAACAGGGAATAATTTTTTCTATTGGAATACGTTTTTTTTCTAGTTAAATGACTAAAAATATTTCAAATATTATTAAATCAATTATAACTCCTTAGCACATCTTTATATGGATGAAGATCTTTAATCTAGAACATTCAAAGTACGCCACAGGAAAGCATTATTGTTACTATTATGAAATTTTTTTTTTTTAATTTAGTCCTTACAAATTCTTTTAAATTGCTGTTTTTTTTTTAAAAAAAAACATAATCCACCATTTGTTTTACTGCTTCATTTAATCAGAAAATTCATGAAGATTATTTTTAAAACAATACATCTTGATTTTTTAGTTTTAAAATCTGCTATCACTATATATGCTCTTTCATGCACAAATTTACTCTTTCAACCTAAATTAACTTTTTCAAACATAAAAAAAGACAAACAGAAAAGCCCTTTATAGACGATTCTTTGATATTTTTAAATGAAATATATTTTTGAGAGATAAGTTTCAGTTCGAAAGTTTGGGTGGTCACGGTTTGCTCGGAGATTTCGCATTACTGAGTAATTTTAAGATCTTCTTTCGAATATTGGCGATAAGGTGATTAGCTATTAGCCAAATGCGTATCCATTAAAATTAATTAATTCTAGATGTCCATTGCTATATCTATATATTTCTCTCTCTCTCTTTTTGCTATATATATATATTTCAAGCTACTGGAAACTTTTCATTTTTTTTATAACATAAATCTTGCTAAGGTGTAGTGTACTTCTTAATATGCAAGGTGTACACTTAATCCTTCTACCACAAATTACTTTGAAAATGGCCCCTGTCAAATAATGCCATAAACTTGATGTCGAGGTTATAGGGAAACGACATCATGGTAGGATCGTTTACTTGGTAGTAAACGACTTTTAGCTGAAATAGTAAGATACAGGAATAAAGAGAATTCCAAACTTGTAGAATGTATTCAAATTAGAAGGGAAAAAACACCTTGAGAGCAGTACAAATAACAAAAGTATAAAATGTATATTGTTACCGCCAAATAGCGCTATAACCGTTTTCACCTTGTTGTGCGTGCTCATTTTATCATACCGAAATCCCAACACTTTTCATAATAATTACTGGTATTCTCATAAATATGGGGAATATAGATGAACTTAAATGAAAATTCTGCATGTTATTATTTCACTGGCAATTTTATTTGAAGCTACCAATATAGAGTGGATACAGAAATGAAATCTTTCTTCATTTTATTCAGTATCTGAATACTGATAAGTCTATCTACTTTTATGCTGCCTATTATATCCCCTGTCAAAACCTTCACTGTACTTTTTCCCGGACATGTCGATTTAAAGATTTTGATGTAGTTAAACATTAAAGTTATGTAAGAACTTGTTTCAGATAAAAATGAATTATAATATTTTTATATTCTTATTAAATTTAACATCAATTTTTTTAAAAATTATTATCAATTACTTAGAAATTAACTCATATTATTGATAATGTTAATCAATCAAATAGGCTCGAAACCTTGAGCTTTATATTTAAACTAAATAAATAAACGATCAAACATAAACAGATGTTAGATATATGTAAAAAAATATATGTTAAAGATATTTTTAAACATGATAAGGCTTATTTTATGCTTGATACTCAGTATGAATGTCTGAGATTTATATTTCGAAAAGGCAGTTGTAAATCATCCATATATAATGCCAGTATTCACGGAATAGCAGAAATTTTACTGCTAAAATATTCATTCATGTCGTCAGCCATCGTTAAATGACTTTATCTACATCATTTCAGGCCATTAAAGCTTCATTAAAAATTCAAAAGTTTGTCCTATATTGCATTCGACAACTAAGGAAAAGCCGTTATTTAGCGAATGGTTCATTTCGTGCCGAAACTAAGAGAGCAGAAATGTAAATGTATCTTCTATGTACTCAGGGCCTAAAATACATAAGTTCGGTCATTACTTCGACTCAGATTTGAGTATTTAAAGCATAACATGCAAAAAATGATCAGCAGTGTGGATTTTGTATTTTTAGCATTGAAAACACTCTCCTAGCAACAAAATCGAGGGAAGATAATACAGGGAAAATATGCTGCTTTAAATTTTACAGAGATTCCTGTATATTTGCTGTTGAGAATAATAGATATCTTTGTTGAAAATTTTTAAAAAGCATAAATTTGGCGAAAATACAAACTGGAATGTTGGTTTTTCTTTCACAATATTATTCTGAAAGGGAAAAATCTATTTTACGATATAGAGATGTACATTTTTGTTTTTGTGATAGAAATAATATATTTCAAAATGTTTGAAACGAAACTAATCACATAGAACAGTACTAGCTAATAAACATTGCCAAATTGACATAAAACCACGGTAAAATTTCATTTATATCAGATGCTGTCAATAATAAAACATAGTTCTTTATTGTTTCAAGGTGATAAAGAAAGGTACTAACACAGGAATTCCAAATTTATAATTTATTTGTGAAGTTTCCATAGAATAAATAATTTTTTTTTGTAAATTGATTTTCTTTATTGATTGGCTGAAATTCTGGAGTACAATCAGTTTCAGTATTTGTTATCTTGGATGAACCGATATTTGATCTAAATAATTGAAAATTTATTTATATTGTGATAACGCAATGTCTTCAGAGTTTCTTTAAAACTTTCAGATATTTTTGAATGATTTAGTTCATTTAATTTTTAATTATTTTCTAGAGGTATAAATATTATTAACAGAAAATTATATTAATGCACGTTTCTCAATTAATTGATACACAAGCTAACTATTTTTATTGGATAATTTAGTCATTTAAAAGGCTTCCAAAATATATAATAAATGCATACACACCATGCAGTTTATTTTTTGGCGATGTATCAGGTTTTATTAATTTAATCAATATCTTATAATACGAAAGAGAGAGAATCCATAATTTATGAAAAAGTAGTCTCAAATACAATTCTAATGAGTATATCTACAAACGTAACGAAACGTTAAAATTGTTTATCTATAATAAAACTATTTGCAGTTTTTTAAATATAATTTTATGATTATTAAAAAAAATTTTTTTTTAAGAATCTTTTTATATTTAACATTTGAACACTTTTCTTATTCGATTGCTAACAGCTTTCATAAATAAGTGGATGAAAAAAATCCACAAGGATAAATTCTAATTAAAATAGTTTTATGTCATATACATGAAAAACTTAAATAAAAATAATTGTTATGAAATTTAAAAATATTAAATTTCATAACAATCTTAGTCTTACAAAGTTTCCAAGTACATTATTAATGCAGGAAATCCATTTTGCTGCGGAAATATTTTATTAGAACTTCAATTTAAAAATTTAATCGAGCATATTTGCTGTTGACTTTCTATATTTCAAAAGCATACTATGAACTTTTTCTAATCTATTTTTTATTAGAAATATTGCTTAAAAATATAAAATATTTATAGCATAGTCTAAGATTTCTTCCTTGAGAGATTAAATAAATTCAAATTTTCTAAAATCTACCACGGAAAACTATGAATCACTGATACTTATTTTTTTATTGTTTCATAGAAATTTAATTTCCGAATAATTCAAAAGTTTTAAGTATTAAATCATTTTTAATAATTATTTTAATTTATTTTTTAGTAAAATTTATACATCTCCCATTTTATGGTGGCAAACTTGTGCACATAATTTAAAAATAAAAATGAACAATTAATTATTAGAAAACGTATCATAATTTCTCTCTAAGAGTTAACATTCTCTCAATTTAAAGCTGTAAAATAACAGACGGTTAAGATAGCATCAAATAACTTATCAACATAGCATGAATGGTGATTTTCCTTAATTGACAAATCTTTCAATGTCATTTATAATTTATACTGTCTCATTCCCTTATTATTCTGAAAACATAGAATATTTTATTTCAAAATTGTTTAACTTTTGAAAATACTAGATTTCCTTGAAATCTTCTCACATTTGGATATGCTAGTGGATAGAGAAATCACAATTTTATGTGTTTGAGTAAGAATAGCTAAATAATTCATTGCATTAGAAACTAATTTAAAGGAAAAAGATATAACTAGTGTTAGAAGGATGTTAAAAAGAGACAGAATATCTTACCATAATTATATTTAATGTATGAATTTAAGAAATGCAAAATATTGTTAACAAAGTAGGAACAAATTATTCAATTCAGCACATTTTCGATACAATTAACAAGCATTTCCAACTGGAAATGAAATCTCCACCTTTCTAATAAAATTTGATAAAATCATTGGCTTAAGATGTCTTTGCAAGAATTCGTTCTTACCAATCAGATAAAACTCATTTAAGAATTCGTTACATTTCATTCTCAATCAAAATTTAGAAGTAATATAAAATATTCTTTGGGCTGAATTACTACACAGCTAGAATTATAAAATATTTTAAAAAGTTGATTTGAATAATTTTCAGAAATATTTCAGTTTTGAAATTAATAACTTAATGGGTTATTCTCTTCTTTTGATATTTAGCAAGCAAAATAAAATACATATTAGAGCTTACTGGGCATATTGAATTAAAATTCGATAGAAAAATCATGGAGAATAAAATTATTGAAAAATCTTGTTTTTCATTGCAAAGTTGTTCGACATAGCAATTAATTATAATAATTTATCAATCTGAATAAACATGCCTTTTTGATTCATTTCCATCGATGTAAGTTTCACGAAGATGTGATAATAAATACTCGATTTATAATGTTCCATTTTTTAAATGCTGAAGAGTGTACACGTTGAATTTAATATCGATTATTAAAACCCCTGTTATTATTTCAATATGAGCATCGGCATAAGACTAAAGATTATTAAAACTGCAATTACCTTTTCAAACGACAACCCGTTTGGCTTCAAAACGAGATATCAAAATATGCTAAAACTTTCTTTTAATAACGAAGCGTAGAACACAGTTGAACAGAATAAACTTCAACTGTTTTCTACATTATGAATTAAGTTTGTTTGTTAACAGAACCTTAAAGTTTTGATTGATTTCATAATTATTCTGATTCGGAGAATCCTTGCTCACACATACAACATAGGAGAAATAATTTATCGTACTATCATGTGAAGTATAGGTACAGTTTTGCCACTACTTCAGACAATGGTAATTTATGATAGATGTAAATGAGATGAAAGTACAAGAAATGGTTCCATTAGATTAAAATGGATTCATGTCGTTATCAAACGCGCATCAACGGTATGCTTTTATAGTGCATAGAGGGCTTCTTTATTTTTATTTTTTTCGTTCTCTATCTTGACCAGGAATATAAAAAAATAAGAGAAACATTAAGAAAATTATATCATTTTCAAACATTTACATTTTTATTAACAAATGCAGGAGTTTGAAGTTGTGTTTTGATTATGAGCCTTAGAGAATTCTTTTAGATATTATAAAAATAATTCAAAACATTGAAAATTCTTTTAATTCTTTTGTCCTGTGGTTTCTGTGAAAAAAGGTCTTTACATACAAAAATTGAGTCTAAAATTTACATTCTAAATATCTATATTAAAACTGGATCTTATCATAGGTTGTCGCTGATTAACTGCGCTGAGCATTTTTCATTATGGTCGACTCACCGATATTTTTGTAGTGTTCCAGTTGTATTGAGATGTCCGCGGACGGTAGATCATTTCTAAGAGCTTTCATAAATACAATTGAAATAGCAATGGCTTTCGCCACATCCAGTGGGTTGATTAGTTGCAAACAATATGCATTAGGAGAAAGGATTTTTCTCTTCACAAAATAAGTTTTATGGGTTTTTTTTTATATAATTAAATACTGCCATTCTTTAGGCAGTGCGTGAGAAACTTTTTATGATTCAATTAATTCGAATGAGTGCAAATGATGTTGACATTCGGCAATAGTGGGTTGTCAGAGCCGGTAGCGAATAGCAAAGATGAACGTTGAACAATCTAGGGGCATCTTTGTTAAATAAAGTTGGCTGAGGGCTTGCTGGTTGAATTGGTTTTTTTCCCGATTTGTCCTTTAAACCCTGTTTTAGGCAAGTGGTGTCGGAAATGATATTTATTTATTTACTTTTTTTGCATTCACCTCTTTTTCTATTTATTATTTTTAAGGAATTTATAGCTCTTTGCTATCGGCACAGTTAAATAATAACGAAGCTAAATTTGTGAGTAAATATCATACCTCAAAAATATGAAATATAAAGGATAGTGCATGGCAAGCTACCTTTTCAATAGCCTACCTTTATTTGTATGAGCTTTTAGGCAAAAAATATCAAGCACGAATCATTGTTATTATTATAAACAAATCTTCTTTGTTGTGGTATAACAATCCTTCCCTTTTTCGAACTTTTTAGTATTTACGTTGCTATTTATATTGAATGAAAATAATATATATACCTTAAATTATTGCATTTTTTCGCGTTGACTTGCTTTTACCCCTGTGAAATTTTCAGCTTTAATATGCAAATAAGTTAATTATTGTTATGAATAAAATAATGAAAAAATAGATTTTAAAATATTTGTAGAATTAGAACAAATACTATTCAAAATGAAAATAACATAATTAAATTAATTTGAGTTTTTCCTCTAAAATTTTATTTTGGCGTAAAAACATTTTTTTTCGAATAATTGCTTTAAAAACTATTTAAAAATAATAAAATTCCGATATCAAATTTACAACACTGAGAAAGAGTCCTTGAAAAATAGTTCCGGTTGAGGTTTCTATAGTGATATCAATATTCTGGATCAGCTATTGACCACAGAATATTAATTTGAAATTATTCAAGAAAGCTGAATCAAAAAAATTCTTTTTTTTTTCTTTTATTAACATTGATAAGCCCTCCACTTCATAAAAAAAGCCCTGATTACCTTCCAGAATAGATCGTTGAACACATAAAAAATTATATCTTTAATTATGCTTCATTAAATACGAAAAAGAAGATGCTTCACGGATGTAATTACCTTTTTCTTCAAAAGAAAAAGAATCGAAGAGAGTCATGAAATTCAATGTCTGTAAAAACGCACATGGTTAATTGATTCACAAATAAAAGAAAAGATTGCGATTTTTTAATGAAATGTAATTACGTCTCGATCCCAAAAAGAAATGAGATGAAACAGTAAAATAATACATGCAGGAAGGGATAAATCGCTATTTCAGATGGAAAAAAAATAAATAAACGAAGACATAAAAAAAGAATTTCTTTTGTTAGAAACTAACACAGAAAGTGAAAATTTAATTAAGTATATATTTAGAAATTTAAGACATGCATCCTGAGGAAAAAATAGCATTAAACCAGGAATCAAAATCAATTTCAGATCTTCAGAGAAATAAAGGTGGAAGTTTTTCAGGTCAGTTATTTTGAGGAATGTTGAAAACTATACATCAGTATTAAATAAAAGGAAAAAAACCCTCTTTATTGCGTTTTTAAATAAACTGCAATTATTTAAAAATAGACAGTTTTAAATGTTTTTATTAAATTTTGATACGAGAAAATTATTAAAAAAATGATAATAAAAATAAATAGAAAATTTTTATTGCTCGTTCAAGTTGAGTAGCATTTTTCTAATTAATATTATTAAAAAAAACACCTCTGTAATGCATAGTAAATGGAATCTGTTTATCAGAAGAATTATCCTTTTCTACTAATACTGTAGTTATAAAATCATAATCATTACAAAAAAATTCAATCTGTTTACATATGTAAAGATTTATGTATTTCATGAAAATGAATACGGATATTTCTTTATTTCTTGAAAATGAATCCGGATATTTCTTTATTTCATGAAAATGAATCCGGATATTTCTTTATTTCATGAAAATGAATATGGATATTTCTTTATTTCATGAAAATGAATACGGATACTTCTTTATTTCATGAAAATGAATAAGGTTATTTCTTTATTTCATGAAAATGAATACGGATATTTCTTTATTCCATGAAAATGAATACGAATATTTATATATCCACAAGCATAATTCTTTATTATATTTTCATAAACATTAAAATTTTTTGTTGAAACAAAGTAATTTGACACAGACAATTACAATTAAGATCAATTTGAACATATATTTACAAATATAAATAAAAAAAATATTCTAATCTAGACATTAACTCGTTTTCAATAACATATAACTTTTGGGCTATGTGTTTCCGCATAATTTAACAAAATTATTATTTTCATTTCATTATTTTTAACTTAACTTAGGTAATTCAAAAATATTTTATTTAGACGTAAATCAAGATTTGGAGTTATTACAAGTTATATAAAGAAATGCGGCTACATTAAAGTTGAAGTTTCTGTAAATAACGTCTTTTTTATGAAGAGTTAAATACACCTCAATGAAGAATTTAATTTCATTTGAACCTTTTTATTGTTGTTTCATAATATTGGTTAATTTTAATCTCATTTCAATCTCTTATGCATAAATTGAAGTTCCTGATTCGTTCAACTGAGTATTTTTTATAATAAATTAAGATGGACACAGAAGTTATGTTACTTTTATAACCATACAGATGTTTTGTTTATTATATATATGAACTTTTCTAATGGAGTCAATTCCCATAGCGTCATTACCTTTCTGGGTATTATAAGTTCACTTCATATTCTTCATATGAATTGTACAGAAAATAAGCATAATCTTTCTTAACTATCAGCAATTTAAGTAAGTTTAACTATTAATGAAATGATGAAAATAATTTTAATTTTATTACTACAAGGAAAATTATTGTTAAAACTTATGATGACAGAAAATATAAACAAATAAAAAAACTTACAAACAAAAAAATAATTAAACAAAAACTGAAATAAGAAAAAAATATTCTAAATTCAGAAAAAAATAGTCTAAATTCAGAAGAAAAAAAAATGATTTTACTCTTAATTTCGCTGCCGGGTAATGGCAAAATATCTTTTAATTTTTGATTAATATTTTTTAAAAAAATGAAGTGAAGCACCCCCCCCGCCTCTTAAAAAGTATATTTTGTAAATATTTTATATCTAAGTAGTGGAGGAAGCTGTATTCTGTCAACACACACGCACACAAACACAAACACACTTTTACAATTAGTAGAGATTGGTTATATATTATTTATAATGCAATCATTAGTATTCAAATTTTGAATGACCGATAAATTTATATTGGTCTTCAATTAAATTTCAAAAAATTTCAATGTCTTATAATTGAAATTATTAAAAAAAAATGAATCAAACCCACATTCTTCTTTAATAAAGAGACTACAAACAAATGTATAAATGAAATTATTATAGATTTCCAACTTATCTGTAGTCCGATGGAAAAAGAAAGCCGAAACGATTTTCTTTTCCTTCCCATCTGGTTGAACTGAACGTTTCCAAAACTGATAAACCGCGCTTTACCTCTTGTTAACGTTAGTAAAAATTTCGATAAAAAACAGAAAAAGTGAATTCTGATAAGATCCTGATAACATAACAATATAAGATGTTTATTTCCCACGTTCACGGTATTATTTCGAAAACAGAAGTCAGATGAGCTTTTTTTCTGTCTTCGATTTCGAAATTTTCTTTTTGTCAGGTTATTGGCATTCGTGTGAAAGATTGGTGAACGCAACAGATTGATGTTGCCGGATGCGCATGAAAGTAGAACACAATTGGGAGTATTAATTTTTTCTTTTTTAAACGAATTTTTTATTTTTATTATATATTCTTTGATTTTGAGTCTTTGTCAACTTATGTGAGAAAAACCACACACACAAAAAAAATTATCCAATTATTTTTAGCATCTTTTCTTCAACATTTTTTAAGCCTATGAAAACTATTTTATTTTAGGCTTTGCACTTGCTTGCCGTCCTACAAAATTTTAGAACTGTTGGTGGATTTGTGACATATTCTTGACGATAAATACGTGATTCTTCGACTTTTCGTGATTTGACCACATAATAATAAAATGGCTCCTACATCAAATAATCATCAAATAATAATCCTAATCAAATAATTTTAAACGAGCAATTCTTATATATATAAATTTATTTCGTGCATCTCAAAAACGGCTCTAACAATTTGGATAAAAGTTAATATATTTAGTTAAAATTTTGCTAGTTAAGTTTATCTATATAAGTATCTTTCCTGAATAAACGCAATTTTACACAAAAAAAAAGAAATATTTTTAAAAAAATAATTTATCAAAGCCTTTTTCTATCCGCTTTTCTGCTGACAATGTCATGTAGTGTCATCTCGTAAATTTTGTGGTACTTGAATTATTACCATAGAATAACTTACTGGTACCTCTAAATTTTTTGAGAGAGCGCTATAATTACATCATACAAATATGAATACTACTGCGGATTTGATGTTCTTTAATTACTACTGATCAACAAAAAAGAATCCACATACCTTTCTGCTGAACAAAGTTCGAACCAAAGTGTCCGAGATAGAGCTTGCCTACACTAAAAATATCCAATAACTTCTCTACTGACCACATGACAAAAGCAGTGAGGACGTTTTCTTTAACATTTTAACATTTTTAATGCATATTATTAAAATACAAGCACTCCTTTAGGAATTCTAACCGACAACTAGTAAATTCCAAAAAAAAAAAAAAAACACAATATAATAATGATCCCTTCTGGCGCCACCAGACCGGAAATGAATAGATGCATCATACAAAAAATAAAAGTAAATAAAAGAAAAGGAATTACAGGAAACTATGAAAAAAAATCAAGTTTGTTCGTTTCCCGTTGCAACAAATACATTCGAATCACATCCAATAGCAACTATGGAATTATCGTGTTAATCAATTCGAATAACATGTTAAATTAAGTACATTTAATATTTTTTTTATTTAAATGATCAGGTCACATGTAGGAAAGATTGAAAAATACTCATATATGATCAAAAAGTGATTTATCTAAATATTTTCTTCTAAAAACGCGATTTTACGAAACAAAATGACGAATAAATCTAAGTTTCCTAGGTACTGAATTACTATTAAAGACTTAAAATGTAGGTAATATTGAAAATATGTTAAAAAAGGACTTTTATTAAGTACTAAGAAGCATAAAATAAAGATTTAGCAAAAATCTGGTGATCAAAATAAAATCCATAAAAAAAGTTCTAAAATTTCTAAAGTTCTAAATTTTTTCTAAAAAATTCTAAAGTTCTAAAAATAATGAAACAAGGAAATAAATTATGCTGACAATAATAAGAAAAAAATTCTAAACAATTAACACTTGTTTGAAGGTATCATGGGCGAGACTGTAATTTCAATTTACTTAAAGTGTAAGTACATGAACATTTATAATTTTAACTGCTAGATGTTTTTCTCAAAATGACTTTTTAAAGTGTTTAGTGCATACACCATGTAAAGCAAGTTAAAAATATGTTTAAATTAATTTTAATGTATTCATTCACAAGCTTATTTAACTTTAATTCGAGAGCAGGCATGCTATATATTTTAACAAGAGAACACCTATGGAGTGCCAGTATATTTCAAACCATGAAATGATATAAAAAGGAAATGCATTTTTACTTTTCTCAGACAAGCAAATCATGATTATTGCAATTTTTATTCACTAAAATTATTAAAATGCGATGAAAAATTATTCATAATTTTATCAAAAGTATTCACTTTCTCAGAAGAATTGGAATGATTGATTTTCATGAGAAATTGTGTCTTCTATTAAAAATTTCTAAACGAGATCGTAATCCAATTTATACAATATTTTAAGCATGAAACACTGTATTATATAACTGATTTTGATAACAATTAGAATGCATTGAGATATTCACGCAATTCACATTGAATAAAAAAAACCTTGTTATATTCTTACTAATTATTATTTGCTCACATTCGTCAACAATATTTTTACATTTATTAGAGAATAATATTTTCATCTGTTCTAGAATTCAAAATTCATATCACGAGAGATATTCAGCCTATGTACAATACAATAATTTACAAAACCGTCTTTTATTTATAAAAAAGTAATTAGCTTTCAGATTTTTGGAGTATTTGATGATACACAACCATTTCGATGTTTGCTTTGCGAATATTCCCGATTTACGATTCAACTTTACATTGCCATTTGCTATATTTTATATTTCGATAAGCATTTTCAAAAGGAAAGTACCTGAAAATTTCAACTAATTTAAATGTATATGTCTCGAGCTCTTTCATCTCTCAAAATATTTTGATAATTAAAATACACAATATAATTCGATTTGCTTATTTGATATTGTATTTCTTGAAATATGTGTGCAATTTATTTGAATATTTGATGTTATTTTATATCAGTATTTAGTATTCATATTTATTTTTGAATCATTTATTCAGGAAAAATGAGGCACTTCTGTGACATACAATTAGAGATTATTGCTCGCTTTTAAATTATAACAATTTAGATAAGTTTTATACTAAGTGAAATTTTGTTAATTGCACTGTTGAAAAATTCTAGATCTGTACTTCAGTCGTATTTTACACATTCACAATTTAATATTTTATTAGACTAATCTCAAACAGAGTCTAATATCTTTATTAGACTATATAATATAATATAAAGATATTAGACTTTATATAAAGATATTAGACTTTATATAAAGATATTAGACTTTAGTATAATATCTTTTATTAGACTAAGATCAAATAATAGTTAATTCATGTTTATGCCATAACTTATATCTTACATAATTACTCCTCTTTCCACAAGACTGGTTAAAATTTACAGTTTATAATTGACAGTTAATATTATAATCTTGTTAATAAAATTTATCTCATATACATTCACTGGCCGTATACAATAGCTTTCGTTTATTGTTGATCATATGGAAATAGAAATATTAATAAATAAATACTGCCGCATTGAAGAAATGCAGTCGAATCTCCATGGCCGAATGATCATGGCGCTGGTCTCATAATCAAGAGTCCGTGGGTTCTAATCTCGCTAGAGACAATGCAATTCATAGTATATGTAAATATTTAGTTCCTCTATTTTATGTTTTCCTTTATTTCATGTTCCAGAAGATACTGGAGATTTCTTTAGTTTACCAGACAAGTGTTCTGGACTTTTCTTACTGTCTCCAGAAAAATATTCTGAAACTTTTCCTGCTTGTATAAATGCAGAGGATTTGTCAGTCACTGTGTTCTCAGTTCTGAGTTCAGTTAATAAATTGGTTTAGCTCAACTTCTTGTGTGTGTCATTTAGTTCCACACTAGAGTATCTACGTGACAATACAAATCCAACAAATCGAAATTTGAATAAGTAAATTTTTTGTTCCTCAATCTAGAAGATACTAAATATATGAATATTTGAATAGTTATTAGAAGTTAAAAATTCTGTTTGAGAATTTGACATCATAATTATTTTTGCTTAATTACAGTCATATTGAAAAAAAAATAGTTAATCCATAAGTAAAATTCCGATAGATAAATTGAATCTATATACTGATCATGGCTTCGTAAGAGTTCCTTTAACATGCAAACAAATTTTCTATTTTGCATTATATAGAACAGAGTTACTAAATGATTTAAAACGTTCTGATGTTGCATGTAGCAATAAAATTTGAAGTGGCAGTAAAATTTCAATTTCATTATATAACTAATTGTGAATGTGTTATCGTGTTCCTTATTAACAAGTAGATGCGCACATATTTAAACCGTAACTGGAAATATGAATTTCCTCATGTGGCCAGCGACATGGAGTTAAAAGGACTCAATTGTTATTATTTTTTTGTCTTTTGTAAACAGTATTGGAATTTGTTTTGGAAACACAATACATTATGGAAATCATGTAGTTACCAAAACATATTAATATTAATATTAAAAGTGTTAAATGTTATAATATTAAGTTGGAAAGATGTTACAAGAAAAATCTAAACAATCTTTTAATGAATATTTATTTCGTTTAGATATTACGGAATTACACTAATGTTAATTACTGTTAGAATTTAGCAAACAAAGATGAAGAATACAATATTTTAAAATATTATTTTAAGAATATTTTTTTTTTATTCTTTTTGCATTATTCAAATTAAAAACAATTTCAGAGACATGGAGTCAATGACTCGATAAATAACATCAAAAACTTTCAAAATGAAAATGAATAACTCGGTTATACCCACGACTTCATATTCAAACTTTTGCCCACATACAGCTGAAAGAACAACTTAAAGTTACGGAGGGGATTATTGTATTCCAGGACAAAATACCATGTGATAATCCGAGCTAATGAACAACGTGGAGTCATTTTGACTCTCCTCTCTAGTTACGAGCTAAGGATAAATATATGAACCAACTTCGAAGAAAATAAATTTTAAAATTAGCATTCCACAAAATAATCTTTCATTTCAGAAACTCTTTTCAAAATTTTTTAATGTTGTTAATTATTATCTTTTCCATTCCTAAGAGATGTTTGTGCTCTGAGAGACTAAAAACATTTTACAAAATGTTCTAAAAATATCTGGTCGAATTGAGAGGAGTAACAGCAAGGATGAGCTTTCTTATCCAAGCAAAGCAACGATTTTCTACAATAAAAAGACTGTTTTAGTGAAGAAAGCAGACCAGGAATCACCAAACTGCGCTTGCTTATTGAAAAACACATTTAGAAAATTATCATTTAAAAATTTTTTTAAATGGGCATGAAAACCTTCACACAAAAGATATTTGTCTTCATTAATTCCTAATAATATCTCATTAGTAGTTACTAGTTAAGTACGAAATCTGCAGAAAAAAAATTTTTGTTAATTTTTCAGCTGGAACGTCTGAAAATTTTTTTTATTACAAACGGGTTATTTTTTTATTCTTTTATCACATATGGCGTCGAAACTGTCTGAAGATGATTGCTATTCTTTAATTCTTTTTCCTTCGGAATAAAATAGATTTGGTTGATTTTCGAGGTGAAATTTCAAAGAATACTATAGTTTCATACGTTCTTGTGCTTCCGTTTTGATGTTTCAGTGGTTTATTTTAAGAATTATTAATAGAAAGTGCATAGTGGTACTTCTATTTACTTTACTTCTGGCTTACTTTTACTGAAAGTGCTTACTTTAGCATTGTCAAATAAATATTTAGCAAAATTTCAGTAGTTGTGGCTAGAAAATTGGAAGAATATGATGATTTTTTTCCCACATTCTTCAAAAATTACTTGACAAAGATATAAAGGTTTCTCGAAAATGAAAATATTGGCATAAATTATATCAGCAGTAATTTTGATCAATCTATATCTGACGGCAATCCAAAAGCACTGCTTAAAAACTCAGATTTTTATATTGGTACTAATAAAACTCATAGAAGACGTAAAATAGAATATACCAAGAAATTAATAGTTAAAGAGTAAGATTTAGTGAAATTTCTTCCTGAAAGCCTGAAAGCAAAACTTAAGCAACAAATATAGAGAATAAAACTCATTAACTCTTTAAGATAATAGATGTAAATATGACTAATGAAATTTTGAAAGGTACGAACCAATACATAAATCAAATGAGAGGCAAAGCATGGTACTTAATTATTTTCTTTGATTTCACTGTAATTTTACTGTTTGCATGTAATATCAAAATTAATTTCAACTATTCCTGCATAGATTTACTTTTCTAATTTGTATGTTTTACTATTATGATATATCTTTCAATTGCAATAATATAAGAAATTGTTATGTCATAAAATGTACAGTACGTATCAGCTCCTATAACAAATTATGGCTTCTCGCTGGAAGGTTAATATATATAAGATCTATAGTTTGCGGATAAGAAGCTAGTATTTTTAACATTATTTTTGATAGTAAAAGCACGGGTCCACAAAAGGCTAGTTGCGAATCATTTGGTCTACACTTGAACAAATATTAAATGAAATAATGTTCTTTTTGGTTCTTTTTTTACTACTTCATTCTCGACAGATATTTCAGATAAACGTAGCATTGGAAATAATAAAAATATGTAATGCAAAATTAGCAAGCAATCGAAGCAAAATATTCGTCATGGTTTGATGAATGACTTGCTTAGGAAGTGTGTTTTAATCTGATAGAATAATGAGCAAAAGAATGAACTGGATTTTATTTATAGTAATAATGACAGAATTTACAAGAAGTGAGTTACAACTATTCAAATTAATTAAGAAAATTTAAGAGCTAATTTGAAATTTGAATAACTGTTTTACTTAACAAGTTTAAAAATTCATCAATACCATACACGTGCCAAGACATGAAATGGCGAAAGCCTACTTCCTGTTTTCCATCTTTTGTTTTCTGAGATTTAAAAACAAATAAACAATATAATCTTTGAAAACAATGAATGGGGCCATCTGCTAATTTTCAGCTTTAGATAATCCGGGTTAAGATAAAAGGTATGGTATTTAAGAGGAGTATGTAGTGTAAGGCATTACGATATTGCTAAAGCAATTCTTCCAACATGTATTCCTTGGTGACACTTCTTAGCTTGGCTGCCGCCATCTTTGCTATTGGAAATGGCAGAACAATCCGCAATATAACCTTCGAGGAAAATGGTAAGATTGTTTCAGACAATTTGAAAACACTTCTGAATATTTTGAAATAAGACTTTGATAAGATTTATTTTTGTGTTTCATTAATGAATGTTTAAGGGAAAGCGATTCAGGTTCAAGAATATTAGATCTAAGTCGAATAATATCAAAAATTTCATTGCATAGACAAAAAGAGATGATATCTTTGATCTTAGTATATGTTAAAGTGATTGTTGTATTATAAGACAAAATTACATTTTTTGAAACAAGAATAGAAATAATTTTAGAGCAGTTATTTGTCTTGGTTGAAATTTAAGACATAGGATGACTTAGATCGAGAATGATAGTTATTGTAGAATTTTATTATAAAAGTTATATTTACTTATTTATTTATATTATAAGAAACAAATGATTCCTATTAATATTAAAAAACAAAGACATTGATGTGCCAAAAATTATTTAAGGTTTTTACTGAGAAAATTAAAAATAATTTCAAGGTTTGAGAAATGGAAGCCATAGTAAATAGAAGATTTTGTTTTCTTAGATGTAGATTTGAGATTATGGAATGGAAATCTCAGGCAATGAAATAAAGTGTAGATATTATTCACATATTAAATGAAGATTCCCTTACTTAATTATGACTAGTGTCTGAGAATATTTTAAGAAAGTAATCAAAAATGTTTTTTTGTGGCCAAATAGAAGTTGATTTCATAACGAATTTTAAATCGTGATAGAAATGCATGAAAGAAAGCATGCAATTACAAATTCACGACAACAAATCTTAAAATGTTCAAGAAGAGTGTGTATTTGGGAGGGTGGGGTGATCTGGTAGCCTAATTTCGTTGAGCTTCATGGACTCAGATTTGGAATTAAATATCATAGGACTCATAATGCATCCTTGCCTTTTGTCCATTAAATCCAAATGACTCTAACTGGCGTAGTGATGGAATTTGATAAAAAGAGATGACTTTTCAATTTTTGTCTTGAATATCTAACTAAAACTAGGTATTAAGATTAAAACAGTATCTAGTAGCATAATCTCTTTGTACTTCATTGACCCGAATATGAAATTAAATATCCTCAGAGTTACAATTCATCTTCACTTTTCGTTCATTAAATCCATCATATCCAAGTGGGTTCCAACTGGCTTGCCTATGGAATATCTACAAAAGAAATGAAATCTGATGTCTTGTCTCGAGAATCTAATCAAAACAGAGTATTATGAAGTCCACAAGGTATTTTCGTAGTGTAATTAAAAAAAAGGCACATTAATCTGATTAAAACAATTTAAACTATCTTATATCTAATATGAGAATACTGCTGTTGCCGATTAGGTTTGTGGAAATCCAGACTCGAAATCCTCAGATTAGAAAAACTATCAAGTTTAAAGTTATGCTATTTTATTGCTATTTATGCAAATGCTGTGTGAGTTTCTAGATTTTTGTTCTATCTGAAATGAAATTAGAAAAAACATATTAGAGAGTTTTATTGAGAGTTAAATTTTTTTAAAAAAACCCACAATATAATTTGAATTTACTTAAAAATTATTGCTTTAGGTATATCCATCAATATTTTTAAGTAATACTTTTAAATATACTTTTGTTTCTTTTGGTGGAAAACGATAATTTATTCTTATTTCATGTCATCTATATTTTTATAATTTACGTTTGTGTGCTTCACATTTTATATTCTTCGTTTAATTTATTTTGAATAATTTGTTTATTTTTACTCACAGAGATGAAAAGACTGGCCTTACAAAATCCTGATCTGTATGATGGAGACATGGCTGGAATTGATGGCCCATTTGTAAGTATTTATT
Source organism: Argiope bruennichi (assembly GCF_947563725.1). Classification (NCBI taxonomy): domain Eukaryota; kingdom Metazoa; phylum Arthropoda; class Arachnida; order Araneae; family Araneidae; genus Argiope; species Argiope bruennichi. The sequence continues at coordinate 71,931,663 of NC_079152.1, forward strand.
TTTGATGGAGGGATGATAAAATCTCATCAATTCAAATAAATGACATGCATTTCGATATTTTATGATAATCAATATTTTATTGAAACATCATGACCTTTGAAATATTAGTTTTGTTTAACATATATATCTTGTAGCAGAAGTAGGATTTTCTGTTTATTTACTGAATTGAATTCAATATGGTCAATATTCATAATTTCACCCTTAATATTCATTAAACGAACGTTAACTCTCTTTTGAGGTATGTTTAATGAATAGCATCATCCAAATTTATTTCATTCAAACGTCCGATTATAACATCATCCAAATTTGTTTCTTTGAAAAGATTAAGGGTATTTAGATTAAATACACTTATTAAGAATACCTCAAAGCATTTAGAAGTAATTTTTTTGGAATATATGCACGATTCGAAAATAAAATTATATAAAATATTTGTATAATTAATTAATGACAGATTTTTTTTTTAAATTGGGAGTTTGTATTAAGGACATGGAAGAGCAGTACGGTTTATCGAAAAAAAAAACCCAAAAAACAAATATATCCATAATGAATTAATTTTTTTCAGCGAATTATAAGAAAAATCTAGCTTTTGCTTTTTAAAATATATTCACCGTTTTAAAATAAAATTGTCTTTTAGAATCTATTTAAATATTTTGTTATAATTTCAATGTAAGCATTACATTTAAGGGAATTTCGAGTAATATTAGGTTTTATTTTGATTACTTTATAAAACATTTTGATGAAATTCAGGATAACCGTAACACAGTTTTTTTTATTTGAAGGTATTTTCAATTAAAACTAACGAATGAGATGAAATCCAATTTCATAAAAGTAGTGTAGAAGATATAAAGAGACAAATTTTTAAGTTCCATCTGTTTAGCTATTTAAAATAATATAAAAAGTATTAGAAGCTGAACATTTCAAATAACTTAAAGCATTATCTTATTTTTGATTTCGAATCCAAAAGTTGTATTTATTTTGTCCCTGTTTTAGGATATCGAACGTAATGTTATTCCTGGACAATTCTACAGGTGGCCTAATGCTCGTGTCCCCTACGTTATTGACAGGTCTCTGCGTAAGTATCCACAATAACTTTTGATTTGATTTTTTATATAAAACAAACGGATTTTGATTTCTTTATTTAAACCAATTTAGAAGTAAAGCAAAAATGTAGTAATAAATATTTTAATCCTTTTTCATGTCATTATCTCCGATAAGGGTTATGCTAACACTATAAGAAAAGTAAGTATAGTTAATCTTGAATCATACCAAGCATATTATTTTGGGAGTGCCTGTCTTAAGGATGCTGACTCATTTTTTCTCACACAGAATTAATCACTAATACAAACTGTTCCTGTAACCAACTTCTGCATCAAATATTTAGAAAATTAATTAGCCTCAAATTTTAAAAAAACACCAAAAATGTATAAAAATATAAGAACAATACTTATTTGCGTCCTGCTGAAAGAGTTTTCCCAATTTGCGTTGATATGGTTCAAGGCAGGAATAGGATTCAAGAAGAAGTCGTTGTCGCTGCAAAAATAATGTGAAGAGTATGGAACATTGCAAAAATTCAGTTCAGCCAAATGCAAACAAATGGGATCTACATTCTGATCCAACTGCTTTTTCCCCCATGAAATTTATGTTATTATTCAAAATAAAATAAATAATAAATAATAATAAAATAAATAAAAAATAATAAATAAAATAAATAATAAATAATAAATAAAATAAAAAATAATAAATAAATAAACGAAAGGAATGAAAAAGTTTATCTCTTTGAATTATACGTTCAACGATTTTTACAGCAATATTTTAAAGATGAATGGCAGTCACTCATTAACTTTCAATTTGCCAAGCCGCCTGCTAACAATGTTTGGCAAATTGCTGTTTGGAGGATATCATATGAAATATGTGATTCATAAAGAGGATATTGGTAATTTAGCCATCACAGAGAATCGCATAGCATTACAAATTCGCCAAGCTGATGTTGGGCTGCTACATTCTGAGGAAGAACTGAATCTATCATCACATTCAATCTGAAATCTTAGCAATGTCTTTTTCGGAACATAATAGAAATCAACTTATTAAAATACTATTTTATTGCAGTTTGTGGAAAGGATTGGAACTAATGCTATTTTTGCATGAATTGAAATCTTGAAATCAGAATATTGAATGGAATAAATTATGTTACGTTTGTTTAAACAGATTCTTAGAATCGAACTCCAAACATTTCACTTTTTGGTAATCGTTATATGGGGTTTTAAGAATGGAATTTATAATTAATTCCATCAAGAGCAGACTTTGCATAATATTGTTTATTATGACACGAGGCAATTTATTTGTGCTACTAAGAATTTTCAATTAAATAGTGAAAAAAACTCTCCAAACGTATTTAATAATAAAATATCTTTGCATTATCTTGCTATTCACAGAATATTTGCTTCATAATTTCATTGACTGTTTAAGATAAGCAGAAATTTATGTAATTAACAAAAAAAAATGTACTTCCGTATTATTAACTTTGGGATTCTTAGAATCGAACTCAAAGCTTTTTAACATCTTGTTGCATAAAATGCATTGATCAAAATTTGACAAAATCTTTGTAGGAGGAAGTCGTATGATTTATGTTTATGTAATAACTTTCAATTTCTAATAAAAGGTAATTATAAATAAAAAGGAGTTTAATTACAAATAAAAGACAATTTTATCTGGCTAATGCGATATAAACATTCTTTGGACATAAATAAGAGTGTTTGTTCCATTGTATTAAAAGTCTGAGAGAGAAAAAAATTATTATTTCTTAAATAATTCATTTTTTAAAAAGTAGGTTTATTTGTTTATGGTTTAGGGCTTTGACAATCTACATCAGATTGTCCCCTGAATATCTGTTATGAAAATTAATATAACTTCGATAATAACATTCTTAAAGAGATAATCTTTAAATTATGTTCAGAATAAGATATTCAAAGCATTCAGAATATTTTAAAGCAACATCAGTCTTTGCTTGCTTGAATATTTTGTATTGATTATTCTTAACATGTTTATTTGATTCCAATAGAAGGTCAGAGCAACATGTTCAATGCTGCCTTCCAAAACTACCAACAGAGCACGTGTGTACGCTTTGTGCCAAGGAGTAACGAAAGAGATTACATCTACATATTCCCTGGACAAGGGTAAGTATCAAAATTACGTGTTGACAACTATTATCTAGAAAAAAAAATCTACAAATTAGTATATGTATTAATAACTGTTTGTTACGGAAACCTAGAAAATTGAAACGGTTACTGACACATTTGAAAACATATAACTTATGTCATTAAGAAACAAAAACTCCAACTTTGAAAGAAGTTCTTTTAAAATATCTTTGCATTTTTTTATTACTCAGACATTTGTAGTCACAACAAAAAAAAATCTTCTTTTTAAAAATAATTTTATGGTACTCCGTAGCTTAGCTAAAAGAAATCATGCATTATTTTTCCTTTGCATATTAGTACCGAGTGCAGATTAAAGTATTCGAGTTTAAATAACCTCTCTTCGTAAAAACTTTAAAAGGAGTTTCCTGTTCAGATATCTTCCTTGTCATCTGACTATTGCTCAGAATGAAGAAATCTGATTAAACATAGCTTTTGTATAGCTTCGAAATGATTGTTCATCTAACTAATTTGTTTAAGAAATTAGAAATAATTTAGGTAGAATTTCATTTCTTTAATTTAACAATATTAGTATGCATTTGGTTACATCTAAAACACTTAAACTTACATGGTGAAATCAACAAATAAATACATTTATACTTATAATTTTACAATTGATCATCTTAAATATTTCATGAACAAATGTATTTCTAAAGATCTGTTGAATTTTCATTTTTATTTTTATTTTTAATTTCTCCATGCCTCAGAGGAACTTTCAGAAACTTAAATTTTAGAAACTGACGCCTACAATGGTAAAATTATTGACTGAATCCTTGGTATCAAACCAAAAATCATATCCATAGTAAATTGCCACAGTCTAAAAAGCCTTTCTTATATGTTTAATGAGCTCATTTTTTTATTGTTAATTTAGCTGTTCTTGCTCTAAGATTAGAAACATCTTTACAGCTAGTCTAAAAATAGAGGAAAATCAATGGATAGTTCAAATATTACGGGAATACATATTTAACAAATGCATATTCTTTCAGTTTTTAAGATAGAATTAATGATTTCCAAATCTAAAACAAGAACTAGTACAGTATTTTACCGGAAAAAAATTAGATTCTTCAAGCTTTTTCAATCACTATTTTTGGTACAAAAAATATTCTGAAGTCATATTTATTGAAACGTGATTTTTTTTTTCATTCTTCCAGTCCCCACAATGCGGAAAAAAATGGCCCATTAAATAATAATCACAAATAAAGTCTGTGATAAATGATATTGATGCAATTTTAATCCAGAAATTTAACTATTTTTCAGAATTATTAGTATTGATTCCTAATCTAATAGAGAGATTGAACCTAATAGATATTAATACTGCCTTTAATCTTACAACCGTTAAAATTTCAATGGAGCCTAATTTATTGGGGTAACCTGGACTAAATTCCTGTATACGACCTGTATTTAAAGAAATTCTATAAGAACAGATACAGTTTTGCTTATGAACATTTATTAGCCAATTAGCATTATTGTACTAAAATAATAAGTTGTACCTGTCATTTAAAGGGAATCTAAAACTTTATATTATACTGCGCCACGAAAAGTAACATTTCCATCAAGATTAATTTAATACTGCGTATTTAACGTTCAGGAAGTGCAAATGAACTGATCACATTTTCTGCAATAAATTGCTTATTAATGAAATGGTTGAAACTTTCACTGCATCTGTTGTTGTTTCTTATGGCACTTGCCATGTACAAGCCCGCTGTTCGAAAACGGCCGATTTAAGCCTGAGGAGGGAGTGCCTCTTGTTTCTATAGTAGTGCCTTCTAGGGCCAAGAGAACGACTTAGCTACACACACGTCACAACACTTTTTACGGGGCGGACTTCATTCACTCAACCACAGATCGTAATTTAGACCTGAATCAGAGAACGATCACCCCTGATCCAGTACCTCCAGTGGTATTACTCTCGACATGGAGGACTCTGTGACCACGACAGATTTAACGCGCGTCAGCCACCAAGCACGCGGGGAATCTTCGGCCGGTGGGGTTCGAACTCGCAACGTAAGGGACGCGAACCCGACGCTTTACCAACCAGGCTATCCCGGCCTGTTCCCTGCATCTAGAATATCAAAATAAAATGGACGAAATTTTTTAAAAAATATATTGAGTGATTTTTTTATTTTTTTATTTTTCTAGTTGTTACTCTCACGTTGGTAAGACAGGCGGCCAGCAACCTCTGTCTTTGGGACAAGGATGTCTGTTCGTGGGAACAGTTATTCATGAACTGGGTCATGCACTTGGATTCTACCACGAGCAGAACAGATCAGATAGAGACGATTATCTGATTATTTACCTTGATAACGTTGTGCGAGGTTCGTATTTTATGTCTCTTATTGATATAACTTATATATATTTTTTAATTAATGAAAAATACAGCGGCTAAAAAAATGTTGTACTATCAAATAATTTTGATTTCTATGTAATGTATATAAAAATTCTGAAATTATTAATAGTTTTAGATCTAATTCTCATGTTATTTATGTGATTAGTTATAACATTCAGAGTTATATTAGTTAAAAATTTGAGAAAAAACTCATACTGCATTTTGTATCATTGTAAATACAAATTTGTTTGCATAGTTCTAAATACAATATTTGAATGTGCGAAATTGTAAAACAGGGTCCTAATTCATGTTATTGTGATTTGAAATTTTATGGCTTAAAAAACAAATTTGGCTATACTGTTCCAAATATACAGTTCATTAAAGGCACGTAGTGATATAGGATTTTAAAACCTTTCAAGTTGGCATTAAAAATGATAAATCCATAGAGAATTTAAGTCGAGTAATTACAATTCAAAATAACGTGAAATGCAATTCAGTAGTCCAATCAACTTTGTAAAGAGAAAAAAAAAATGTCAATATGCAAAAAAGAAAAAAAAAAAAAATAACAAACTGAAAAAGTTAAAAAAATAATTCTGTATAAAATAATTGAAAAAATCATTCTAATCTTTTAATTTTGTGTTGCTTTAATTTAGTTGTTTTAATAGTCATATAAAATGTCTTAAGATTTACCTATTGAAATGGGTTTTCTTTAAATTTTTATCTCAGGTAAGTTTCATCGGAGGTTTTCTTTATAGAATATTGTTATTCGTGAATGGCAGGAAGAGATTTTTTTCTAAGATTTCATTTCGATTGTAATGTATTTGCATCTTCAGTTGTAGTAGAAGGGTTAGTTGCATTATAGTTTTGCTGACGAAGATCTCTACTGGTATAGCGAGGAATTTGATTGGCGATTTAATTTTACCCTTAATTAAGGAATCGTTTATTATGTTTTTTTGAGTGAGAAATATTATCAGTCTCCATGTTAGCAGCAGTTGAATCTTGTGAAAAAAAAAAGAAATCCTGCAAAACTTAGAGCTAAGCCCTGCACCATGAAATACTCAAATTTAAACCAATGTCTGGTTGATAACTAATATCAGATTAATACATTTTTTTTCATTGTGAAATCTAAACACGCCTGTGAAATTATTTTAAATAAACACACATGTTACCTAATTCAAGAACTAAAGAGAATTTTAAAAAATTACTCTTCCAAATTTGAATAAAAATATTCATTGGATTATAATTTATGAGTCTTTTTAACTTTGATTTTACCTAATTCTATAATTTGAGAAAATGCCATTGAAAGATATAAATACAGCAATAAAATATAAAATCATTAAGTACAAATACAATTGTAATTTTCTAAATAACGGACACGAAATAATATTCAAATACTTGCATAAAGCAAAATATTTATATATTAATAATAAATAACAACAAAAAAAAACTAATATGCTTCTGCCAGAACTCAACTTTTCAATGTAGCACCTACTTTAAATTCTCTTATACATTATTCAAAATAATATTTGTCATAAAAATGTACTATTTTTCATAGGTATGGAATCCAATTTTGCTAAGCTGGCTCCCCACCAAAATATCCTTTTTACATCCTTCGACTACAATTCCATCATGATCTATGGCAATAAAGCATTCTCCAGGAATGGCATGGCTACCATGGAAGCCAAGACTGGCCAGAAGTTATCCGACCCTTACGATAAGAACAGTATGTCCAGGTCTGACATTGAACGGGTGAAGAAAATGTACGGATGTTGATTCCTCAGTCATATTACTATGCAGTCTACATTACTATGCAATATTTGTTTTTCTCTTTAATATGCTCCCAATAAAGTAGTTTACGGAAATATTCGCATTATTTCTTGATTCAAATTTTCTGGCATCAAATTTCACTTAGAGTGAACATTAAAGAAGGTATACTTTGACTGTCTGCAACATCTTTTTAACCATGACGAATAAACTGCTTAAAATATTTACAAAAATTGTTTCCAATGTTTCTCTCTTCTTTATTTAGTTGTAATGCGTAATGCAATGCTGATCTATTCAACCAATTCTTTGCTCCAAACTGCAATTATTATTCGAGGGAGAGTCAAAAAGTAAAGGGAATTTGAGAAATGGTGCCTTTATTCTAATGATAAAAAACTGAAGCATACATTATTTTTCTGCATAACTATCCTTCAACGGACTTTTTCCAGCGTCTCTCACACTTTTTGGTTCCGTCGGAAGAAAAACTTTTAGGCTTTATTAGTAACCAATTTCGCATTGCATCAATGACATCTCCATCGATTACAAATTTTCTTCCCTTTAGCACTTTCTTCAATAGTCCAGACATATGAATATCGCTTGGAACCAGGTCTGAACTGTATGGCTGGTATTCTAGCACGTTAAATCTCAACTCCTGTATTGTTTCGGCCGTCCGTTGGTTTTAATTGATAGTTGATATGATTCGAAGGTATCAATTTAATTCGCAACACATCACAATAGTTTTACTTTCAAATTGTTGCTGTCACATAAAGTAGTTCTGTCCTGTTTGAAGCACTCGCTTTATTCATTTGTAGATCTTGCTTCATGATCATCAACTGTCACTATACTGCGCTTGCATTAATAATTTCCGCAAATTTAACACCTTCCGCAAGCAAAAAAGCGAATCATTGCCTTCGTTTTCCCCTTGGTGCAAATCGATAGTTGGAGTGGTATATTTAACGACTAGTGCGGGAATAAGAGTGACACGTTGCCTAGAAGTGTTGTTGACTACACTATTTCAGCCACTACATTAATTCAGTATTACCAAACCCCAGAAACATACATTTTAAAGGTCCCTTTACTTTTTGACTTACCCTCGTATATTAATATCACAAGATCATTATAACTACGTTGCGTCACAAACTGGATTACAATGATACATATTCTAAATAAAATAACAATTTCTTCAGTTGTTCTTTTAATAAGACAGATGATAACAATTAATTTAAAGAAAAATCAGAAATGAAAATGTAAGATCTTTACACTTATTTTGTTCACTTGCTAATTGAGTGTTTCGCTTTAAAGCTAACTCAAGGCATTTTTATGATTAGTTCGTAAATTTGAATTTATCTCAGATAGCAAAAGCGAAACATGAACAAATGTTTTACTCTCAAAACAATACATACCACACTGCATGAAGATTCGAATGAATGATAATAAGGCATTCTGGTAACAGAATCACTTCACCTAATTCTTAAGAATCTCTAAGAACAATAACGATTCATGTTTCTGAAATATAAAGCACGAAGTATTTTATTTATTGATAATAAAACTATTCATTAAAATAAAACACTGTTTTCTTTTTAATTACTACATACAAATAAGGCATCAAACAATAGAAATTAAAAATTTCATTATGTTGGTATAGTATAGGATATCATAAAATCTTGTATACAGATTTTAAGGATAAATCAGGCTTCAAAAATTATATTTACAAGGTTACAGAAGTGTAAATTGATTCTACTATTGAGATTTTTTTATTAATGAATTAAAAGGAGTGAAGGATAAAGGGGCAATGGATACATCAGATAAAATATGCAACACATATTTAATGGAACACAAATTTATACCAGACCTACAATCCTGTTATATAAGTAGCACTTCATCTGAAGCACATATCACTTCAAAAAATAAATCCTTTGAACATTTAAGTTCTCAGAAATTTTACTGTTGATATTATAGTCCACTTAAAATTGCAATAAGTCAGAATGCGCATGACTTGTGAGATTGTTATTCGCATGTTGTTGTATTAATGTAAATTTATAACTAAATGGCGATGGTATTTGACGATGCTCTTTTAATTCGGAAACTTCATTCTGCAAAGTAACTTCAAACGCAAGCTCCAATTTCGTTCATCCCAGCTGATTCTTCTTATGAATGTTTCTTTGAAACTTTCATTTGCCCTAACATCTTGCTTTCGATTTATTGCTCGCCTTACAATAGTTTTATCATATTATCAAATTGAAAACAAATAGCCTGTCTCACTTTTTTCCACCAAGGCAAGCATGTAAACAAACCTGTCAGCTGTTGCCAAATGACGATTCACAAATATTCTATCTCACTTTGCATCCACTGAAGTGTTAGCTTTATATATATTGTTACGTGATGTTGAACCTGTGATGCTGCTTCCCAGCATAGTTGTTCCATAGGAGGTCCCAGAGCTTGGCGATAAACTTAGCGACCATTTGATGACTTGGCGACGAATTTGGCGACTTTGGCGCCAAAATAGATTATACCCGAAACATCGAGAATTTTCCCGATACGTCCAGTAGGAACGGAGATACGCCTGAACGTATCTCCGTTCTACGTATGCCTGAACGTATCTACCAATCAGGAGAACGTTCCTGATTGGTTGAGAGGCTTCTAGCACCGCCTCCTAAGACCTATAAAAGGAACTGCAGCTGCCGGGGAGTGGTGGAGAATTGAGTAGTCGGAAGCGACAGAGAAGGGTGGTCGTGAACCAGATCGGAGAGTAGTCGGAAGCGACAGAGAAGAGTAGTCGGGATCGACGGTGAAGAGTGGCCTTCCAAGGATAAACGGAGCAGCGACGGAGTCAAGCTAGTGCTGAACTAAGCTGTGCGCTACTGTCTACAGTAGAGAGTCTTGTTGTATGCTGCACGTCTCGGCTGAAGATAATCGTCTTCTGTGCTGTATATAGTTGTCTTTGTTCTATCCTGTGTGTCTTCGTGTAAATAAACGTCGTTGTTTCATTTTCTACTGCCGCCTGCTGATTGATCATTCTCCACAACGTATAACTCCCACTATCCAAACTAAACCCGGAAATTCCGTAACAATATATATATATAACAATATATATATATATATATCCTATATAAACTATTAGTACATAGGAACTCTATAAGAAGTTGAATATGAAGATAAGTTGAAAAATTTGGTGATAATTATATTTCCCGTGGTTCTAGAAACAGTTCATGTGACATTTAATGTGCATTTATAATTATGACAAATCTCAATATGAAATAAAGTATTTTCATAGAATTCTAATCATCAGTAACTTCGGATGTTAAACCTATTGGCAACAGTTTCACCAAAATATGGCATAATATCTATATATATCTTTATCTTTATTTACAATAAACATGAATTTGTATATATGTATATTGGCTCTATATAGACTAGATCATTAGAACTAGAAATTAAAACTTTCACATATATTCTTGAGATGGAAATGAGCTATTATTTTTAAGATTTCAATTAAAAATTAACTAAAGTTTTAATGTTTTCTTGCGATAACGTCCGAAAATATTACAATACGAAAATGACTTTTAAATGATCCTCAGAATGTTATCTTTATAATGATACCATTTTTTACCATATAAAATCTTTTTATAATTAATAATTTGTTTAAAAAATATATTAAGCACTTTCTCTGTTTAAAATACAAATATACGTAAGAATTTTGAACTAATATATCACAAATGATAATGCAAAAACATAAGTAATCTAGAACACCAATGTTATTAATAAAAGTCGCTATTAAAACTGCATTTTTTTTCAAGATTTTTGTTTTATAATCCAAATTATTATCGATATTAATACAAAAACTACTGAAGCATACAAAATAGTGAAATTCAACTTAACATAAATTATTGTTGGCAAAGTAGATTTTAGAGAGGCAAGCTATTTATTTACTTGATTCTGAGAAGAATCAGCAAACGAATTCAAATTTAAATACCATTAAAAAACAGAAAAAATGCCGAATTGTTCTTTGTTTTAGGTTAACAATTAGGTTGTATTGCCAAAAGGCTAAACACAGCAGAGTGTATCCAATTTTTATAAATTTTAATAAAGGTGATAGAAATTATAGGAAATGTATAGTAAAATGAATAAAACTGCATAAATCTTCTAAAATATTGTGAATTATATATCTATCGAAACTTGATTCTTTAAAAGTATATCATTGAAGGAGTTATTCATATCAGGTTACAATACATATTTAAATGAAAACTTATGCAAACATTAATTCTTTTTAACCAGCTGATTGCGAAAGGTGGCTGATACTATATATATATTGCCGTTAAAACTCCTCTAAAACCGTTAATGTGCAGATCACCTAGATAAGATACATATGAACTAATTCGCAATTCGGTGCAAGCAAGAACTAATCTCCAATTCGGTGCAAGCAAGAACCGAATTGGTGAGTAAATGAAAGAAAAGCTTCTTTGCAAACGTGCTTAGCGAGGATTCAAAATAAAATATTGTTTTCATGACAAAATGAAAGTATAGTTCTAGAATTGAAGAGGTAAAGTGAATAAAAGTTTCCAAGAAGAAAGGAGCTTCTCGAGATTATCTAGTAGTTCAAAAGTATGATGTGCTGGTTGTACTAGGCTGTGAAAAACTCATTGAGCCGTTATCACTTGCACAAGATTGATAGTGTGATTCTATCAACTAAAATGTTGACTGTATTAACTTGATTCTTTAGATATCAAAAAGTAAGCATTTAATTTCAGCGTATAGAAACGTTGCTATTGTTCCAGCAAAGATCTTATTTTCTCTTTAATGAGTGCCTAGTAGGCAATATGCAAATTGACGAATGTCTAGTAGGTAATGTGCAGGTAAGTCTTGATAATTTGCAGATTACCTAAGTAATTTAAGAAATAAAATAATTTTTCGGACTTTAACGAATCCCTCTAGTTAATGTGTATATTACCTAGCTAATTTGAAGATTAACAAATTTCCGCATTTTAGCGGTAACATATGTACTATATATTCCATGTTTGTAGAATTACATGAATTTTAGTAATCTCTTAAGTATATAGCTTTATTAGATTCAAATTTCATGCATTTAAAACTAAATATTGTATAAAAAATCATTTTTAAAAGTACTAAGATTAAGTTCAGCACTCTTTCACTAGGTCAGTCAAACACGTCTTTCCTTTGATCGTCAACTTTGTAATTATTGACTAAATTTCAAAAGAGAGAAAATTTTAGGATTGGACTTTGTTAATTTGTATGCAATATAATTATTTTATGATCAATAAGCTTTAAAATCGATTTTAACAGACTATTTAAAATTCTAGTGCACAATCCTTTAGAAACGAAACAAATAATAATAGATGAATTTTTATATTTCTAATATTTCAGCATTTTATTCATTCTCAGTAAGTATCGGATTTACATAAAATGTACACAAGATATAACTTAGAGACCCATTTTCTTGGGGGTGAGGACAGGCTCCTATGAAGGCATCCAATGTTTCAAATAGTGTAAAACCTCATTAAGGTAGGTGATTACGTTAAAAAGTCGATTTCTGTCACAATTTGTTGTCACATATCTTAAGTCTAAATACGACATTACACTCAGTTATCATTTTAAAACTCTTAGTAAGATTAATTTCTCTTAATCTGATCTGATCTGAAAAAAATAACACTCGAATCTAAAAAGTAAGGAATTATATTTGCATTTTTAATCTTTTGATTCCGTTTATCAATATAAACAACTATAATCTTTGACCAGGATGAATGATACAGCTGTCAATTTTCTTTTGGGAAATATTGTTCGGACAGAATGGAATAGTATTTAAAGGGTGGAACAGCAGTGCTGGCAGTGATAGGATAAAGACAAATTCAAGATGAAATCGTTTCTGTTGGTTCTGGGCTTGGTTGCAGTAGTTGCAAGGGCTGCAGTTATTCCTAGGGAAGGACCCGGAAAAAACAATACATTACCTTTCGATGCAGAATACGGTAAGTCCAATAGATCATGTACTTCTGTTGCTTAAAACTATTGGCCATTTGTTTTAATTTTGCTAACACTTTTTTTCTTTATTAAAGTGTGACAACTCCTTTCAAAATAATTAAAATAGTTTACAAAAATCTACAAAACAATGAATTTCGATTTATCATTTTAAGAACCTAGTTTAAAATTTCAAAGAATTAAAAATTCTATCCAATGTTTTTGGCATTTAATATGCAATTTAGAATTAACGAATAATGAAGCTAAAATAAACCGGTGAAAGTTTTTTTTTATGTGATTTTAAATAAACATTTATCGTTTCATTACCATGGATTCATTTAAAATTATTATTTGCATTATTTCCAACACAACACTTCGCATATTAGAAAGAAAACAAAATGGTGCATATTCATATAAATTATTGATTCATATGAAGTAGACAGAAAATTTATAACCTAACCTACCTAAAAAAATTTCTTTAAAAATATCTTTCAGTTTTACTAAGAGTTCCAAATATAATTCTCAAATCTTCTTAGAACATAGACATTTTTTTAACGAGGAAACGATTTGTAAACAAAAGAATACATTAAATTGGATATTAATAAAGTTAATAAGAGTTCTTTCTATTGGAGAACAGTGGATTCCCTTACCAGTGTTCCGCACCACACAGGGGGAGAGTCACATTACACCAATGGATTCAGTGCGCACTAGACCCACTCACAGCAAAATCGCATTTCGAACTTGGGTTCTCAACCAATAGAGTCGACACTTAAAGAAAAGACCGCTATGATCACGCTCGCTCTAAAAAAAATACTATATATTCATTATAAAATGTTTAAATAAATAGTAAATATGACAGCAATTTAATCATTTTTTATATACTTATAGCATCTTTCAATTTACTTAAAGCACACGATATTTATTTTGATCCCAACATTTTTGATTAGAAGAGATTTTTTTCATTTTTTTATGCCATGATAAAATTTCCCCTGAAAATTTTTTTTATTTTATATTATACTGCTTACATTTATATAAAAAGAATTTTTCAGACATGAAGTAAGCAATCTTTAATAATGCGATTAATTGAAAAACCTAAGCTTATATAATAACTCTCGTTGAAATTTAATTCACTCTCTCTGTCATTTCCAATCCACAAAATTTAGCAGGGGATTTCTAAAAATTAGAAGACTTAATTAATAATAAATTTGGCAAATATCCAATGTGAAATATTATTTGGCATAATTGCTCAGAAGCAGAATATTTTCAATAGTTTTTATGCAAGATCTGCTGATCCAAATACTTACATGGGTATTGAAAACACGCCTTACTAACACAGGTATATTAAGTAATTGAAGTCATTACTTAACATCAGTTTCTATAAATTAATTAATAATTTAAAATGCAAAAATAAATTATAAGCATGTTACTTAATTATAATGCACAGCCAAAAATATTTATGCTACAACTTTTCCCAATTTGGCAATTAAGGGGTTTAGATAGTTATTTGCCAAACATTTAAAGAAATCTGCCAAATCCAGAGGAATGCTTTTAAACCATTTTTGCTCTTAAACTCTGGATGAATCACTGAACTTCGGTCTAAAAATACGATTTGCAATTTAGAAAAGTTCTATTCTATTCTAAAATTTATTCATGTCAAATAAAATTGTAAAAAACAAGATGATGCTAAGTGGAATATAAAGTTAAAATAAAATTAATTTATAAACTTTGCATTATAAGAATTCTGTACATTTACATTGTAACTGTAATGATTAAAGTAAAGTAAATGAGTAAAGTAAAAAATTCCTCTAAAGTTCTTTTAATCTTTTATACATCTTTCTTTTCATTCTGAATTCTTTTGCTGTTAATAATTACTGTAAATCAACGAAGGAGAGGAAATATTTTTAAATATTACGTTGCTCTTTAAAAATATATTGATTTTTTTTTACAGTTATGCGATGTTTATTCCTTAGAATAATTAGAATGATGTATTTTATTTGTATCCATCATTTATTTTACAGAGATCAAGAGGTTAGCTTTGCAGAATCCTGACTTATACGATGGAGATATGGCTGGTATCGACGGACCATTTGTAAGTATTTATACATTTTCGAACACTTATATGGAAATTCTAAGTGGGAAATAATCACACACAACATTAATTCACAAAAAGACAATAAATTAAAAAAGTATTAAAATTTAATATTAATTAAAATGTTAGTAAATGATTTAAAATGTTATTATACACTATATCTCTGAAAGAATATATTTAGGATATTTTAAGGAAATTTTTTATAAATTTGTGATAAATGTTCTTATAGTAACAAACATGCAAAGTCAATTAAGAGCAATTTAAAGGACTACATGCTACAACTGTAAAAAAAAAAGTTTGTAGTATTCTAGCATTCGGGATATATATAGCCACATCATTACGTGAAAACTAAATTCAATAAATCACATTTTGTCAAGATTCTATCATTAATGTCGTCATGGGTTTCAGTAATAAATGTGTTTTTATGAGTATTTTTCTGTAAGCTTCGCTGCAAAAGGATAATTAAAAATAATATAGATTTATAGATTATAGATATATATTTATAATCTATAAATCTATTCATTTAAATATATAAATTTAAATATATAGAATTTTTTATAGGATTGTTCTATTCTTCGGAAAAATAATGAAAAAAAAAAAATAGAAATAGATCGGGAAATAAAAAATAATAAAGTAAGCCGAAATTATTTATGTTAAGAAGTTACAAATAAAGCCTAAAAATATGAATTTTTGACACACCCTAGAACACGTTGCTCATTGAAATGTTTATTGTCATTCATTCCTCGACAATTAGTCTTTAATATTAGTAAGAAGCAGTAAAGTAAAAAGTCTAATACAAGATATTTTTTCTGAAATATTCAAATATAAAATTGTATTTATAAATTTATTTCGCCGAATTAAGTGGCTCCATTGCTACAAATCGCAAAGTGTTGTATTTAAATAAAATGATAGATTAATCGGGTAAAACAGCCCACAAATCGAAACACTATGTAAAAATTTTCGCAGATTTTGCAGGATTGGATTTATCCCCAAACATGCTATTCAAAGGAAAATATATAATAATACTTTCTAAATTAATCAAATAATGATAAATTACCATTTGAAAATTTTAGGATGCTGAAAGAAACGTAATTCCCGGAAATTACTACAGATGGCCATACGCAAAAGTTCCCTACGTCATAGATCAGTCTCTCCGTAAGTATTTTTCTGAATTAATAAAAAATGTTACGAAAACATGATCACTTGAAATACGTCAAATATACCGAGTTAAGCAATTAGATAATTGCAAATTACTGTCCGTCGTATTATATCATAGAATAGCAACATAGATCATACAGGTGCTCCTATCCTACATTAATTTGGGAACGACGACAATTATTGCCACACACATGAAATATATATAGAGTAAAATTACCATGCGCTCGCTACATGGTGAGATCGATTTCAGCTTCAAGTATCAACAATTAACTGAGTTACGTTTCTAGCTTGAAAACGATACAAAAAAAAGCTAAAATTTCAACTGCAAAATTTCTGAACGCCTTCTATTTTATACAAAAATTACTTGTGAATATTGATACTCAGAATAGAACGCTTTAAATGTAAGTTTATATTTTCCGAAATTCTGACACCATAAGCTGTAGACAGAAGGAGTAAATTTCAAATACAAAATGGACCCAATATAACTTTTCCTATGGGAATAACACAAACAGATATTTTCTACCATTATTGCAAGACTTCTTATAATACATTATCATTGTTAGCGCACTTAGCCAATATGGAAAGATCTGTGAAATGCGAATTTCAAATAAGATCTCGAATCTGCATTTTCCATTAATCGAGAGTAATGCTGAACACTAAAAATAAAGGTATCTTATGCTAATTAGTATTTTTTTTTTGTCTTCTTAACATATTTTTTGATGCTACAATTTCTAAAATCACGGACAAAGAAATGTGCTTTTCATACGTTTAGTTTCAAAATACTAATCGACTGACTTCCTTTATAAATAAGTGGATGTTTTATATATCAAATATAAATCTCTCCTAAAACTTAGCAAAACATAATGCTTTTACTAACAATAGTTCTGAAGCTTAGCATATTTTAACATTTCTCACTTTTGTTTTCATGAGGTAACAACTCTGTGTTTTGAGTGGCTCAGTAGCGATACAGAAAAGTTGATAAAAAAGAAATGTTTCCCTTCAGTATTCCAATAACAGCGTCCAAAAAACTGCATAACTGCTCAGTAAATTATATCTGATAAATCAGCAAGTTTGTACATAAAGGATGTCTGCTAAAAAATATTTAATATAAAGTAAGACAGAATTTGCAGAATTGGCATGTTATAAATACAGAGCCAATATTACTTTAATTTTTCTGAAAGTATTTTCTTTAATATTAATTATCCAGCAGTTTTAATATTCCTCTTTTGTGTACGTTTTACTCATCATATACATGAATGTTTCTTTTCAAACAGAGGGCTACGGCAATATGTTTAACGCTGCCTTCCAGAATTACCATCAGTATACTTGTGTCCGTTTCGTTCCAAGGACCAATGAGCGAGATTACGTTTACATTTTCGCAGGACAAGGGTAGGTAGAAATAACTTTCTGCAAAATTTTGTATATTTTTGTTGTTGATTAAATATCTGTTCATTGCCTTTTTACAATTTTCAAATATCCGCAACATCATATGAAGCCACACGTCTCCCAAAACTTTAGTCAAAATCATAAATAAAGCAGACTCCTGATATTCTCAGACATTTTTTTCTACACAAATAATGAGAAGTTAAATAAATATCACAATTTTGAACCAGAAAAATCTTTACGTTTCACACAATGTTATTAAGGAGTTTCTCTTTCAATGATCTTAAAGTATGTTTATTATAGTGAATATACTGAGCCCAGGAAATCCTTTTAGTACCTACACTAAGGATGTTCTTATTCTTTAAAAAAAATTTAAAAAGTATTTCTAAGATATAAATAATAATATCACCGAAATAAATGTAAAAGTAAGCATTTAAAAACGCACCTAAATTTCAAGCCATTTTATCCATTTTGTTCCAAGGTTCAATAAGATGGATTACGTTTTCACAGGACAAGGGAAAGTAGAAATAGTATTTCTGTGAATTTGCTTTCCATGCATTTATTTTCAGACAAGCTCAACATCAAATGAAATATTTTGGCTCCTTGACCTTTAAATTTTAACAAGAAAAATAAGCGACTAATAGGGCCATCAGAGGCAACAATTTTCAAATAAAAACAGCAATTTATTACAGAAAAAAGATTTAGGATGCTTTTAGAAAAATTTTAATATTATATAACGAACATTCTAAACTTAAATAACTATTTTAGAACATTTGCTAAGGATATTGTTCTTTTTTGTTAAGAAAAAATTACGGGTTTAGTCCAAAGCAACAAATAATAAAGGCTGAGTAAATAAAACTGCTACTGTTGTTTCTTATGGCACTTGCCATTGACAAGCCCCCTGTTACGAAGGCAGCGATTTTAAGCCGGTGGGGGGGGGCGTCGCTTGTTTTTTTTTAGAAGCGCCAACTAGGGTAGAGAACGCCTTTACTACTCACGCATCACTCCTTCCCTTGCATAACCCCTTTTTACAGGAGGGCACTCTCACACCTATCACAGATAGAACAACAACCATACTCAAACCGGGACTCGAACCCAGGACGCCCAAATCACGGGGAAGACGCGTTACCCTTATGCGCCGTCCAACTAAATCTAAATAGTTGAAACAAATAAGAATTCCTTCGAATTTGAATTGAGAACACAACTCAAAATGCATATCAAAATAATGCTTGAAATATGTTGAAAACACCAGATTATCTTAACTTTCCATGTTTTAAAGAGCAAAGTCAAAATTCAGAGAAAGACAAAGAATGAAATTTGTTACGGAATCCTCCCAAATACATTCCCTCACACAGCATTACCAATTTTTTCTTTTGAAGAGAAATACTTTCCAATAAGCTATTTGAGCAAAAGATAAGAAAAAAAATAGCAATAAGAAATTAACTATTGTTTTAAATGTTAATACAATTAATTAATGTTTATCCCTATAATATATAATTTAAATGTTAATACAATTAATTATTGTCAAGCTTCTATAGTTTCCCTTACATAAAATAAAACAGAAGAACCAAAAAAATATGCAGATTATAAACAGAGCGTACACAGATGAGTAATTAGTGATAAATACAAAATTTGCATTCGTTTATACGTCAAGGAATTAACACACTGATATTTATGATAATAACATCATAAATATGTTAGTTTTAAGGATAAAATCAATAAAAATCAAAATTTATTATGGTTCTAAACATTAAAATTTGTGGTGAATAGCATATAAGCCAGTTAACAACTACGCTACATGAGCGTACGCTTTGGTATCCTGGTTTAGTTACTGGACTGTGAACTATAAGGTCCCAGGTTCTATCCTCGCTCATTCAAATTCGCTAAATTGGTGACCTCGGACGCTGAACCTTCGTACATGGCGTACATTCGTAGTGGCGCCATCTACCCGCAACCAAAGTCGTCAGACTCACTTGACGCAGCAACCGAAGAGTCGTCACACTCACTTGACGCAGCAGCGTCGGCAACCACTCCCCCCACACACTCGCTACTCAAGTATGTACAGGCCCATTTAAACAACAGCTAATAACTAAATACATCACCACTCAACAGCCATATCGTTCGTTCGTCTCATCTCCGACTCACTGAAGGGAGAGTACAGTGGTGAATGGCATATAAGCCAGATAACAACTACGCTATATGAGCGTACGCTTTTGTATCCTGGTTTAGTTACTGGACTGTGAACTATAAGGTCCCAGGTTCTATCATAGCGCATCACATACCGCTAAAAATTCTATCAATAAAACATGTTATTTTCATCCATTTTCTAGTTGCTACTCACACGTCGGTAAGACTGGTGGCCAGCAACCTCTGTCTTTGGGCAACGGATGTCTGTACGTGGGAACAACGATTCACGAACTTGGTCACGCCATTGGATTCTACCATGAGCAGAACAGATCAGACAGAGACGATTACCTCCATATTTATCTCGACAATGTAGTTCGAGGTACGTGGATTATAGTTTTTGTGTTTATTTTAATTTAGAATATATTCATATTTTCAATTTAAAATTATTCAAATTCAGTAGGAGATATTTGTACTCAGGCTTGATAGACATTGTTTGTAACTCATTGAATTTGGTATTTTTAGCATTTCTATTGGAAGAAAAAGAAAGAGACGTCACAGCCATTTTATAAGATTATATAAGATATGATATTTAACATGCGAATGCCACTCACAATTTTCGTTTGCCACGAGAGCGGAAACCAACACCTACTCACTTGACACTAGTAATGCTCGACGCATTTCACAGTCTCTTGCAAGATGATATGTATGACAGTTGATATTCAACGTGTGTTGGTCGTTTATTACATTTGTCTATTACTGAACAGAGATCAATACATACTCACATAATAATAGTGATATTCAACGAGTATTACGAACTGATTAATTACTACGACCGAAGTAAGTCCCTTCATCGATGGGAGGTAGCCAACCCCCATTTTTTACTGAACCCACCAGAGTGACGACAACTAACCATCATACCGGAAGCTTCTCAGCCTCCCAGTAGGACTATGTTCAACGAGTACTTTTGCTGAAAAGTGCATATCTTTAGGCATTATATTATAATAAAATAAAATAATTCGGCATTTCTGTGTGTCAGTGATCTTATATAAATTAATATTTTTTAATTAATACATAAATAACAAGAGTTGCTGTATTATTTTAAATATTACATAAAATTAATTATTAGATACTAATAAAAGCGTTTTTTTGTGACACGACCGTTTTAAGAATAGAATAGAATAAAATAATATTATTCCATTTGCCATTTTTTTTTTTTTTACATTTGCCTCACAAGATAGTTGTGAAGCTTGATACTTTAATTTAGAGGAAACTTTTGCATGTCCTTAACTCTCCAGTTGTGTATCCCGCGAGTTCAGAGGGTTGGCAATCAGTCCATTTTCTGCTATATCCCTCGTTTTTAGCAGTTAAGAGTGTTTATTTTTACGATTACGCTTTATTATATTATATTTATTATATAATAAAGCGTATATTATATTATTATTATTATCGTATAACATATAGTATGTATGTTATAAATTATACTATATATATATATATATATATTACTATCGTATAACAATATCAGTTCACTTTCTTTACAAAATATTTGTACTTGGAAACATCGCATCTAAATAGTGATTTTAAAGAATTACGTGGCCAGAGGATTGAATAGGAATAGCAAACAATATATGAATAACAATAGACAAAAATACAAATCACACACAAACAAAATAGGAATAACTATGGCTTTTCAATGTATTAAAAAAAAACAAAGTACATTAAATGTCAGATAGGATGCAAAGTGACGTTTAGTGACTTTTAATGCTAACAAAATCAATGTCCTATAAGCTAATTCAGTTAGTTTTCAACTCATAAAAAAGTTCTACTATTAAAAATAAAATTTTAAGAAGACAAATAAATGCTTTTTTCACAAGCGACTAAAAAGTGAATAGAACGAAGTAAAGTTTTCTGAATATGATATTTTAAACTCTTTTCATAAATTTTCCTTCTTGTTTATTTTTGAAATGCATTGTTATTTTATCGTAATATATAACTGAAATAATAATTGCTTCAATAATTTCAATCAATAATTATGTAAAAACTGTATTTTGTTCCAGAAATATTTCGAGTTTCGGAAATTAATCAATTTTTTTATTGGGAAAATAAAAATTTGGCAAATATAAGTTGGCAAAAAGAAATAAAATAAATTTTGTGATATCTTTTCAGGAATGGAGTCCAACTTCGCCAAGTTATCACCCAACCAAAACATCTTATACAATACTTTTGACTACAACTCCATCATGATCTACGGAAACACCGCTTTCTCTCACAATGGATACTGGACCATGGAGGCCAAAAATGGACAGAGGTTGTACGATCCTTTCGATAAAAACAGCATGACCTGGGCTGACATTGAACGAGTAAACAAGATGTACGGATGCTAATTCCGGAGTCATTTTTCTTCGATCTCTGCGGTATTAGAAAGTTTCTATATTCTTTTATTATTAATGTTGTTTCAATAAAGTGGTTAACTGAAATATCTAGTTATTTCCTGATTTAGAATTCCGTGTTATCAGACTTTATTTTTAGTGAATATTATAAGAATTTATTAAGTTGACAAAAACCGAATGCTAATCATGATGAAAAAATAACAGGAAATATTTATACGTTTCTTACCTTTCTCTTTTCTTTTGCTGACTTATAATACGCTGCGTATGTTGCACAGTAATGTTAATCTGATGAATCAAAGTTTTAGCTAAACTGCAAGAAATTAGTGAATATTAACATTGCAAAATAATTATTATTAAGCTGGTTGGTAACTTGTGTGATTATTCTAAAAGAATAAAAATGTTTATCAATTACTGTTGATATGAGTAAATGTGGGCAAATGATAGGAATAAGTTTCGGCAAAAATTATTAGTAAGATGTTTACAACTTTTTTTTGTTGATTTTCTAAACTATAGTCCCATTTTGAAGATAATTGAGGGCATTTTTAAATTTGTAATTTTGTAATTTTTTTATTTAATTCAGTTCAATTATACTGGCATCCGATTTCAAAATGAAACTAAGGATACTTTGGGAAGGATCTCGAAATTTTAAACGTAGGTCAGATGAAGAAGATAACACTTGAGCTCGTAGCAACACTTCTCAAATTCTATAACTTTCCAATGAAAGATCCGTTAACCGATGATTTCAGATTGCACCAACAAGCACCATGCCCGCTTGCCCGACATATATTTGATGGATTAGAAGGCCTAATCACTAGGCCGATATGGGTCGAACTTTTGCCGGATGATCAGAACGGCAGGTACTTGAGCAAGAGTGCTATACTTAAAAATCCATACAATGCCAGTATAAGGGCATGATTTAACGGAAATTAGAATTCCTGACAACTAAATATTTTGTGTATTACTTGAAACTTTCCGGAGAAATACATGCACATACGTAGCTCACTATTTTTAAGTGGGAGGCATGAAATGATTCTGTGTATTGATAGTAATAAATAGTTAGCATTATTAAATAGTGTGGTGGTCTGTAGATTATTATGATCCATACAGGAAGCAACAGGACGAATGTTTTTAGGAACATTTTTTTTTAATAATCACATTCACACACTAAACAAGCACAAACACAAAGACAAGACATTCACGCACGCGGCTTCACAGTTCAGCGTCACATCTCGTTCTCATTACAATCGCAATGCACTATGGGATGACATATGGGATGGCCTAATCAGGTATCGCCATCTAGTGTCCAAAAGAGAAGATAAGAGTAATGCAACTGCTACAATAGTATTTTGTATTAAACGCTGTATAAAAATCTGTCAACAGGTAAAGGACATTAAAATATCACTATGTTGAGACTATATAAAATGTCATAAATTTTGTTACAGAATTTAAGAGTAAGCCAGGCATTGAGAAAAAATTAAATTTAGATGTATTCAAAAAGATAAACTGGGGTTTCTATAGAGATTTCTTTATCAGTGAGTTAAAAAGTATATGAGAAAGTGAAAGGCTCAAAATAAAAACTAAAATACACTAAATAAAAATTGCAGCACAAACTTAGTGGAATACATGTTTAAAAAAAGCATAACAATTCAATTATATTAATAACATTATACGAAGCATATATCGTTTCAGAAATCAAGTCTTTTTATCACTTCCTCAAATTTCTAGAAAGCAGTTTTGTAAATACTATAGAACTTGCGAACAAATTCTATGTTCATATAGTTGGAATGTTGTACAATGATAAAAGTTTATTTCATCAGATCTGTGCTGTGCATTATGTTTTATCAAGCCAAACAATTTAAATGAAGAATGAAAAAAACATTCTGTGTACTACAACACTTAATCAAAAATTCGGCTTACCCCTTATTTGGTCTGAAAGCTATTCCAAATATTACATTACACCAAGACTTCCGACAACTTTAATTCATTTAGCTTTCCAAACCCTTAATAATCATAGAAATCTGAGAAAATGAACTTTTTAAAAAAATGTCAGATTTTTTTACAGTTTTTTTTTTAATATTTATAAATTTTTCAATTTATGATTACCGATTTTTAAACATTAATTATGCACACATTGTTTTAATTATGCACAAATTAGTTTTGAATAATATCTGCTGTAGCTTTTTTTTCTAAAAATTACAATAATTAATAAGCTAATAATTTAAATATAACTATTATATGACACATTTTCTTAATCCAATACATGCTTTCTTCAAGTTTTTAGTAATAAAATACAAAATTAAATGCTAGGAACAAATGCTTTTCAGATCTAGATAGAGATTACCATTCTTTTCTGCTTTTCAATCTTCTTCAACATGCAATATTACCCGATTTTTCAACATATCAATTATTGTGCTTAGTATACTTTATGATTATTTTATCATTTACAAAATGTCAGTAATATTGCAAAACGCTTGAACTCGTTTGAAACGCAATCATTTGAATAGAAAACGGGAAGAGTCACATCAGCAGATTTGACGTAATTTGCTGCATGGAATCATTATTATCTTCAGATTCTTAAATTTCAAATTCAAAAATACCGAAAATATAGCTACATTCCGAATCATTTCCAGATTTTTTTCAAAACTTAAGCCCTTTTACTAGCCAGAATTACTTGGTTTACAATTAGAAGTTAAACACTGAAATTTAATTGAACGCAATCTAATAGAATTAATTAGAACACAAAATCTAATAGAATTAATGCAAACGTATTAATTCTATCAGTTCTAACAGTTACAAATCAATTCATTATTGACTTAATATTTAAGTTGCCATTTATAAAGCAATTTCATACAAGCATACATGCCCAAATCATTCCCGAACATGCAGTATAATAGAACCCGTGTGATATGGGGTGCATCAAAATTTACTACCCACACAACAGAGAGGAAGGGCCACAAAAAAGTTTAAAAAATGTTATCTTGAAATATTTGAAAGTTTTCTTTGGTATATAGGAATAAGAAGGCCAATTAGCTAAAAAAAACCATTACGAAAATAAATTCTTTCTTTTCCCATATTTGAAATTTAAAATCAGAAGATAGTCTCTTTAAATAGGTATGTAGCAAGAAATGTTTAATTACAGAGAAACCGCAGTAGCACATATGGAACTATATTCAGAGTTTCTTGTTGTTTTAACTCGGAAATGTACTTTCGTTTTGGAATCAGTTTATTTTTGTACAACATAAGACAGAGAGTTGCATGAGACAATTTACATAATGATGACAGAATATTTACAGATGAAGCAGACTGAAATTGATCAATAGTTCGATACATCAAATAAATGAAATAAAGTAACGCAAAAGTTCTTTCCTTAAAGCAAACACAATGTATTATACTGAATCAGTAAACTGGATTGCCATATTCTAAGCTAGAATAAGATACAACGCAAACTCTAAAATGAAAATAAACAGGAAATATAAAACATATTAGGAGTAGCAACGAAATCTGTCGCATAGAGTAAAGAAGAGATTAGGATTCGTTCTTACACTTTTCGCATCTACCACCGAATTCATGGGGCATGGAACATATAGAAACAAAAGTTGATGCAAGGCACTGTGCAACAAAAAAATCCACTAAGAGTCTCCTGGTAATTTAAAACTTAAACTAACTTCTTCTAACTTAAAAAAAGTGTTGAAAAGCAGCCATCAAAAATAATTTGTCAAGAACCAGACTGCAATTTTAATTTCTCTTCATCTGTAATAAATTGACTATAGATCCAGAAATATAAAATTTTTTAACTAATTTCTTTTATCTTGGTAGTACTTCTTCGTTTTTTTAAAATTATAATCTTGCTTTTAGTGCTATTTTTTTGTTTCCACTTATATTGTTTTTATATTTCATGATTGCTTTCCATCCTTTTATACGGCTTTTTCTTTTAAAAAATCGATAAACAAATTTGACTTATTTGGTCTAATTGAGTGGATGATATAAGACTTTATAAATAGAAATTACATGGTATATATAGTTTGAAATATACTAGGAGGCGATATTATCATTTTTTTTTGTTTGAAAGCAGCAATAGCTATGAATCCAAATCATCAAATGAAACAAAATTTTAGGTACAGACACAGAAAGATTTATATAAGAAATTCTGGTAAACTAGTAAAATTCACCGACAGGAAAAGTTTTGCCTTTGTTGCACCAAAACCACGCCAATAATTACAAAGAAGCCCGAAAACGCACTGTGTGAAATTCGAACAAATGATCCAGTGATGGAAGAGCATATACAAGATGAAACTGTCATGGTGATTTCAAACAAGTAAACAGTTTTTCACATCAAGGAGTATCTGAGATTAAATATAATTAAAAGTTTAAAGAGTAAGTTATTCCTTGGGACATAAGAGTCACATGGAAGAAAGGACGGATATTTGTATTTCTTCACAAAGGTAGATCAGTAATGAAATGGATTTCGCGAAGAATAAATGAGCAATTTGTCTAGGGTTAAAAATAGTAAAATATCCATTGGATCAGCAAAGCTGTAAAAAATATTCTTTTTTCTTGGGTTTATAGGATAACAGAATCAAAAAATTCCATTAAAAAATGATTGACCTGCCAGAAAAAGCATGATTTTTGAAAAAAGAAATGTTATTTGCTAACTTATAATTGAAAATAGAATCATCTTGGTTACACTGCATATAAATAAAGTACATTTCAAATAAATACACTGCATATAAATAACATATATAAAGCTACAAATAATGAAACAGCATTGTGAAAGATCTTCAGAATAATTCTCCAAAATGTCTGGGAAAAATTCGTAAAAAAACTTGTAATTGGACATTGTTATGGGCTAAAAATAAGGCTGTTTTTTTCCTAAGAGATTTTACCATATTGCAAAAAATAACAGAGGATAAACACGAAGGCTTACCACTCATGTGATTGCAAATTATTGTTGGTTCATTTAAGAAAATGAAACACAATTTTTCGGAGAAAGCTTTTTCCTTTCATTTTTTAAAAATTCTTTTTCTTTCTAATTTTTACTTAAGTTACTACAACTACTTTCCACTATTATAATTATTTTTCTTTATTACACATTTACATTATTATTTATGTGTTTAATTCAATAAACAAATTGTTTTACATAATGGAACAAAGAAAAAAAAATCTATCATTAAATACGCATACTCTAAGCTGAATTTAATTTGCTAATTTAGAAGTTATGGTCAAAAAGTAAAGTCATATTTTTATTGGCGTATGAAAAAAAGCAATAAATAAATTGAAATATCCATCGGAATCGAAATATATTTAAATTTGTATGATTTTTTTGTTAATCAGTTCTATGCTTCCCTGTCTACCTCTAAGGATTCAGATCTTTATCCATGAATTATGTGCCATATCTTTACTTTAAGAGAACATTTCATTCATTCTTTTTTTAATTCATTTCCACTTTCTGCTACAGTCTGTATATGATATTTAATTTCATCCAATTCATTATATAATCCTGAACTGCAATCGAGAGCATACAAAACTACAAAATTTACAAATTAAAGCTAAATAAAAAATATCAATTACCAAAGTTTACCTTTGTAAACAAGAAACTACCAATGCTAAATAAAAATGTTAAAAAAAATTACCAGAATTCAGGGGAAAAAAATCTTTTTCAGTTGCTTTATTTTTTTGGGCAAATGAAAAGTGTAACACGGAAATGGTCCCCATTTCTAATTATTGAAGATTTAAAATGATATACACTGTTAATTAATAAATTAATTTTGATGGAACCTTTTTAAATTTGTCTTTTTTATCTATATTTTAACATAAGAATACAACAGAATATTAAAAAAAAAATCAAATAATTCCTAAGTAATAAATAAGGCACTATGATTTACAACAAATCATGGTACACTTAATTACACGTCTATTTAAACATTGGCATTTATTTCGCAATTTAATATCATAGCTTCATTTTAATTGTGAATATTAATTAAACATCTTTAAATCCTAATAACCATTTTTAAGATTAATAAGGAACTGTTTAATAACTTACTATTTTTTATAGGTATGAATGTTCTTTTTTATCTTCTTTAGCTGATATTGTATAAATCTTTTATTTAACTGAAAATTAAATGCTGATACTTTCGTTCATTTATGCACTTTTCTTTTGAGAATCAAAATTCTGTCACATGCAAATTAGCATTAATCTTTCTTGAACATTCTATCATTATGTGTAATACACTAGTGCAGTAAGTGCAGTGTTTAATAAATTTACAACTACTACAAAAATTTTAAGAATTGTTTCAATTTAAATAAAATAGTTGATTTCCCTTTGAAGTTAAGAAATAGAATAAATGCATTTACTAGATTGCATCTAAGAAATATCTCATAAAATGCCTCACTTGAAAAGAACTTAATAATTAAGCTTGATGAATCGTTGAAACTAAAAATATGTGATTTATTTATTTTTACTTACCACATTTTTTTTAAAGTTTTACATTTATAATTTTTTTGACTGTTAAGAAAGGAAAGGTGAATAGCCACGATTACACTATTTTTTATTAATTTTTAATCATTTCTAATTGAATAATTAAAATTTTTATTAATAAAAATTAAATACTAAATTAAAAAGCCTTTATTTACAATACCTAGTGATTATGGACGAATTACGTGACGATGAGTTTCCAGAGTAATTGTGAATGAATATCGTTGCGCTTAGGATACAAATACCTGTTGAATTATTAAACGTATGCATATTAAACAATGATGTATCATTTTTTCTTAATCGTTGAATCGTTCTTAATCGCCGCCTTGATTAGGATTTTTTTTTCTAATGAGAATTAAAAGCTGTTCTATAATCTTTAACATTGTTTGGCCTCTTAAGATTTAATCAATGTAAGTACGTTCTATTTATGATTAAAAAACGTTAACTCATAGAAAGGAAATGGGACTGAAAATCTGATTACTTAAATAGGTCTTATGATCAAATCTTTAAAAAAGATTAAATGACACACGGATGCGGAAATGTTTGGTGAGCTAAAGATTAGGATACCTGAAATGATGAAAAACTGTTAAAAATGATATTCGATTATGATATCTGAGGCCATCACGACTATTCAGTTTCAAGCTAAAATTAAATTGATTATATTAACGTTGGAAATGTGAAAAGCAGCAAGCTATTTGTACTCCAACTGTGCCGAAATGACAAAATCAAGAATATGGGAATTTAAGAATAAACGAAGTGGGGAGAGCAGATATGCTTTGCTTTGTTCTAAGAAAAAAAATAACGGCAAAATTATGCAAGAAAGGAAATGTAGCATGATGCGATCGTGTCAGCCAAATTCAAGATGAGAATAAAAATTTTAATCAAGAAACCATTTCAATTGAGTTTAGTAATGATGAGGATATTAATAAGCTTCAAATCGAAATTGAAAAGAACACAATTCTCAAAGAAGATCTTGAAGTTTGAAAACTAAATAAAGTTATAAAGAAAAATTTATTTCTAGGGTGTTTGATAATATTGACTTTTCAGAAAGATTTATAAACATAGTAAAAAGAGTATAAAGCTAGAAGAGGGAGATGTAAGGCCAGAATTCCTTGAAAAGATGCAATTCAGAATTAATTAGATTATTTTTAAGTATCCAGATTTTTTCTTTAGGAGATTTGATAAAATTGATACGAAATTTTTACCATTA